>NW_022111339.1:5205890-5220230 GCF_000313985.2 Echinops telfairi
AGGGAATCCAGGACAGATGATCCCTTCAGGACCAGGGGTGAGAGTGGCGATACCTGGAGGATGGAGGGAAGGTGGGGTAGAAAGGGGGAACTGATTACAAGGATCTACATATAGCCTCATCCCTGGGGAATGGACAACAGAAAAGTGGGTGAAGGGAGACATCGGACAGTGTAAGATATGACAAAATATTAATTATTTATAAATTATCAAGGGTTCATGAGGGAGGGGACGGGGATGGAGGGGGAAAATGAGGAGCTGATACTAAGGGCTCAAATAGAAAGCAAATGTTTTGAGAATGATGATGGCAACAAATGTACAAACGTGCTTGACACAATGGATGGATGTATGGATTGTGATAAGAATGGTACAAGCCCTCAATAAAATGATTTAAAAATCAATCAGTCAATTAATTAATTTTTTAACAAAGATGTTTTCTTTACTGCTTCGACCTTGTGTCCTCCCTTCGCTTGGGTACAATAATGCCGTGACATTTTATCTCCTTGTTAGAAAGGCAAAACTAAGCAGAGATCATCCTTCCACCACACAGCAGGTAAAATCTGTTATCCAAACACTGTCAGTGACTCTAAGTGAGCTATTTGGAAGAGCCTCACAAATGAGCACTGAGTGCAAGAGTACACTGGTACACTTGGTGAAGCGGAGGTGAATAAAATCACAATTTACCTCGCACTTTACAGGCAATTTGCCTCTGGATGGATGTCACACAGGGAAAATTTCAGCCTGAGGAGGGTTTTTTAAAGCAACTGATCAGTATCAGAGAACAGAGTAAACAGGGAGCAGGAGAATGGGCGTGCTAATGGGAACATCACTGCAGTCCTACCTGTAGGGTTAATGGGACTACAGCAGTGGGATGAGGATCATTGGAGCAGATAATTCTTCTTGCTCCTGTTACCCCACTATTCAACCTGCCAACCTGTCATTATTCTAAAGTAAGAATGTTCTTCCTCATTTCTGTTTTTAGATTTGAATCTGAGTTCTGAGGTGTTACAATACAGTGCCTGTAAAATGTATTGGGAGAGAGGCCTAGTAGTCCAAGAGCCATCCGACAATCATCCATGTAACTAGAGGCACAAACCAAAAACATATCCAATAGCAACTTATTCGTGACGGGCTGTGTTGGTTTTAAAAGGATCTAGCAGATCCTGATGGATTATCTTTGTTTGATGTTGGGTGGAGTGTCTGGGTGGGCAAATATTTACGCATTTGGCTACCAACAGAAAGGTTAGTGATTTGCGTCTACCCAGAGGTCCTTGGAAAAAGGCCTACCAGCCTCTTTGCAAACTGTTAGCCATCAAAACTCAGTGGAGTGCAGTTCTACTGCAGCACGCAGGGGGCTGCCATGAGTCAGAATCGACCTGACAGCAACTGGAAAAAGACCAGTTAAGGTTTTAAGTACACACGATTGTCTTACCAAATTGACTGGAAACCAGTGTAATTTATTCACAGGACCTACTGAATCTCTTTTCCCCTGTCCATCTCCATACTGCCCAAGGAGGACCTAGATGATGGTATCACGTGCAATTTCATCAAGCAGGGCCTGATATGCGGTCCCTCCAAGCTATAGAGGGCAGGCTTCAGCCTCTATCTCTTCAGATCTGGGAAAGAATACAAGTTAAGTGCATAGGCACATAGTGACACCATCTCACCCTTCCTCCTCCTTTTAAAGGGAGAAAATATGTAGCATGGAAGGATCCACATGCAAAGAAGCTGAAGGGTAACAAGACACAGGCTTGGGGTTCTACCTGGGGTTCTCATCAAATCCTTTCTATTTTCTAGCATCAGTGCTCTGGGATAATGGGTAGGTGAATTTCCCCCTGGCTTTCAACTCATGCCAGTCCATTCTGCTTTAATCTCCCAATATGCAAGTGTGACCACACATGCCCTTGCACACACGTGCACACACACCCATAAGCCCATTTCATCTGCCCAGTGTCAGGCTCAGATTCCCAAGTTTTTATATTCTGACCCCAAATGGGGTTGTATGTCATGGGATGGGGAGGAGTAGGGAGAAGGGAAATAAGAAAGAAACAAAGGTGACGAATGCTGACCACTCCCTGGATTCGCTACTTCCCTGACTTTGCCTCCGGACTTACCTGGGACAGTGTATAATTACAAGGAGCAAATGCTGCAGATTCAGCAGCTTAGGTGTGAAAACTAACTGGTCACCTTAAGAGAAGGAACCAGTTCTGAGAGGAGAAGTGGAATGTCTATGTTTATTCATCGGAGGCTGCTATGCAATGAATTTCCAACTGATTAACTTCTAAATACCAAGACTGGCTATACCGAAGGGTACTTGCGTTTGGTTCTCATGCTATAAAAAGTGTTAGGCCTTGCAATTGCATTAAGTGTGATGGGAAGATCTTGATAGAAAGAAACAGAAAATCCTGACTGGGAGCTTTTCATCTTTGTTGGCAAATACCCGAGAAAGAAATGGCAGGAAGTGAAAAGACAGAGAAAGAAAAGCCATCCTGGTAAGCTATAGCAATGCCTACCCCATCACCACCCAAAAGGGAAGATGCTTTTAGGCTGCTGCCTGGTGGGTTCTTGTTTTAGCAAAACATGTATCCAATGACAGAATCTATGCCATTAATAATTATTCATCATGAAACCAGAAGAACTGGATGGTGCCCAACTGCCACGACAGAACATGTTGATCCAAGATTCCACTGACGTATCCTGGCCCAAGAGGATAATTTCAAATGCTGCTGGACCCCACACTTTTGGAAGCCATGGAGGCTGGCTGACCTCCTGAAACTTGCCCTGAGATCATCTTTAAACCTTAAACCACAAAAATCCCCTGAAGTCATCTTAAAACCAACCAATAATTTAGCTTAACTCATGAAAAAGGTCTGCCTTGAGCATTAGGCACGTTAAAGAATTATTTACATAAGATGAAATTGACATTAACTCCTCAAAATATTGGCTAGGAAGCTTAGGGACCAGTGAGTTCATGCTAACGGAGAAGGGGTAACTCAGAAAAGGAGAGTGAGAATTGTTGCACAACTTAAAGGATGTAATCAATGTGACAAGACTGTGCCCTTAGAAACCACCGAAGGGGGTTATGTGTTGGTGTGTATATTCTTAACCACTTAAGCACTGATATAAAATGAAACAGTCTAATTTTAATCAGATGCCATGTTCACCAAGCCGACGATGGTCTGCTTCTCAAGAGAGCTTGACACAACAAGAGAGAACACGCTGTCTGGGTCAGTGCCAGGGGTTGGCTTATAAGGTGATATTTCCTATGGTCAATGAATACGTTTGCCTATCCCGTATTGCTTTTGAGCATTCTGATCACAATTCTAGTCAAACCGAGGAAAACCCCAAAATGACACCTTGCAAACTTTCTCCAGAGTCCCAGCAATTTGTCATCTTCCAGGTCAGCAGTTGTTTGCAGATGCATAGCCCATAATTCAATGGAAGCTGGCATCTAAAAGGCAATCCATTTGTAAAGGCGAGATCCGTGCTGGAGGCACTTTACAGGAGTCATGCGTCTGAGTTGACTCAGTGGGTTTTGTTTTGGTTTAGAATTTACATACCTCAAACGGTACTACCCACTACAAATGTCATTTTGCTCTTTTGCTTGGGTTCAGGAAGGGCAGGAGATATGACTTTGCCCTTCCGTCTAGTTTATGGACACATCCTGAGAGTACCTGTCCAGTCTTCCAGGATTCCTGCCATGCCCTGATCCTCCAGTTTGGTGGATGAAGTCATTCCTCGGGTCTTCTTAGCATCTGGGGTGCTGAAGCTTGTCCCACCTGTTCTTTTGGCCACACTCCCAGTGCCTATGCACACGACGCTGGGCTGGGCCATTTCTTCTAACTTTGAGGCCCTGACTCTGAGGTCTCCCTGGCACAAACCTGGCTTTCTTTCAGGAAGCCAGATTTCTTTGCATACCTAGAGCTCTCCAGGAACCTCCAGCTTGGCTGTGACCACCTTAACTGCTGGTGCTTTACCCTACCTGCAGAGCAATCAGATTTTCTTCCAACCTTCATTCAGAATGATCTTTGAGACAATCAGCTTTTTTTTTTATTTTTCCCTTTCCTAAACTATCCAATGACTCAGTGGCCCTGGGTGGTGGGTATGGTTAATGCATGTGCCTGCTAGCCAGAAGGTTGGTGGTTTGAGCCCACCTAGAGGAGATTCAGAAGGAAGTCCTGCTGATCTACTTCCCCTCCAAAACTTAACCATTGAAAACCCTACGGAGCCCAGGTCTGCTGACACACAGGCCAGGAGTCGGAGTTGACAGGACTGCACAGGTCCCAATGGCTCACCATTGCTTATGGAAAACGACAATGTTTGCCAACACCTTCTGGGATCTGCACAGCTTACCCCTTGCTTTTCCCCACCTTTACTGGAGCCACACTTTCTCTGATGCTTGACTGGCCTTCTCTCGCTACCACATGTAACTTCTTCTGCCATGAATGACATTCCTTACTTCTAGTGAAATATTTTTTGCCCTTTGGACCTCGATTCAACCATTCTATATTGAATACATGAATGTGGCACTAAGATATTTATACACCCTTTTTAAAAAATGCCATTATGGTTAGCAGTTGACTTCTCATTTCTTTGTGAAGCAGGAGGGGTAATCAAAACTCTGTCTTTGGCTTCTACCTTGGTCCTAGTACATTTACTTAAACCTCAGATCTCTGACAATCAGTGTGAAGACCACTGACTTGGGCAACAAAGAATCTTTTTTCAAAGATGTGTGTTGTGATGACCTCTGTGCCTTAGGAAGACCATTGTTGTAGCTGCATAAGAAGTGTGTGGGATGGGATATCTTCTATAGTGCCACCCTTTCTCCATCTGCCTCTTGCCCCAGCTCTTGTCCTGGTACACATCTCTGAGAGGGTTCTGACTGACGCCATGAGCGGACAACCTGAGAGCTGCGTGCTTCTTCCCTGTGCTAAATGCCTCTCACATTCACCATAGAATCTCCCTATGGTCACCAAAGTGTGAGACACTACATCATTCTGTTCAGCACTCACAAATGCTCAATGTGTATGTTCAGGAAGGCACTACCTCATGGGGACAGTCTCCCTTTTGCTTTCTAAAAGTATGGCCCTGAGCTAGAAGGGGTGTGGTTTGTCAGAGGTTGGTTCTCAGGACCCAGAAAAACGTTGTACAGCCAACCCAATCATTTGTCTTTGTATTGGTTCTCTCTCCTCTGGGTCATTGTTCTTTCCTTCCCTCCCACCCCTCTGCTACATGTTCCCGACTTAAACAGTAGCTTTTACTTCTGCCTAAGACAGGGGAGCAAGAGGCCAGAGGCAGAAGGGTTCCCAATAAATCCCACTCCATGGAAGTCTGCTGGCTTTTCCAGAAATTCATCTCAGGGATGACATAAGTCTGGTCACAGGGAGAAGCTAGAAGCAGGGAAAGGAGGAAGTAGACCAGAGTACTGTCTCTGAAGAAAACAAAAGGCAGAATGCCATGGGGGAGATTCAAAACATTTGTGAGGAGATTGGAATCCAGAGATCACGAAATTTCCCAGGACCCTTTTGAAGCCCCCTTGAATGCCCAATGAAATTCAGTCTAAGGTGATTCACAGTTTTCTGCAAGTCTGATTTTCAAACTCTTGTGTTTGAAGTACCTGTGACATGATCAAGCAGAGATGTCGAAGTGGGGGGAAGTTGGGACTGAACTTAAAAAGGTAGGGCTGTGGGATGCCTGAAGTCATGGAGAGAGGGTCCGATGACAGTGCACAGAGTGAGGAGAGGACCGAGGAAGTGTGCCTGGCGAGGGTGGGCACGATGGAACACCTGTAGAAGAAAGAACGCCTGTAGAAGAGATGGCTGAGATGTAAGAGCACCTAAGACAGGTAGTGTCTCGTTCAGTGAGTCTCAACCTGCCTTAATACAGCTCCTCATGTGGTGGTGACCCCCAACCATAAAATTATTTTCGTTGCTCCTTCATCACTGTCATTTTGCTACTGTAATGAATCGGGTGACCCCTGTGCAAGGGTTGTTTGACCCCCAAAAGGGTCGCGACCCACAGGTTGAGAACCGCTGGCCTAGTTCAAGGACGTAAGAAAATGATCTCCAATAATTGTTGCATGAGAAATCAGAAGATTTGAGGAATGAAACCATAACAATGTTTTTCTATACAAAAAGGACATTGCTGGCTTTGTCGTTAGGTGTCAGAGAGTAGTTCCGACCCATAGGGACTTTATGCACAGCACAAGGAAACACTGCCGGGCCTGCACTAGCCTCGCAAGCATTCCCACGCTCGAGCCCATTGTTGCAACCACTATGACAATTCATCTCCTTGAAGGCCTTCCTCTTTTTCGCTTCCCCTCTGCTTGACCAAAGATGATGTCCTTCTCTGGGGACTGGTCTCTCCTCACAACATGTCCAACGGATGTAAGACAAAGTCTTGCCATCCTGGCATCTAAGGAACACTCTGGCCATACTTCTTCCAAGAGAGATAGGTTTGTCCTTTTAGCAGTCCATGGTACTTTAAATATTTTTTCGAGCACCACATTTCAAGTGCATTGATTCTTCTTCAGTCTTTCCTATTTAATGTCCAGGGTTCAATGCATATGAGAGAGTTGAAAAAAAAACAAGGCTTGGGTCTGGCACATCTTAGTTTTCAAAATAATATCCTTGCTTTTCAATACTCTACAGAGCTCTTTTGCAACTGGCATACCTAATGCAACTCATCTTTTGATAGTAGCTCCCAATTTGTCATGTGTAATACATATACACATGCATATGCATATATATCTCACCTTACTGCCACCGAATCAATACAGACTCGCAGTGATCCTATAGGACAGCGTAGTACTGTCCTGTGAATTTCTGAGATGGCAATGATTTATGAGAGTAGAACTTTCCATCAGAGTTGTTCCGCCGATTGGCTGGTGGCTTCAAACTGTGCACCTTGCAGATTACAGCCCGACTCATAACCACTGCGCTCCCATTCTATAGATATATATCCAAACACAAATACATATGCAATTGCCTTAGCTATTTAGTGCTCTATAACCAAAATACCACAAGAGGGTGGCATTTAAAAACAGATATTTCTTTTCTCCCAGTTCTGTAGGCTGAAAGTCCAAATCATGTCTCAGACAAGGTAAGTTTCTATGAATCTCTCTCCTCGTTCCAGTGATGACAGGCTAGCCTAGGCATTCCTCAGTCGTCCTTGGCATCAATCCCCCACCCCCACCCCGGTGTAAGTCTTTGTGGCTAGTCTTTTCATAATTCAGAAGAGATGAGGATCCACCCTATACTCATATGACTTCACCTATGGAATGAAAGAAAAGCTCCCTTTTCTAACAGGATTACGTGGACAAGGTCAAGGGCCAGGAAATTAACACATACTTTTGAGGGGAAAGCATTCAATGCCAGGAGGTCCCTGGTGGCATAAATGGCCAAGTACTCAACTACTTTTTGAAAGACTGGCAGTGCCAACCCCCCCAGAAGAGAGTCTCAGAAGAGAGACCTAGGAGCCTGCTTCTGCAAGTCGCAGATGTGAAGTCTCTTTGAAATTCTGCTCTGCATGGAGTTGGGTCACTGTGAGTTGGAACGGCAGCCAGAACCGACAATTTAATCCAGAACTGTAAAACTTAACCACTACCTACAGTCACTAAATCATTTCCAAACTCTAAGGCATTTCAGCTTTAATAATTCTAATAAGCTGTTTTGGTTACATCTATAGAATAGGTCCAAATGTGAGTTTGGGGAGTGGAAGAAGTAGTCGTCCTCAATTAAGATTGCATCTCTCTTCAAAAACATAAAATAAGGATTTTAAACCAAAAAAGAACCTTTTGCCGCTGTGGAGTTTTAATGACCGTTTACAAAAGAGGTGACAATAAGACCTTGTGATAAAGCCTATTGTAATTGTGGGTCTTGGAGCAAACAAAAATAACTACAAAACCAAAAGGAAGACTTAAATCATTTAGGTAAAATTTCAGAAAAGGCAGCTCAGTTTCTGGAATACTCCAAATAATTCTGTTATCAAGTTGTGACTGATTACTACTAAGGTTTACTACTAATGCTAAAGCCTTGTTGCTCTAATTAAATACTGCAATGATAAATAGCTATGCATTTGTCCACTAATATGAGACTAATGAATTTACTTCTAATTAAGGCAACTGTGTATAATACTTCCAAACAGATCTTGAGTGCATATCAATGGGTCACACCATTAGTAGTCGCAGAAACCAACACAAATAAACAAAAAACAAACCTATTGCCATAGAGTTTATTTCAAATCATGGCACCTCTGTGTGTTACAGCATAAAAGTGATCTCCACAGAACTTTCCCAGAGGCTAATGAAACATTAAATATAGAAGCCCTACTATTAAAAAAATAATCAAGCTTATCTTGAAACAGTCTTTTAAGTGAGGTGGCAACTAAGTCTACAAGGAAGAAGTACATCAGCCGGTGTGATCCCAGAATTACATTAATAAAATCCCAATCCAGAGGAGGGCTTAAATTCTGAACAGCTGGTTTGTAGAAGGCTATAGACAACAGTGGAAATCCAAAACGCATTTGTAGGGTCCTCGTGTGGTTTAAGACTCCCATGATCCCCCTCTGACCACAGTCCAGGGATATGAATAACCTTGCTTTCAGACTATAGTAGCTGTACTTAGGTTAAAATGTTACACCTTATCATTTGCTCTTTGACCCATTTTAAAGTTGCTTCAGTTTTAATATTTTCTGTTTTCTTTTCTACTGAGGTTTTCTCTTTCATTTTGCCATTGTTGTTTGGTTTTGCTTGCTTCTTGTTTTTGTTTTGTATGATTTTCTGGATATGAAATCCAGGGTAAGTAAATCTGTCGATAGTGTACTTGGATTAACAATTACCCAGGGGCATGGTTGGGGAGGTTGGGGAGAAATGAGGAGCTAATAGCAATGAGTACAAGAAAGAAGAAAATGTTCTAAAATTAATTAAAATTATACAACTCCTCTTAATATTATTGACCTATTGAACTCTATGATTTGTGCATTATATGCCAATAAAACAATTGATTAAGATTACACAACTTTTCTTAATATGCTTGAACTACTGAACTATATGATATGTGAGTTATATGCCAATAAAACATTTTTTTTAAAGGGAGACATCCTAAAGATGGAGTGGATTATTCATTGGGCTACCAACCTCAAAGTCAGCAGCTGGAATCCCCCAATCAGTGTGGGAGAAAGAGGAGGCCGGAGCGGTCAAGAGTTCCAGCTTTGGAAACCCACAGGCGCAGGTCCACTTTGTCCTACAGGCTTGCTAGGAGTCAGACTGGACTCAATGGCAGTAAGTTAGTTAGTTAATGAAGCATAGTAAAATTTCTCAACTAGACTTGACAAAAAGTACAATGGCTTGAGCTCCCTATGTACCATCAGATTTGGACAATAGACAGGTGTTTTTTTTGTTTTGTTTTTTTAACTGGCATTTCCAGCAGAATTTGCTTCCTTAGTCTGTATTTGGCCACATTTTCCTCCCTGGCTCATACCACAAGCACCTGATGACCACATGGCCATTTACATAAATGAGGTGTAGGGCATGACTTTTGGTTTTTCTATGAAGGCTGTGATAAAAGAGCTTCATGAATCTGGGGCCTTTTGGTGGTGATCCAATTGAAACAAAACTTTTTACAAATCCCGGAGAAAGTTCCATTCAGTAGGATGAGTTAACCCAGAAAATAGTCACTTCTAGCCTCTTACTCTACTTTAACTGCTGCTGTCGACTGATAAGTTGTCTGCTCAGTTGGTTGACAAAATGCTGTGAAAACAGATGTGAGGGTCCAGTTTACACACACACACACACACACACACACACACACACACACATTCACACACACCAGGTTGCAATCACTGTCAAAGAAGAGATACAGGTTTCTTGCAAACTGAAAATAAAATAAGGCTGCATAGCTCAGTGTCTGCTATTCTAATCCAAGTGGCATTTGGACATCAATTGGGGCATTTGTTAGCTATTCATCTTCCCAGATTAAGTTTGGAATAGATGTTTGGATTAAGTTAGGAATAGATGTTTGAGTAAGTAGCCAGAGTAGTGACTGTCAAGTTGACTCTAACTCATGAAGATCCCATGTGTGTCAGAGTGGAATTTTGCTCCTTGGGTTTTCAAAGACTGACTTTTCAGAAGTAGATCAGCGAGTCTTTCTTCAAAGCAACTCCAGGTGGGTGGACTATCTTCAACCTTATAGTTAGAGGCTCCATTAACTTTTGCACCATGAAAGGATGTTCTTAGTAAATGATAAGGCAAAAAAAAAAAAAAGGAAAGTGCCTTCTCAAGAGCTGGGCTCCTTAGCAGGGAACTGCTCAGGTCTTGGGCTCAACGGATACCACTTTCATGAGACAGTGTGACCCTGGCCTGCATTTATGACTTGAAACAAAGACAAGCTCCTACTTAGTCAATAGGTCATACTCCAAAGACCCCAAATTACCATTCTAGCAGAATATCAATCTGGCCACTAAGGCAGGACTCAAAGGGCCCACCCAATTCTTTATGTATACATGAGTAGCTATATGCTATGATGTCCTCCTCATATCTGCATGATAGGTTCTATTAGAGGTTAAATTGTGCCCCCAGAAAAGTGTGGAAACTCTAAATATCATACTTGTAAATATGATGCTGTTGAGTGACTCTCTTGTCTTGTGTAGATGAGTTCATACTAGAGTCGGTATGGGTCCTAAACCTAATTCCTTCTAATTGATTTCTTATAAGAAGGGGAGAGTAGATGCAAAGACACACACCACAAAGACTATGTGAGACCCTTCCTGTAAGCCCACCAATGGTGGTCACAGTCACTGGACACTAGGAGAGAGCCCAGCATGAGGAATTGGCTTCACCAGGACCCTGATTTGGACTTTGAGCTTTCAGAACAGTGAGGAAGTAACTTTCTGTCCCCCAAAGCCATCCACTTGCGGTCTTTTTTGTTATGGTAGAGCACTAGCTAATTAAGACAATCTCTGTCTCTTTTGTTCTCACCTTAAAAAATCTTAGCTCAAATATTTCTCACTTATTCCACAATAGAAATTTCTTCTCTGGCATTTTAAATACTGATGGTGGTCTTTTCTTTCTTACTCTTCATTTTCATTTTTATCTTTATATGATTATTATTTTCTTCTTTCTGTTTCATTTTTTTTATTGTTTCTGTTTGGTTCCCTAGTTTAAGAAGCAAAGAAGGAATGGATGCATAGAGACTATAATTGATACAATGGTTTATCAGGAATGAGGTAGGGTGGGGAGGGTGAAGGGAATTGGGGAGCAATCAATAAATGTGGGAAGGGAGCATTAGAACTGACTGTGATGACGTGTATATAATTCTTTTTGAAGGATTTAACTATGGAAGTGTATGATATGTGAATATTATATCAAGAAACTACTAAAAAAAAGGAAGCCAATCTTGATCTATGTTTTCCATAGGTGAAGGAGAAAGCGTTGTTTCTTAGGGGGCATTGTGTTTATGTTAATGGTGGTGGAATAATTTGGAAAAGGATATTAATAATGGTTGTACAACATGAAAAGTATAATCAATGACACTGAATTAAACATGTAGAAGTTATTGAAAATGTTCTAAAATTGATTGTGGTCATGATTGCGCAATACTCCTTGATATTATTGAATTATTAAATTGTATGATATGTGCCAATACAATTGTTTTTAAAAATCTCAGTAAGGAAATTTTCCTTGGAAATAGATTTAGAACACTATGAGCTAAGTCCACACAGGGGAAATGAGGTTGTTAATTTAATTATGTAGGCACTACTCTCACAACAACCCCTCTTAAAAAATATCTTTGTATCTGCCCTATATTGGTACATATCCATTGATATAATTCAAGGTGTCCTGTTGTGTATTTCAAAATGATAAAGGGCTACTTCTGATCTGGTTACACAGACAACCAAGAAATAAGTGACCATAAGGCTTTGAGAATACATTATTGAACAGACTAAACAAAGCTCAGATGCAGCTTTTTCTGTCTCTCAAATTCCTCTTCTGCATAGTTATTTCACACAGAACCCATTCAGTTATTTCACACAGAATCCTGCTTATTCTACACACCAATGCAAGAATTATTTTCTAGTATCAGCTCTGATTTCAGCCCTGGACCATTCAGTGGGGCCTTCTCCTTAGAAAATGTTAATCCACAATTAAGGTCTATGGTGTAAAATTCCAGCTAATCACGTAACCATCTCACCCCGACTCCATGCCACGTGCTCTTAGGTATATTCTGCACGTGAGTCAGCATACACATCTTTCTGTTCTCTATTATGTTTCTTTTCTCTGTTACGAAAGACAAATATGTTTGCACTGTCTTTCCTTCTCAATCTTATAATATCTTTTTTGTCCCCTACTGTTCATGACTTCACCCCGAGTCATCCAATTATACATGATCCTTCCCTCTTTACATGGATACTGACTTTGTGTTTCTTCTAACC
This sequence comes from Echinops telfairi, assembly GCF_000313985.2. Classification (NCBI taxonomy): domain Eukaryota; kingdom Metazoa; phylum Chordata; class Mammalia; order Afrosoricida; family Tenrecidae; genus Echinops; species Echinops telfairi. Next base: position 5,218,317 of record NW_022111339.1, read on the forward strand.
TGAGAAGTGTGTTGTGCACTTCTTTTTCCCCCTGAAACTGTAAGAGCCTCAAGGATAGGCAGTGTGGGACATCATTTGCCCACGGACAAAGTTCAGGAGGCAGGCAGGGATGAAAGAAAAGAAGGAATAAAAATGGGTGGTTCCCAATAGTGATGCTGCATTCCAGGGATTGAAATCAATGACATAAACCCAAATGTGTAGGAGCTGTTGGATAGAAAGTGAATTACTCTGTAGATGTTCACCCAATTCACAGTAAGAGTTTTGTTTTTAAAAAAAGGGGGGGGGATGAGAGAGAGGAAAACAAAACAAAAAAGAAAAGAAAAAAGAAGAGGCTGTGTGTCTTAACCTGTACAGAAAGGGATCTCTGTTTTGTGAACTACATCAATACACTTTTCATTTAGTTATAAATAAGTCAAGTGGAGTCAGCAGTTAAATAGATGGAACAATGGAGGTAAGGTCTTAGATAAGCAGGGGCTATGAAGAGACTGTCCTCGTTCTTCCCATTACAGAAGAATTCCCTTCCTTTAGGCTCCCATATTGTTGTGGATGGAATTGTGTTACTGCAAAAGGTATGTTGAAATCCTGCCCCCCACCCCAGGACCTATGAAGGTGACCTTGTATGGAAACTGGCCTTTGGAGATGCACCAGCTACATTAACATGAGCTTTGATTGGAGTAGGATGGCCCCGAATCCCATCTGAGTGGTGCCCTTACAGATGAGAAGAAACACGGTGGGAAACACAGCCCCGTGATGATGGCAGCAGAGAGTAGGGTTGCGAGTCAAACAATGCCAAGGATCTCTAGTCACCAGCAGGTGCATGGGACACATTGAAACTCAAGCCTTAAGATGAGCCAACTTGACGGACAACTTGATTTTGGACTCCCAGCCTGCAGCACTATGATATCATGTTTCTGTACTTTTAAGCCATCCCACCCCTGTCCCTGCCCGCCCCCGCCCCCCCAAAAAAAAACCCACACAAGCAAACACTGCCATAAAGTCGACTCCGACTCATTTTGACCCTTTTGAAAAGGGTGGAACTGCCCCAGGGGGCTTCTGAGACTGTAATTCTTCACAGGAGTAGAAAGCCTCCTATGTCTCCCTTGGAACAGCAGGGGGATTCGAACTGCTGAGTTACCAGCCCCAGGTGTAACCACCATGTCACCAGGGCTCCTCAGCATGTGGTGTTTGGTGCAGAAGCCCTAGGAAACAGTGCGCAGACTCACTCGTTACTATCCTATGCCACAAATATCTCAGTGAGCTCAAGAAGCACCGGAAGAGAAAATGAAACTCGAGATTTTAACACCACAGTGCTTCAGGGTTGAAAGGCCCTGAGGATTTCATGCCAATAGCATTTTCGAGAGTCTATAAATGGTGGCAGGAGCAGAGAGAAAGAGAGAGCTCAGGCGTGTGGGAGAGGCAGCGTGAAGCAAAAAGCAAGGGTGGGGTTAGAAAAAACGACAACCAGGGGCCCTGGAGGCCTGGGTTGGAACTAAAAGTCCTCTTGTTTGCTGAGAGCTTACCTCACCGCTCTGCCCTTCATATAAACTTAATTTCTCTCCTCACCTCCTTGTCTGTGGCATTCCACCGAGACGATGGGGAGTCAAAAGCACTCAAAGATTCCTGAATTAAAAGGCACTCTCTAAAGACAAAGTACTATTATTATGATAAGAACTTGTCAGAGACAGAAGCAGACACCACAATGCACAATTCTTTAAAAATAAATACCAAGCTGTCAGATCGGATACCGACTGACTGTTAGGTAATCTGGCAACTGCCGCAGAGCAAATGTTCAGGAGAGGTGAGTATTTTTCCACGACTCCCAAAAGCGGGGAGCATAAACAGCAGCCATCTTCCTGCAGCCGTGTCCATCAAATGAGGCTTGCGACTTTGATGCTGAACAAAAGACCCCAGACA
>NW_022111339.1:5221822-5233959 GCF_000313985.2 Echinops telfairi
TGAGGCAAGTGAAAATACCACGGCTTGGGTCAAGACGCACCTTGCTCCACAGAGTAACATCCTTGCTTTTCAATACTTTAAAGAGATCGTGTGTAGCAGATTTACCTAATGTATTGCGTCATTTGATTTCTTGATTGCTGCGTCCATGAGTATTGATTGTGAATCCAAGCAAGATACAATCCTTGACAGTCTGTCTTTTCTCTGCTGATCATGATCTCACCCTTTGGTCCAGTTGTGAGACTTTTGGTTTTCTTCGTATTGCGTTGTAGCCCACACTGAACCCGGCAATCCTTGATTTTCATCAACACGTGGTTCAAGTCCTCCTCATTTTCAGCTCGCCAGGCTGCGTCATCTGTATATTGAAGTGTGTTAATAAGCCTTCCTCCAATCCTCATGCTGCATTTTCCTTCAGACATGACAGCTTCTCTGGTGATTTGCTCAGCATTCAGATTCATTAAGAAAGGAGCGCGAATACAACCCTGACACACACCTTGTCCGATTTTAAACAAAGCAGAATTCCCAGTTCTGCTCACACAACTGACTCTTGATCCATGTAAAGGCTCTGAATGAGCATAATTAGGTATTCTGGAATTCCCATTCTTCTCAAGACTATTCATAGTTGGTTATGATCAGATGCCTTTGCATAGATAATGAAATACAAGTAAACATTTTCTGGTATTCTCTGCTCTCAGAGAAGATCCATCTGACATCAGTAATGGTAGCCTCTCATGTCCCACCACCACCAAGAACAACTAAAAATCCACTCCTACAGAGTCCATTGTGACGCATAGTGACTCTATATCGAGTTTAAAGGAACAGACAGCCTCGCCTTGTTCCTATAGTTTGAATCTTCAACCTTCAGTTAGCGGCCAGCACCTAACCCACAGCCCTACCAGGTCTCCTAATTCAACCCATTAGGTAAGTTAATCATCGTTCTGCCTATCCTTTCTTCAAAATACCTTGTTCAGCTCCTTAATTCCTTCTCCCCCCCCCACCCCATTACTTCAAGTAAGATTTCTCAAGTATTTCGGTGGTACCTTCTGAGCTTGCTGATGATACTAGAGAAGAAAGCCAAGTAAACATAGAAATTAGAGTTTAGTAGATATAAACAAGATATAGAAGTAGCATGGGAAAGAGGAGGATTAGTTTATGTAGATCAGGACAAGGTGGGCGAGGTCAACAGAAAATGTTCTCAATGAGAAAGGGAGCAAAATGTCTTCCTTTAAAGAGCTGCCGCCTGGCTCAGTTATTGCCCCCAACAATGACCCCCACTCTAGCCTGGGCCCTGGGAGTTCTTCTAGAGCCTTCCTTTTCTGAATCTCATCAACAACAAGTCCTGTCAGCACCGCATACAAAATTGTCTTTTCATGAATCTCTCTGATAATTGAACGTGTCTCTAAAATGGTCAAATTCCCTTTTAGTCCTCCTTCCACACCTATGACCACCAGGGGGATTTCCATTTTGATCAGTCCTCTTTCACACATGCATCATTCAAGTTCTGTTGCCACTGTCATCTGGCAGCCCCTGACTCATGGTGACACTATAGACAACCAAACAGCAAGCACTGCCTTGTCCTGAGCCATTGCCCTGATGGTTGCTCATTGAATATTGTGATCCAGAGGATCCTTCTTGGCTGGTGTTTAAAAGTAGATCACTGAGCCTTAGTTCCTTGTCCATCTCAGTCTGGAAGCTCTGCTCTTTACCATCATAGTAACAGGTGCCTATCCATTGACAGATAGGCTAGGCCTGTGCAGGAGTTACTGTTACCAGAAATTAGATCCAGGTGTTCTGCATGGAGAGCAAGAATTCTGCTACTCAATCACTAATGTCCCTGACAGTTAGTAGGTGCTAATTAAGTAGACTTGGAATGCCAGAACACCCTAGAGTTTTATTCTGAAAGCCCATATCTGATGAAACTCAGTGGTTCCTCATTTCAATTGCAATCCAATTGAAGATCAGTTTGGCAAACTAAGCCTTTGATATGCCCTTCTCTGCAGATTTCTACCAGCCTCATTCTCAGCGATTCCTCTGTTCATCCTCTTTCCCCAGTTCTTGTTTTAGTCCCACGAAGCAACTGCCGACACGTCAGCAGACAGACCCTGCGTTTGATGACTTTTTTGTCTTTGATCAGATGTTTCTCTCCCCTAATTGACCGTTCCTTCTTGCACCTCAAGGGAGATGCATATTCGTTTTTAATTTTTATGTTTTAAGATTCCGTCCAGGCATCTTCTCCTTACTTCTTTCGTTCATCACCTCGGAGCAAATAGAGGAATGAGTTGTTCTTGACCTTCTTTGTTCCCAACCACCCTCACCATCCTGATCGGTAATTATCTCTTTGATGTATTTACACATCCACTCCTCCAATTAACTGGTGAGCTCCTGGAGAGGGAGACTGGGAGTCTGGACAACAAAATCCGATGGCCAAGGTTGCCTCATTAGTGTGCAGTGGTGGCGCTCAGGAGTCAAAAAGAGAACTGGTACACAAACAAATGTCAGCTGATACCAAAGTCTCCTGCCCCTACAGGGCCTGCCGTCTCCCCCGGTGAGATGGGGTGATGCTGCTTGGCAAAGGCAGCCAAGGGTGTCATCTATTTAGATAGATTTCTATCAAAATGGCTTGCTTTGCTTAAAAATATTTGGAGTGCTTGGAATTCGCCAAGGTTATGCTTTAATTAGCTAAAGACTCATTGGTATGGAACACCTCAAGGCCTCCCACAAGCGAGACAAACGGATGGATACAAAGGTGACAGACACAGCAAACCCTTCAGAGCAAGCGTGAGAAGACAAAGGGCATTAAGAAGCCGGGCATGTGCAGCCCCAAAGGAACCATTCCAAAGACCCCGGATAAAAGTCAGCAAATAGCAGGGAGGATCACACCTGCAGCAGGAGAAGGGAAGGGGAGCGTGGTGGTGCGGGAGGGACAGTTGGGGAGACCTGAAAGAGAACTTCCTTTTTCAAAAAACCAGAAGGTGACAGCCTCTCAGAAAAGTGTTTTCAAAACCATGGTGTTCCGCATGTCTTTGACTCCTCTGATTTGCAAAGCATCATTATGAATATTAATGAATTCATCAATCTGCACAACCCACTTTGGAATTCAGTGAGACTGCCTTCCTCCCAATTCAAAGGCAGCAGACCTGCCTGGAGAAGCCAGATTAAATGCCGGGGTTGGGTGGAACCCTCAAGAAGATCGAGGGCAGCCACCGGAGAGGCAAATGAATAGAGACCTCCTTAGGGACCAGTGTCCCAAGCTCTGGAACCTTCACTTCCCGTGCACCCGAGGTGAGTTTAGTTGGTAAAGACCAGATACTTTTTAAAATGAGTAGTTGGTTATTTATTTTCATATGATTTCGAACAACCATGAATCAATTCTTGTTATCTGCTGTAGTTAGGACTCTATTGTAGCCCTGCGCATGGCATTAGCAAATACAGAACATTGCTTTTGGAGAGAGCCAGGGCTGGATTTCAGGGAGCATCTGGCCACATGTTTCTCGACCGATCAATACATGCACTTGCTTTATGGGTATTTCTGTTTAAAGACACTTACTTAATATATATTATTGATTCATTTGCATTGAATTCAGAGCTAATAGCACAACTCACACCTGAAGGAGGCTTATCGAACACATGTATTTGTTCTATGGGGCTCATCACAGCCTCTCCTCACACTTAGGTAGACAGCCCTTTGGCACATGCCACTTAAAATGAAACATCACACAGAAAAAAACACAAATGTGTGAAAAACAAGACCCGAAAGAAGCTGCCAAAGCAACAGTTAGAGAACCAAAGCTTTATCGGACCTCCGCTGGGAACGGGCATGTGCAGTGATGTGTTTTCGCTCCAGCCTGAAAGTGCCCGTCTGGGATGCTGATGGCACAGTGGGTTTCACATTGAGTGGCTAACCTCAAGGTCAGCAGTTTGAAGCCTGCAGCTGCTCTAGGGGAGAAAGTTTGAGGCTTTATACGTCCATCAATATTTACAGCCTCAGAAATCCACAAATCCTCTCTTACAGGGTCGCTATGAGTCAGAATCGACTCCGTGGCACTGAGTTTGGTGCTGAATTTGGTGCGTGCTGGCAAAGGGCCAAGACGTGCTGCTGAGTCTTGATTTGGGCATTACACCGACGGGTTAGGGAATCTCAAAATACCAAGTCTGTGAAGAATGAGAACCAGCTAGATCAGCAGTTTCCAACCTGTGGGTCATGACCCCTTTCATGGGGGTCGTTGGAAAACACATAAATATTTCACAATATTCAATTACATATTGTTTTGTGATTAATCACTATGCTTTAATTATGTTTAATTATGTTCAATTTGTAACAATGAAAGTGCATTCTACATATCAGATATTTACTATGCGATACATAACAGTAGCAAAATTAGAGTTATGAAATAGCAATGAAAATAATTTTATGGTTGGGGTTCGCCACAACATGAGGAGCTGTATTAAAGGGTCGAAGCATTAGGAAGGTTGAGAACCACTGAGCTAGGTATAGATAGCATCTTTCATATTATTTCATAATGCTTAATGTGAGTTTTATTTTTAAGTGATTTTGTGCAAATAAAAATCATAGTGCACATGGAAAATGTGTTCATGGTGATACATAAACCATTAGTGTTTGGGGAATTGTTAAGTAAAAGCAATGCTCACTCATATTTTTTCAAATTTGTTTTTGTTCCATTTTCATTCTTATAACTGTTGCTGTTAGTTCCCATCCAGTTAGCTCCAACTCCTGGTAGCCCAACCTACAACAGAACAAACCAGTGCCCAGTCTTGTGCCAGCCTCACCATGGTTGGCATATGCTCACCAGTGTTACAGCCAAAGAAATCCGAGTCCCTTCTGGACCCATCCACCAGCATTCCATAAAGCCACACTCTGCATGGTTCCTGAGGTCTGCATCGACTCGCTTTCAGAAGTAGATCACCAGGCCTTTCCTCCTAGTCTACCTTAACCTGGAAGCTCTTCTGAAACCTGTCACTGTGGGTGACCTCCTGCTCATGTCTGAGACACCAGTCACATATCAAACAGCATCACAGCAACACCAAAGCCATCACCAAGTGGCAAAGAGACAGATGGCATCTCTAATGAAACAATTGTAAATTTTTGATATTTTTATTTTCTGCTATGGATTGAAAGACAGAGTGATATGTAAAAGGGATCATGCAAGGGGAAAAAAGGAGCAGATAAGAGAAGTCTTAGATCCCAGTTCCAAAAACCAATTCAAAAAAAAACAACCCACTAGTAGAAATAGTCTTTTGAATGCCATGAACAATCTGCATGAAGTCTGTGTGGAGAGGCAGCTCTATTTTATTTAGAACTTGGCTCTCTGGAGTGGTCTGGGGAGACAGGCATCTCATTTTCTGGCAGGTCCCAGAGAAAACAACAGTCACTCTAACTTCCCCTTGCCAGCATCTCGCACAAGCCGCGCACAGCAGAGCTGCTGCATCTAACAACAGACAACACCGTGCACTCAGATGCCCACTCTTTCAGCAGAGATGGGCTCCCAGAGATGTGTATAAAAAGAACCTTTGAAGCTTTTTTCTTCCCCTCTCTGAATTTAGCCCTCCTGATAGCATGCTTCATTGTAAGGAACGGTAAAGAAGAAACCAGACTCATGAAAAGATGGCGGGAGCTGGTGCTGTGACATCATGCTTCAGTGGCCAAGGGAGGCTCTGTAGTCATCTGTAGAAGTGTGCACACTGTGGCTCTTGAACACCTCTCCATCTCAGCTCGGGCCATGCCAATGTTAGCAGTCCATTCACACAGTCTAGCTGGAAAGGCCTTGTGCTTTAGACTCAACCCAACCTTACTTCCTTCAGTAGGCTTTCCTGGTTCTCTTCCTCTGGGCTCCCTTGGTGCCTTCTCCTTCCTCCTTTATTAGATCCTTCACACATAGATCTACTGTGCCTCGTTGACTCTTCTAGACATTCTACTGAAAAAATTAGGATCCTCATGTTGTTGTTTTTTAATAAATGATTTTCTTGGGGGCTCTTACAGCTCTTATAACAACCCATGCATCCATTGTGTCAAGCCCATTTGTACATATGTTACCATCATCATTTTCAAACATTTCTTTCTACTTGAGCCCTTGGCAACAGCTCCTCTTTTTTCCCTCCTTCCGCTCTCCTCCCACCCTCATGACCCCTTGATAAATTATAAAGTATTACTATTTTTATATCTTACACTGTCCCCTGTCTCCCTTCACCCAAATTTCTGTTGTTCATCTCCCTTGGGGAGTTATACATTGATCATTGGATCCTCTCTTGCCCTTCTCCCTCCCTCCCCCCCTCCGCCCACCTTCTCCCTACCCTCATGGAATCCCTACTCCCATTATTGTTCCTAAGGGGTTTATCTATCCTGGATTCTGTATGTTGAGCATGCTCAACATGCTCACTCTAGCTCACTCTAGCTCACTCTAGTGTACATGCTCCACTCTAGCAGGATTTGTAAGGTAGAACTGAGGTCATGATAGTGGGGGTGGGGTGGCAGGGAAGCATTAAAAAACTAGAGGAATGTTGAGTGTTTCATCAGTGCTATACTGCACCCTGCCTGACTCATTCCTTCCTTGTGACCCTTCTGTGAGGGGATGTCCAATTGTCTACAAATGGGCTGTGGGTCTCCACACTGATCACCTCCTCTCGTTTGATATAATTGATATAATTGTTTGTTTGGGTCTTCTGATACTTAATACCTGATCCCTTTGACACCTCGTGATCACACAGGCTGGTGAGGATCCTCATTTTTATGGACTGTCCATGGGATGGGGTGGAGGAGGGATACAAAACTCAAGCCCTCATCAAGCAACAAACAAACAAACTTGGAGATAATACATGTACTGTGAAGAGAATAAGAGCAATCAGGAGACAGTGACCGGGGGAAGGTTTTCCACTCTAAATTGGGCAGACAGGAAACACCCCTAGGAAGAGATCCTTCCAAGCTCAAGGTCAGAGACAAGAGCATATGGAAACTGTCTAAGATGAGGAAGAGCTCTCTCACAGTACTGTGGGAACAGAAGCAAGAGCAGTGGCCTGAGTAGAAGAGTTCAAGGTAAAGTCAACAAGGAACAAATCCCACAGGACTAGGATCAGGAATGTGCCTTTTATTCCAAAGGCAATTGGAAACCCCCTCTTCTAGAAAAGGCCTGAAATTAGGGAGTGAAGTTATCTGATATTTTTTCTTTAAAAAAATATCACTTTTGTTACTACACAGAAACAGACTGTGGGGGAGGGGCTGGAAGGTAGGAGGTCCAGAACAGAGTCGGGAAGCTAACATAGTTGTGCATGGGAAAGCTAACTCTGGCCCGTAGAAAGCAAGATATGTGATTAGAAATGGACATATTTTTGATTCATTGGACATAGGAAGTTAAGAAAGAGAAACAAAATATAATATTTGGCCAAGCATGAGGCTGAATGGTAGTCTGGTTTTCTATAATGAGGGTGAAGGGTTAGGAAGGGGTACAGGTATTGGAGGAAGATTCCCAGGTTGTGCTTGAGAAGTCCATTAAAAATCCAAATGAAGAGTCAAATAAGCAGTTGGGTGGATATTCGTGTTGTTCAGTGAGCAGGAATGATCTGGACATAGCAGCGTGGTCCCTCTCACTCTTTCTCTCCATCTCTCTCCTTAAATCCCATGGCTTCAGACTCTACCTGTGATTTGGATGTGTGAAATCAACCATCTGGTTTTAACCTCTCCGCTGAGCTCCACTCCCACGTTTCCTAGTATCTACTGGCTATCTTTAGTTAGACCTAGGTAAGTGGTCTTCCATCAGAGTTAAGTGGGATCAGCTAATTTTAAAAGCCAACATCGTGTGTTAGACATCCTGGTTCTTGGGGCCTGGGGTGAGTCAGGTGCCATATTCGGTGAGAGGTTGACCCAGATGCTCTGTAGACATAAGAGCATGTCCCAAACCAAACTCATCATCTTCCCATCACTCACATGTCTCTTCCCTATCCCTTAGCAAACAGACCTCCATTATGTCCTGGTTCTGTCATTGACAGCTCACTGCCATTGAAGCGGGGCATTTCACATTGTAGTCTTCCTCTCACTCCATAACTACGTTTAAACAGATTGACTCCTGCTAAGTTGATCATCAAAACATCTCTTGCTGCGGCTCTTCCTCTCCAGGTTAGCGCAGACGTTACAAGTGCTCAGCTGCTGTGTTAGTCCGGGTAGACTAAGGAAACAAATCGAGGGAGACTCGAATGGAAAGATCTTTGTATTTAAGAAAGAGAAATTGTATATTGAAAAAACATCCCTGCCCAGTCCAGATCAAGTCTCTAAGTCCAATATTAGCCCGTATGTCAGATACTAGTCTGTAACTTCCTCTTCAGACTCACGCAGCACATGCAATGATGCCGAATGGAGGAAGATCACAGGCCAGTGGATGAAGAGTCTTGTGGATCCAGTGGCCGTGGAAGCATCTCCAGGGTTCTGGCTGGCATCAGCATGGCTCCGTGTGGCTTGTCAACAGGAATGTGTAGCAGAGAGAGAATGTGGTCCTCCTCCATGGAGAAAAAAGAGGAAGTTCCCAGATTCTTCCTGGTGGGTGTTACCTTGTGACCTGCTTGAAAGGCCAGATTCCATCCCTATATCCTATTTATCATGAAAGTTGGCATGAAATTATGGAACTACCACAGCTGCTAACCCCAAAGTTGGAGGTTGGTGTCCACCGACAGGCATCTTGGAAGAATGACCTAGGGATCTACCTCTGAAAACCCCACGGAGCACACTGTTGCTCAGACACACATGGGCTCACTAAGAGCTGGAGCAGACTTCTTTTGCTCCCTTGCTTCCGCTAACTGTGCCAGTGCGCATTTCCATCATCCCTCACGCCCACCTGTAATCATCTTCCAACCGTCTGCATGGGCCCTACAGGTAGAGCATTCTGACTGCATCCCGACTGCCCAGGATTCTTTTTCTGAACCGGGAAGGTGACTGTAGTGAGTGCACCTCTGGGAGGTTCTTTTGACACGTCCTCTCCAGAGGCTGCTGATTTTCTTTCCTCTGCAAAATCGTGGACAGGTCTTTGTGCTGATGGGACAACCCTCAAGTCTTTTTTCTATTGGCTCGGACCCAATGGAATCTGTCCAAACTTACGTTCGTGACACCTCCCAAACATCGTATTTATTGTCAGTCCCTGCTCCCGTGTCCCTGCTGGCCTATGGGTGCTGTGCTATCCTCTCTCCAGCTCTATCCTTCATCTAGAGCAGTGATTCTCAACCTTCCTAATGTCATGACCCTTTAATGCAGTTCCTCATGTTGTGGTGGCCTCCCCAACCATAGCATTATTTTTTTTGCTACTTCATCACTGTAATTTTGCTACTGGGCGACCCCTGCGAAAGGGTCATTCAACCCGCAAAGGGGTCATGACCCACAGGTTGAGAGCCGCTGGTCTAGAGTGTTCTTTCCCCAGCCTTCTCTGGGCACACTTTACTTGCTTTTAAAGTTTCAGCTCAGCTGGATCCTCCTCTATAAATGTGGCTGCTCTACTCTCAATGTTCCCACATACAGCACTTGGTACGTCATACTTTCAGAATGTCTTATTTGGGTTATAATTATTTGTACTCCCATTAACTTCTCACAAGCAGGGATTGGGTCTTATTTATATCTTAATTTCCTGCACCTGGTATAGGATCCAGGACAAAGTGTTCAAGAGCTATCTATTGAATGGATAAACAAGACAACGAACTACCTCTGTTCCTCTCGTTCCCATTTGACTTTTATCTTTGTAACTGCCCTCCCCCACCCCATTTGCAAACAATCAAGCCAACAAATAAACAAAAGCCCATGTTTCTATCCCGCTTTGTTTAATGACCCCTGTAAAGACTTTCCCCAGTTACAGCTTTAAATAATGTGAGGTGAAGCTAAATCTGAATTATCTTGGCACAACAGCTGTACCTGAGGTTAGGTCAAAAGATTTCATTTTTCAAGTGCTTTGCCAAAATGGCTATCACAGAAACACGCCAACACTGCTTTCACTAGGGCCTTCTGGTCTGTTTGGGGATTTCCTGGCCCGCTTCAAAACTAAGGAAGTTCTCCAGGGGAGAAAAGCAGTGGTCATCCTTTTTTGCTTAACTACAGGTATGTGTTTGTCTGGACAGACTAGAGAAGCAATCCATAGGCACACTCATATGTGTATAAGAGAGGGTTTTACAGAAAGGGTAATTGTACATGAAGAAAGCATCCCAACCCAGTCCAGTCTATGCCCTTATGTCCGATATTAGCCCATATGTCCGATACCAATCTATAGCATCCTCTTCAGACTCACAAAACACATGCAGTGATGCCGAATGTGCAGGATTCCAAGAGTTTGGAGAGAAGGGGGTGCTGTACTGGGTGAGGAGCTGATGTGTCGTGAGTGGGGACAGAAAAGAAGAAGCTTGGTCAGGGGAAACCACTCAACCAGAAAGCCAACTGGTGTCCAAACACTTTCAATTCAGGGTGAGCTCAGGTGTTGCAGAGGAGAGCAGGCTTTGTAGGGTCTCTAGGACTGTGGCCTTTCAGAAATCGATCACCAGTCATGCTTCTGAGGCATCTCTGAGTGCCTTCAAACTGCTATGTGTTCAGTTAGGAGCCAAGCTGATGAAAGCATGCCATGCTGGTGTAGTGGTTATATACGTTGGACTGCTAACTGAAAGGTCAGAAGTTTGAAACCAGCTGCTCCAAGGGAGAAAGACAGGGCTTTGTACTCTCTTAATGTTACAATCTCAGAAACTCGCAGAGACCATTCTACCCTGCCCTAGAGGGTGGCTATGAGTTAGCATCAATTCAATGGCAGTGAATTTTGTTTGGTTTGGTTTTTTTTTTAACTGGCCAAAGGAGTCACAAAAGACTTCAGAGAGCTAGTGACACTCAAGCTGGGTCTAAAGGGCTAAGAATGAGACTGCTCCACAGAGCAGAGGAGAGCCCTGACAGAGAGGAGGGCATTTATTCTGAATGCTCATTCCCAGCTGTCCAAGTCTAGGACCTCCCTAAAACTTTCTCTTCGATTATAGCTGGCTGGAGAGACTGTATTTGTGCTGATACATCTGTGATGTCCGTAAATGAGACAAGGCTCAGCAGGCTGTGCAAGAGCCAGTGGAAACGGATAGAAAAACAAGTGCTCAGTAGCATCTGCTATGGACTGATTTGTTCCCACCCCCACCGCCCAAATATGTAATACAGTACAGTCTTAACCTCTCTATCTATGGATGTGATCCCATTTCGAAATCGGGATTTGATTGCTGTGTGTAGATTAAGCCATGTTCAAGAAGGATAGATCCTAAACCTATTCATTCGTGAATGATAAAGTGATCAAAATGAACAGAGCAATACCTGCAGGGACAGGCACTGTAAGGGGAGAGACATGCATGGCAGACACTGCTTCAAGTCCAGGAACTCCATGAGTACCCTGCTATTCAGTCTTCAACTTGGAATCACAGCCTGTATTTGAACTTTTAGTTTCCCGAACTGAGAAAGTTAGTCTTGTTCTTTTCAAGGGACCCCTTGTGGTATTGTTTGGCTATGGCAGCACTAGTTAGGATGACGAGACTTTACCTCATAGGGGGAAAATCCCTGGAGAAGGAAATCATGCTTGGCAAAGTAGAGAGTCAGGGAGAATATGCAGAAGACCTTCAGGGAGAAGGACTAACAGGCACAGTGGCTGCCACAATGGCTCATACAAAGCAATGCTTGGGAGGATGGGGAAGAACAGGGCAGTGTTTCACTCTTGTATACAAGGCCACAACATGTCAGATTTGACTGGACAGCACCTTTCAACAACAATAACAAAGTAACTAAGACGGGCTGTTATTAATTGAATTGCTTCAAAGCCTCCCTCACCCCATCACCATAAAAATAAAAGTTTGGTTGTTTTTCCTGGTAATTGTGAATATTATTTTGTTTGGAAATAGGAGCTCTGGGAGATTACCAATTAAGTTAACATGAGGTCATACTGGAGGAGGAGGGTAAAATCCTAATCCTCTATGAGTGGATTTTAATTAAAGAGAAGAGACAGAGACACACAAAGGGAAGGTGATCGTGTTAAGGTGAAGGTAGACATTGGAATGAGACAAACCAAGAATTACCAGAAACAAGGAGAAAGGAGTCCCTTCTCAAGCCCCTCAGAAGGAATCAATATGGCTGACACCCTGATTTTGGA
>NW_022111339.1:5234869-5235859 GCF_000313985.2 Echinops telfairi
TACTCTTTTATATAAAGCTCTTTCTTATACACATATGAGTCTCCCTGGATTTTTCTCTCTAGTCCACCCAGAATAACACAAACCCACTAGCTGATACAAGAGGAAAAGATGTGCCTATATTTTCCCAGGAAGATTTATAATCTCAGATAGCTCTACTCTGTCTTGGGGGTGGTGCTGTGAGTCAGAATCAACTCAATGGCAATGAGTTTGGGTTTGGGTTTTACATGAGAAGTTGAGGGTTCTAGTCCACCCAGATACGCCTCTGAAGAAAGTCCTACGAATCCTTTTCTGAGAAATCAGCCAGTGAAAACCTCGGAGAGTAGAGTTCCACTCTGACCCTTACAGGAGCTCCACGAGGGCGGGTTGCCTTAACAGCAACCAACAACATGCCCGAGGGTCCATTGGTGACCTCAATTACCCCAGCTGTATCTGTGCCCTACATATAAGCCTTCCAGTAACCAATCTGGTATTGGAACCATCCATCCATTCAATTGCAGGCATCTGGAAATATGAGATGAATTAATTTGGTCCAAATTTTCAATAGTCACCTGGTCTTAAAGGCAAAATATCTCAGAGCATTGACTAGCCTGTGTGCAGTTCCAAAGATCTCACTGTATTAAAATGAAGTGACATGTTCACATGATCTTCAAAATGCCCCGTGTCCTCTAGCCTCAGTATGCTTGGAATTCATCCTCTGATGCTTGCTCTTTCTCCATCTCTCTCTCACTAAATGACACTTGTTTTGTCGGTCAAGTCAGAATGTTTTACTTCAGTTGCCATGAATTGTCACTGACTCATGGTGACTGACCCCAGGTACAACAGTGAGACATGATGCCCAGTCTTGTGTCCTTTTCACCATAGTTGGTATGTTTAACCCGTTTTGTGTCCATGGTGTATCTTGAGGGCCTTCCCTCTATATCAGACAATACTCTGTTGAGTTATCGTTGGTTGATTTTTAGATATAGATCACCAGACCTTTCTTCCTAGTCT
>NW_022111339.1:5236290-5275597 GCF_000313985.2 Echinops telfairi
TTCTCAATATTCAATTGATCTTGTATATAAAGCTCTTTCTTATATACATATGTGTCTCTGTTAATTTGTTTCTATAGTCCACCAAAGACTAACACGCTGGTATTTAAAATAGTCATAACACACAAGCCACCACTGTAGAGCAATACTATGAGGGGTGACACTTGTAAATACAGTGAGCTTAAAATATATCATTTGTCAGTCTGATGCTCTCTGGAAGGTGAAAGATTGGGTTGGTAGTAATTGCTTTGGGACAACAGGTATGATATTGGACAATGTAGGGCTTACAGATACTCTCCGTACTTTAAATACCTCCTGCCCTGATAACCACTGTTTGCAATGAATGGTCCTACAGAATTACTTTGTCCAATCTCCAGGCTTGTGTATCACTAAGGCCACATTCCCCCACAGCTGATTTTTCTTGGTTGTTTCCAGTGCTTCCGTTCCAGTCACCAGTAACTATCAACAGGTTTTGAGACAACAGAAGCTGGTAGTATTATTTAATTTCTCAATTTTTGGTTTTAGTTGGTGTGTAAAACTGGATAATGGTAATATTCCTTGATCTTTCTTGTTGGCAACCAGAGTTACCTAATCACTGAGAGCCTTATACTTCAGGGCAGACCTTGAAATATTCTTTTTTTTTTTAAACAGTTGTATTGGCACTTCATCCACATGTTATATAATTCAATCATATAAAAAAGAGTTGTACAATTATAACCACAACTATTCTAGAACATTTCTTCTTCCTTGTACTCATTGTTATTCATGTATTTATTTTTTAGAATTGTGGCAAAAATATACACAACAGAACATTCTCCCATTCAACAACTTCCACGTGTATAATTCAGTCATTGATTATACTCTTTGTGTTGTACAACCATTATTGATATCCTTTTCCAAATTATTCCCCCACCACTAACATGAGCTCAATGGCCCCTAGGCAACAACACTTCCTCCTTCACCATGGTAGCCATTAATCAAGTTTGGTTTCCCCTTTTTTTGTAGTTTTCTTGATATCATATACTCCCATATTTAAATTGCTTTTAAAAAGATTTGTATATACAGCATCACAATCACTTCTCATGCTCCCTCCCCCTCCCATTGAAATATTATTTTTGATAATGATTATAGCGCTAATCTTCTTCAATTTATCATTATCAGCGGAGTACACCAAATCCTGTCCGATTCAAAATGGCCGACATCAGTCCATTGCAGCTCACTAAAATCTAGGCTATCAATCTTTATGTGTTCCATTTCATTTTGATTATTTCTAATTTTCCTAGATGCATACAACATCCATTCCACGTGGTGATTATGTACGAATGTTTGCAGCTGTTTCTCATTTTAAGTCATGCCCCAGCGGCAAATTAAGGTCTGCAATGTTTGCTTTCACCACGAAGTTCAACTCTACTTTGAAGGGGCAGCTCTTCCCCAGATGTATTTTGATTGCCTTCAAACCTGAGGGGCTCCTCTTCCACCACTCAATCAGACTGTGTCTATGTTCCACTGCTATTCAAAAGGGTTCCATGGCTATTTTTTTCAAAATTGGACCACGTCTTCCTTCTTGTTATTCTTTGTTTGGAAATTCCAGTGAAAATCCTGTCCACCATGGCACTAAGAAATACATAGAAACAAGGTAGGCCTTCCTTTGAAGAAAATTACAGCCTACTCCTGTCATGTCATCAGTGGTAATTTTATGAGTTACCATCATGTACCCAAACCTACTCATGTTGGACTTCCCCATAAGGTTGTATGATCCTCAGAGGTAGGAATGGATGCATATGCTTCTGTATTCCTAATGCTTAGCATGCTTCTTAGGAATGCAGGTGGCATAGTGGGTTATGCATTGGGCTCCTAACCTCAAGGTCAGCAGTTCAAAACCACCAGTAGCTTCTGAGGATAAAAATAAAGTTTCCTACTTCTATGAGGATCTTTAATCCTGGAGACCTCAGAAGCAGTTCTACTCTCTTTTGGGGTCACTATGAGTCTCATGAAATTTATGGCAGTGAGTGAGCACACTTCCTACTAAGACCTGGTGGGACTGTGGGTTAGGCACTGGACTGCTAACACACTGGCAGCTCCAATCCACCAGACCTGGGATAAAGAGGAGGCCATCTGCTTCTGTTAACCGTTTACAGTATTGTAAGCCCATCCTGGGTTTTTAAGGGAGCCCTGGTGGCTTAGTGATTATGCACCGGTCTGCTAACTTCACGATCAGCAGTTTGAAATCCCCAGCTGCTCCACCAGAGAAAGATGAGCATTCTACTCCCATAAAGAGTTACAATCTTGGAAACCCACAGGGGCCATTCTAGCCTGTCCTAGAGGGTTGTCATGGACTGGAATCAACTTCATGATAGTGAGAGATAGACAGTGAGCGGCCTAAATGAGTTAGAATTGACTTGATAGCAGTGGGGTTGCTTTGGGTTGGGTTGGGTTGGGTTGGGGTGGGGTGGGGTGGTGCAGTCCCTGGCGTATGGTAGGTTTTCAATGAATGCTTGTTGTACTGGACAAATACCACACTCATCATTCTAGTCTTGTGCAACTTTTGGCACTCTGCAGGCAAATTTCAAACCCATACAAGCCAGTTAATAACAGTTCTGGAACTCCCAGCCTTGTTTCTACTTGGCTGAAGAAAATAAAAGTGCTGCTGTCATGTGTGTCTTCTTTCTGAGGATTTCAAAAGTCTGCACACCTGGGAGACAAAATATGCTACAACCTACCACAAAATGGTCCCTTGCATTGTGGATAAAAGGGAAACAACATTTTCTTTGGCTTGCTTTTCATACTGCAGTCCATTAAAATAATCACCGTGCTTTTTGCTGGAAGCATCAATAACAACACTGTGTGCTGTTGATGAATTCAGCATGAATCATTCAAACCATCCACCTCCTCACCCTCCCATCCGCCTATCCATCCACTCAGCCACCCGTCTATCTACCCATCCAACCACCCATTTGTTTACTGATGAATATTAATTAAGTGTAAATTCTATCACCAGTATGGTTATTCTTACAGAATTGTCAGCAATTAAAAGTAGGCGAATGAGAGACGATACTATGGCTGTCTAACGTCTCCTGAAAGCAGTTGTTATATGTGTTTTTATCTAATTGTAAGCAATTTAACTGGAGTTTGTGGAAAACATGCCATATATATTTTAAACTGCCTTTTAAAGAAAGCAAAATAGATCATAAGTTATTTTGAAGAAACATACTATTGAGTTGTTAGTTGCTATCGAGTTAGCTCCAACTTATGCGTCTTTCTGTATAAGAGAATGGGCATTCAGTGACCAGACACAGGCCCTGGGGAGTTAAGAGAATTAGAATATAGGGACTTCAGGAACAAATGAAGAGAAATGATGATGTGATTCTAAGATAAACTAAGTTAAACTCTATTGGTAAATTGTAATCATCGCTGGTGCCAAGTGTGCTAATAGCATTAATAAACCCAACCCTTGAGCCAAACTTAATTGACCTGATGTAATAGCAAAGCGGATCCCAGTCATTGGAAAATGAGGGAAAGGAGGGGAGGTGTTTGCCGTGACCTCTTTCTGTGGTTGTAAACTATCTGAAGCCATCCATTAAGAAATACTTCCGTCTAAGAAAATGCTACAAGAACAATTATACCACCACAGCCCCTGATGTTGGTTTCCCCCCAAAGGTATGAACTGTTACAAAAAAAAAAAAAGAAGAAGAAAGAAAAAGAGAAAAATATCTCCAGGCTCAGCCATGTCATTCTCTTGCATAGAGCTCCACCTGCTGAACAAGGCACGGACTAGACCCAACCCCAGACCCCTTGCTGCCGTGTCTATTCTGACTCGGGGTGCACCTGTGGGACAAGGTAGACGTCCCCATGGAGTTTCCACGGCCGGAATCATTACAGAAGCAGATGAGCACATGTCTCTCCCTCAGAGCAGCTGGTGAGTTTGAGCTGCTGACCTTTCAGTTAGCAGCCAAATGCTTAAGCACTATGCTGCCAGCATTTCTAGGCATGGACCAGCACAGCCTACAGCTGGGGTTCAAGGATTGGGTAAATCTAGCGATAAAAAGGAAGGGATCCTCGGCTGTGGCTTGCAAGGATAGACGGCTCCTGTTCTGGGGACTGGGGCACGCCGAGCTCTTCAGAGGCTGGTTAGTCATGAAACGGAAACCAGAAAAGCATTTCTAGAGAGATTGTTTATTAGGAATTCGGGACATTTAGGACCATTTCCAGATTTGCAGGTTCTTGGGTGGCACAAACTGTATACTCCTGGCTACTAATTTAAAAGATGAGCATTGAAACCACAGGGGATAAGCCTGGCGATTTGGCTCTGTAAAGAGGAACAATCAAGACCTGCCTGAGGAGCAATTCGACTCTGTAGCACACGGGGCCACCAGGAGTTAAAACAGACTCAATAGCAATGCGTCTGTGCTTTGGGGTTTTGTCCCTGGTAGCACGGTGGGTTAAGTGTTCGGCTACTGTCTGCATGGTGGAAGCTGCAAGCCCCCCAGCTGTTCTGTGGGAGCGACCTGCTCCCAGAAAGACTCTGGTTGTGAAAGCCCCACAGAGCAGTTCTACTCTGTCCTCAGGGGTCACAGTGAGTGGAAATGTACCCGACGGCAGCGGGTTGGGTTGCTGTGTTTGTTGTTGTTTTGCTATGATCTACCTTCAGCCCCTAATCCTATACTGAACTGATGTACTCATATCCAGCTATGAATAACTGATGATCTCATCACAGGAGGGCTTGCCTTCTCTCTCTGCTCGCACACCACAGCAACACTTTGCAGGTGTTTCCCTTGAGACGGCCCATCACGGCACAAATTACCTGCCCACTTGCTTTCCTGGGAGCAGCAACCCAGGCCATTGAACGCACATGTTTTTCTCCCTGGGTTTCATTTGAAATCGGATGAATTGGCAAGTAGGGCCTTCAGTCTGGTGGATTGTAAGGAAGCAGTTCTGCCAGAGAACAACCTTTGAGCCTTCTGAAAGATTGTCATGCCTCATTAGTTAATTATTCTCTAAGGAACCCTGGTGGCATAGTGGGTTCAGTGCCACGCTACTAACTGAGAGGTTAATGGTTCGAAGCCACCAAGTGCTTGGCTGGAGAAAGATGTGGCAATCTTCTTCCAGAACGACTTTCATTCTAGAAAACAGGGAAGGGCTGCCCTCCTTGGTCCCATGGGGTGGCTATGAGATGCAATCACTAGAGAAACAGTGGGTTGGCTTTAGTTCATCTTTCTTTCCTAGCATCCCCAAGAGTTTGTTGTTGTCTAAAGCATGTCAACACTGCCTATTATTCTTATGTCAACACCGCCTATTATTCTTTCTTCTGGATTTCCCTCCCTCACTTGGAATTGCATTCTGCTGGTTACTTACATAACCCAGAGTCATTTAATGGAATCATCAGCTCAGATGTTGGACGCCTGGTGTCCTGTTCTGTTGGCTCAGCCAGCCAGTCCCCTACCAGGGCACCCTCCCAGGCAAGGAGGACGGGAAACCTCTGAGAGCTCATGCAAATCAGGCCAGCCTTCCCAAGAGCTGGAATAACCACAGGAGCCTTGCAGACAAAGGTGTGTTTTAGGACAACAGCACTGCATATTTAAAAGTTAAATCCCCTACACATTCACGCTCCACACACTCTTATCTGTCTGTCGCGCTCCCCAACCCCACCCTTGTCCACATATGCACAGCACAGAGAAATGAACTACATTTCTCACAGTGTCTGGTGGCTCAGCATCCCTGTCTTTTATGTGACTCTCCTCTCTCTCTCTCACCTTCTTGTCTGCATGCCTCTTTATGCACCTACTTCTCTCCCCCATCTGACTTTCCTCAGGATGGGCCTTTCACGACAACTAGAAAATCCTACTACCACATGGCCGCTGCTACTGGAGTCCTGGGGGCCCGTGTGTCCTACCCGTCCTTAGCTTGTGTTTTTGATGCTTTAGTCTATGTTTCTCTCCTCAACAAGAAGCCCTGGTGGTGCTGTTGGGTAAGCATTGTACTGCTAACTGTTAGGTCACTGGTTCAAGCCCACCAACTGCTTCATGGGAAAAAATAAGGCTCTCTGCTCCTATAAAGATTTATACCTTTGGAACCCCTATTTAAGGTCACTATGAGTTGGAGTCTAGATAACGGTCATGAGTTTGGGGTTTGCAGCGGAAGGGGGGCGGCGCGTAGTGGTGGTGGTTGCTATTCTAAAGTTGATGATTTGAACCTGCCCATTGGCCCTGTGGAAGAAAGGCCTGGCAACCTGGCTCCATAAACATTACAGCCAAGGCAGCCCTGTGGAGCTCAAGCAGAACTGAGGCCATGGGTTTGATTTGTTGTTGTTGTTGTTGTTTAAATAAAGATCTAAGAATAAAGGTCTTCGAGAGAAAAAGAAATGTATGTTTTTATCCCCCCAATGTTTGGATGCTTAAGAATGACTGGCTGTCTGCCCAAAGATCTATAGAGAAGAAATGTCCCTCTAAGGGTGTGGAGTGCCAGGTTTTCGAGCTGTGCCAGGCTGAAATCAGCCGTTGGATAAGTTCACGTGAAATGACGAAGCTCTGAAGCCCGACTCACAGGTGAGCAGGAGTCAGCGGCAGGTTGTGCTGATTATTTCAGAGACTTAACCCGGCATTCAGTCCTTGTAGTAGGAGTGCTTCAAATCACCCTGCTAACAATTTGGGGTGAAGAGGACGAAAACCAATCTCTTGCACCTATCACTCTCCCCACAATCTCATTCTAAGCCCACATCTATACCAGGTGGGCATTCACGGCCTCTTTACCAACCTTTACAAGGAGGGGTGGGGATAAAGAAAACATAGGCTTTCTAAGGAGGAGCAGGAATGGTAATGGACAATGATTGCAGGACGGACAGGCGTTTTTTAGAAAGTGAATAAGAATATTTTAAGTTGGGAAATAGCCCATTGAAATAAATAAAAAGAAACAGAGGCTTTTGATTTTTAAAGAGTGGTTTTCATCTATTAAATCGGAAAAGATTCTAAGCTGAAAATGTGCCTAAAGACAGACAAAAAGGCTCTCGTAGGTACCAAGGAGGGCAGAGTCAATGACTGGCAGAATTCTCTCCTTCCAGGCAAGAGGCATGGCCTAGATTCCCAGCTAATGCATCCCAGGTGCCGCCCTCCCCCATCTGTCGGTGGTGGAGACTTCCATTTGCTGGGCTGCGGAACAGATTTCAGCAGTTCCCAGATTCAGATGGACTAGGAAGGAAGACCTGGTGATCTACTTCTGAATGCCCAGCAGATCACAGAGGTCAGATCCCTTTGTGCATGTGGTTGCCGTGAGTTAGAGGTTGACTCAATGGCAGCTAAAGACAACAGGGTTTGGGCTACTGAGAAAAGGGTAAATTGGTGAAAGGACTTAAAATTTTCATGTCCCGTGACATAGTAGCAGCATCCTAAGAACATGTTCCAAAGGAGACTAAAATATCCACACTTAGAGATACTCAGCACAACGTTATTATTCATCATGGCATAAACAACTGGAGTATCCACCAATAGGGAAGCAGTTAAGGGGAAATACTTCGTAGATGTAATGCTAGAGAAATACTTTATACCATAACGTTACCAGATAAAGGCAAAATACCAAAGGGGCTAAATTATGATGGGCATGATAAAAATGGGATGTGGAATTTTTTCCTTCTGGTTTTTAAAAAAACGTTTTACAAGATCTTTATACGATGTAACTAGCAGGGCTTCAGAATGGTTCAGCCTGGTTTAGTCATACATAGTCTAAGAAGCAACACTGGAGTGGACCCAAATTTTTAAAATGTGAGTGAACTAGAATGCTAACTGGGATGGGGGAAAATAGGAGCCAAAGCCCAACTGGAGCTGTAAACTCCTTCTTGGAAAACAAGGTCAATGTTCACAATGTATACAACCAAATATCTGGAACAAACCATCAAAACAAACTCCCTGCCATAGAGAGGATTCCGGCTCATCCTAGCTGAGTGGAAAATGGTGGCCCAAGCTCATGATGGAGCCTAACCACGAGCCTTTGAACGTGTGTCGCTCTCCACAGGCCTGGCGCTAACCTGGTGAGGTGTCACCCTTCAAGCTCCTGAAAAGGCTCATCACCTCCCTTCCCAGTCTCTCATCCAGGGCGTTGACCCATCATCCTCCCCCTTCCCGTGAGAGTTCCAAACCACCCAGATTTTTGTACATTTTAGTCTGCTCCCATTTTGCTTTGTCAGCCACAGCTGAACAGGTTCTAACCAGTTCTGAGTCCTGGCAAATATTGCTCTCACAACCGGTGTGCAGGGGGTGTATTCTTTTAGCTGTAATCTGAGAATTAAGGTATTCCAGTGCCGGGATGGAGACCTTGGAAGGGGAGCTCTGCTCTCCAGATTTCAATGCTAAAGGATTATCTAAAGTGCTCCTTGGGAGCACCAAGGTAAGCCTCTCGGTTCGCCATACCGTGTTTTTGCTTTCATGCTCAGAAAACTCTAGGTTCTAAAGCAGAGATTCCAATACTCATATAAACCTTCTGACGACATTCATCAACCGAGTGAGTCTCTGAAGCATGGCTCCCTGAGAAAAGAAACAGCATAAATGCTTCCTTTTGAGATTCTTAAACTCTTGGATATCTTTCTATAACAATCCTTTATTGAATTAAAATAACCACAGCTCTAATTACCTGCCCACACACAGAATTTTGAGATATCTTGGAGCCGCGAGTGTCACAAATCCTTGAGCATTGTTGTATATATATATATTTTTTTAGTTTTAGTTGCAAATTCAGAGGGCTTAACTAAACTGGGTATTGCCAAAAACACAGCATTACAATTTACCTTACTAAAGTTCTCTGGTAATATTTTAGTAATTATATGTCAGTGAATAAATAAGAGTGTTGCAAGGAGGTTCTAGATGTCTCTGTTTGGGAAGGGCTGATACTGTTAGAAACCTCTCCCAAGGGCGCAATGGCTGGGCATAAGATGTCACAATAACATCAATGGGACCCATTTCTATCCCAATTTAGTATGCTCTCCCAGAACCCGTTGGGATAGAAATGGGTCCCATTGATGTTATTGGACATAAAATAGCTTTCTGTATAAAATGTACAGTTACAGAAATAACACTCCTCCAACTCAGGAACTCCTAAGGTAGCTTTCAGATCTACCTAGATGTTTTGCTACTTTAGGAACAATTAACCATTTGATCAGAATGACGGGCTTTTAAACACTCCTATGTTTTCTCCATCACCTGTCTGCTGGTAGATTGTTCACGTATTGTGTGGTCTTGATATGAAGCTGGGGCAGAGGTTTTTATCAGATTTTGTTTTTATCACTTCCTAAGCAGCGAATAATCCCGATCACCCAGTATCCATTTAATGACTATGTGTTGAATTTTAAAGTAAACACACTTTTAAAATGTCTAACCGGCACCCACCCCACCTCACCCACCCCTGCCCCATGGATCACTATGGTGTAATGGTTTGGAGCATGAGCTTTGATTTGAGCCACGCTTGGGCCCAAAGCCCGGCTCTTTCCTTCTCTGCTGTGTGATTTGGGGCAAGTTGCTCAAATTCTCTGAGCCCACTTTTCCCATCTGAAAAGTGAATATCATAGAGCTTATTTCAGATGAGTGTTGTGGAGCATATCAATGATCTGAGACAGACAATAAACCAGAAATGTCAATACAATAAAGGCTTAGGTGTATCGTCATATTTGGGGGTTGTTGGGGGGAAAGGGGTTTATGTAATGAATAGGTTAGTGGTCTTATGAAATTCTATTACGTTTCTTTTAGAGGAAGGAAAATTCTATTCATGCTCTTGCTTCATCTGACTGGGCTTTACAATTAATTTCCTCCCATGATCTATCCTTCAACAAAAGAGTGTTCACTGATGCTAATAGCTTCCATTTAAGCTGTTCGGGAGTAATATTAGAGAGAGTGTATGACTAACGGTGCAGAGATGTAGATGTAAGTGGAAACATTTCCTTTTCCGGGCTTTCCTTCGCCTTGGGAGAAGGCGAAACCGGGCCTGACCTCTCCTTCCCCTCGGGTTGGCATTGTCACAGCTCTCTGTCATTTAAAATGTCAGCTTTGGGGGGATTGCTTGTTTCTTGGAGATAGGCCCGCACCATGGTTAGGCCCTGGGCTGCTAACAGAAAGAGGGGTGGTTTGAAATCCGCAGGCAAACTTGCAGGACAAATGACCTGGTGAGCTGTTCTCATGAAGCACACAGCTTAGGAAGCCCTAGGGGGCAGTTCTCTGTCCCACAGGGTCACTATAAATCAGGATTGATTCCACAGCAGCAGGCTGGGGTTGTTTTTTTGTTTTGTTTTTTGTTATTTTGGTTTTGTTTTATTTTCCGTGTTCTTTTCTGCTTCTTAACAGACCATATGCAATGTTCCCTCCTGATGATGGGGCAGTTCCTCCTGGTCACCCAGGCTGTAACACCCATGTGTGCGAGCTAATGCCACACTTCCCTCTAGAGGTCGAAGACAGCCTTGGCTTGCCTGCTCCGGTCAGAAGTGACTAGTGATGAGATTCCATTTAAGGCTGGGTCAGGGGATGGAAGGCCGGAACCATGTGGATCTATTCTGCAAACCCATTGCTCTGGGTGAATGTCTGCCACAAGGGCTCTCGGCAGCTGGCAGCGTGTTTGTTTTTTATGGTGGTGAGGTGGCAGGACTACTTTTAGGATGCAGATCCTGGATTTGCTCTCCTCTCACAAAAAGAGGCTGCACTCTTTGCTAATGAAAATTAAGGGGTGCCCTAGTAGGAGAGAAAGGGCGCTTCCAAAGGCTCTTTGTAACCCAAGGACTCAAGGCCAGCCAGGAACAATGGTGTGCCCAGCCTTAGGCGTTGGCACTAACTGCTTCATTCCAAATGCCAGGAAGACCATGAGGGAAGGGAAACAAAGAAACTGGAAACAGGCCCTTTACTTACCTCCTCTGACCATCCCATGATCTCGCCAGACTACTGAGGCTTGTGGCACCAAGTGCAGGGATTCCTAGTGTCAACCCATTCCCCCCATGGACTATCTCCCATGCAGACCATGCAAAATCCTCAGTCATGATTGTATCAGTTTGAATCATAGAATGAGATGGGATAAGTGTAATTTCCAATCACAGGATATGTTTCTGAGGTTGCGTGAAAGCTGATGATGTTGCCTGAGTACAAAGCCATTTTGCAACATCTTTCCATGTCACATCACGATATGATTGGTCACAACAGTATTCTCGTGCTTCCCCTTAACAGAGGAGTCCGTTTGGTGGCTATTTTTGGTAACCGAGTGGCAGCCTTTTCTTAATGTTTCTCTTTCTTTCCCCTTAGGTGCTGGTGCTTTCTGGAAAAAGAATGTTCCTGATGTGGGTTCACAAATACCGATTACTTCAATATTGTAGCTAAAACACCAGAAAAGTAGACAAAGCCAGCGAATGTAGAAACTCCAGCAGTAAGTAAACCAACAGTGTGTCCATGTCAAGAGTGCTCATACAAGCGCACTACCACCGGGTCCACCCGACTCACAGCAACCTTCTAGGACAGGGCAGACCTGCCTCTGTGGGTTTCTCAGCCTCTATCTAGCTATGGGAGCAGAAAAGCCTGTCTTTCCCTCTCAGAGTAGCTGGTGATTTTGAACTGCTGACCTTGTGCATCGCAGCCCAACTGGTAACCACTACAACACCAGTGTCATTATAATAGGGTCATACGGACAGCTCTGGCCAGAATGCATTAGAAAGTTCAAAACGTGAATTAGTCTAGAATTTTATCCTTACAAGGACTGGGCTCATGAACAACTGTTTTTGTTGTCCTAATGAACCACAGGAGCATCTTAAGCAAAAAGAATCAATTTCTGCTGGAACCCTGCACGGAAAGTGGACAGCCTGACATTTGGATGAGGTCCGCCCCGATGCGATAGATTCCCCTGAGTGCATTTTGAGGGGTGAGTGGTGAGCAGAACGAAGGAGACTTCACCGGGAAGTAAAGGGGTGGCAGTGGGCCAGGCCCCACTTCCTCGTTGAATGGGTGAGCTCCCCTGCAGCCCACTCTTGATTTATTGCATGATTCTAGTGCCCTTGAAAGCGCAGTTCTGGCACGGAGGTCATGCTCTCTCCAGATCGTATGCTGGATTATGGGTGACTAAGCCTGGCACCCTGTAGAAACAGAAGAATGTTTTCTTTGTCCCCGGCTTTGCCTTTTTCATGATTCTTCCGGAGCAGAGGACCCAGTTCTGTGACTAGCACATCAGCACTTGTTGTATGTCTCAGGGTCCCTCAGGAAAGAGAAGAATAGTTCAGCAAATGTTTGTTGTGAGGGCTCCCAGTAGCTGGCTGGCCCTGAACCCCCAGCTCTCTGCTCTTACATCCAAAGCAGATGCCATCGAGTTGACTCCAATGCATGGCAACCCCACATGTGTCAGAGTAGGATTGGGTTCCACGTGGTTTTCAAATGCTGTTTTTGTTTGTTTTTCTAAATTTGTTTCCTGGGTGGTTTTTGTTTTTGTTTTTTTAAGTAGATTTCTTGTAAGGCACCTCTGGATGAACTCGAACTGACCACTTTTTGATTAGTAGCTGAGCACCTAACTCAGTACCACAGGGGCTCCCCTATACCCTCACAGACAAAATCAAATTGTACTTGCCACTTCCACCTCTCCCTGTATGTGCCGCGCATACCTGTGAGCCCTTCTTCCACTTGCACACTGGAGAACAACGGAGTCAGTTAGAAAACCAGTGTTTACCCCCAGATCAGAACTTTCTTTCTTGGTCAGGTTTACAAGCCCGACTCCAATCTGTGGTCTGCTGAGCTCTGGACTCTATCAATAAGCTGCTGGGTTGAGCTGATCTTCTGGGTCAGCTCGCCCTTCTACCTTATGCTGTTCACTCATTTTATTTCTCAGGAAATCCATCCTTCTCCTGCCTCTGTTTGTAACTATGTCTGTCTTGGAAGAAGCCAGATGCTCCCTAGACATGAGGATGGTGACATTTCATCTTACGTACTTTGGACATGTTGTCAAGAGAGACCCATCCCTGGAGACGCAGCCTGCTTGATAAAGCAGAGGGGCAGTGAAAAGGGGCAAGAACCTCGGCCAGATGGATCGGCACAGTGGCCCCGACAATGAGCTGAGGCCTAAGAACAATTGTGAGGATGGTGCAGGACTGGGCTGCATGTCATTCCGTGGTCCAGAGTTCTTGTGAGTTGGAACCAACTCAACAAGAGTCTAGCTCATGGGCTCTGGGTCCTGGGTCCTGCCTATCGCCCACATCCCAGCACTTCCTCCTACTGCTTGAAGGGGAATCCTACTCTCAGAGAGCTGAGAAGGCAGAGGTACTCTTCCAGTGCATGGGAGGGAGGTGCTTAGCTTGCTTTTGGCATAGGATTCCCTCCCCACCTCCTCCACCCCCCCACCCCCCATGGAACAATTGCCTGCCTTGACCTGCTAGAAGTGACTATAGCTAGGTGAACCAGAAAACCAATTGCTGTCCAAACCATGTCAATTGAACCCAGGTGTTGCTGAGTAGAACCGGTTTTTCAGGGTTTCTAGAGCTGGGGTCTTTCAGAAGTAGATCACCAGTCCTTTCTTCTGCGGCACCTCGGGGTGGCTTCACACTGCCAAGTGTTCGGTGAGTAGACAAACCGAGGAAATTTTTCTCTGGTGGTGTAGTGGTTACATATTAGGCCACGAACCACAAGGTCAGCCGTTCCAAATCAGCAGCTGCTCCTCAGGAGAAGGACAGGGCTTCCTCCTCCGATCAAGGGCAGAAGTCTCAGAAACCGACAGGGGCAGCCCTATCTGGTCCTGTAGGGTCACTAGGATTTGGTATTGACGTGATGGCAGTGAGTTTTTTAGTTTGCTCATCAGAAGGCCATGTACTGTTGTTAACTTGCGGCCCTCACAATCGGTCAGTAAGAAACTGACTTGTCCCATTTCACAAAGGAAGGGACTAAAATGAATGAAGTCAAGATATGGAGTTCGTTTCCAGAGTTAGGAGATCTGGTCTTAACTGCATCCATTCTTTCCCCAATATTCCAGATGCGGTGGCTACCGAACCGCACTCCCCAGGCCACCAGCTGGGGGCAAGGGGCCTAACTGATAGCAGACTAAAGAACACGAATGTTGCACTCCAAACTCACCTGTGTGCTCATGCCCAGACCTGCATCTCTGTGGCTGATCCTAGGCACCAACCTGGCTCAGCAGGAGTTCAGACGCAGCCTGTTTCTATGGTGCAGAATCATTATATGCTTCAACCCTTGCCTACAAGAGAAAACAGCACTTGTGAAGCATTAGGGAGATTTAACCAGCAACCCCAAATTGGTTTCTGTCAAATTGACTCCAACTCACGGCAATCAAAGAATAGAGCTATGCTCCTGAGGGTTTTCAATCACTGATTTGTTGGAAGTAAACTGTGAGAACTTCCACCTGAGGTCCTTTAGGTCAATGTGACTCTGTGGTGAACAGCTGCGGAAGTGACTGTTTGCACCACCCAGGAACTCCTAGGGAGAGAAACAAGCTATATCACTGGGTCCCTCGGTGGTACAAATGGTTCATGAGATCAGCTACCAAAAGATTGGAGGTTCAAGGCCATTCTCAGATGAAAGGCCTTGTGATCTACTTCTCTTACATCAGCTACTGAAAACCCTGTGGAGTACAGGTCTACCCTGACACTCACGGGGTCACCGTGAATGAGAGTTGGCTCAATGGCAACTGGTTGGGGTACTAAAGACAGGGTGGGGGGGCCTGAGGAATCAAACAAGAGAGACACCCAGAGACCTGGAGTTTGAAGAATGATAACTTAGCAAGGAAAAGAGAAAAGGCTTGAAATTGGGCTTTGAAGCACAGGTAGTATCTTCACAGCCATCACCAGGTAGATACGGTGCCATTCCAGCTTATGGAAGCAACAGCGCAAGTGGAATGAGGATGGCCTTCCTGCGGAAGAGTAAGATGATGTGGGACACTCTTTGGGTTGCTTCTCCTCTCTGTGCCCTGGTTGCCAGGTGCATAAAATGGGCGTGATTAAGGAACCTACCTTGCAGGATTTTTTAACTGGGTTAAAGATTTCATATTTATAAAGCATGTGGAACAGTTTCCAAGGCAGAGTAAGTACAATATAAGTGTCTGCTAAATAAATTAGTAGAGAAGAAGCCATATTTGGAGAGACAGAGGGGAAATGATGGGGATGAAGAGCAAACGCAGAAGGATGCAAAGAGAAGCAGCAGGGAAATGAAAGCCACTTGCTTAGTGAAGAGAAAGAGCATGTTTAGCAAGTCCTTTCTTACCTCCCCCCCCACCACCACCACCACTGGGTCAATGCTGACTCATCAGCACTCTCTAGGGCAGGGTAGAACTGCCCTGTGCCTCACTGTTTATGGGAGTAGCAAGCCTAGATTTTCTCCTGTGGAGTGGCTGATAGTTTCGAACTTCAGACATGGCAGATCACAGCACAGTGCATGGCTTTAGGGCAGGTTATTCTGGCAGTGGTGTGTGGGAGGCGTTAGAAATGAGGAATCTACAACAGAAAAGGACATTCCTCAACAAATAGTTCTTCTGTCCTAAGAGGGTGAGTGAGACATTGGTGGTGGATCCATGGTAGAATTCTCACCTTGCGTGGGAGAGGGCTAGTTTCAATTTGTTGTCAATGGACTTCGCAAGTAACCACCACCTGTCAGTGGAGCTTTTCATGGGGCTCTGATGCTGGACACATCCCAGTGGCACTTCTAGATTAAGACAGATAAGTGGTAAAGGCCTGGATTCCAGAACTCAGCCAATGGCTGGCTTTACAGAAGTAGATCAGTGAACTTCTCTTCGGAGGTGCCTTTGAGTGGACTGGAACCATCTACCTCTTGGTTAGCAGCTGAGCACATTAACCCTATGCACTGCCCAGGGATGCCTTCCTGGGACAATGAACTCAGTGGGGTTCACACACTAGGAATCCATGAGATTACTTTGTTATCATGTAAACAACCCTGTAGGAACTGAGCATTTATCTAGCTTAGAAAGCCCTCCATCTCTTCTCTCCCAATTTTCTTTCCTTAAAGGGCAAGACTATGTGGAGAAGCTCTGGGAAGGAGGC
Source organism: Echinops telfairi (assembly GCF_000313985.2). Classification (NCBI taxonomy): domain Eukaryota; kingdom Metazoa; phylum Chordata; class Mammalia; order Afrosoricida; family Tenrecidae; genus Echinops; species Echinops telfairi. The sequence continues at coordinate 5,252,282 of NW_022111339.1, forward strand.
TATCACCCTTCATTCATTCATTTGTAGCCATGCTGAAGCCTGGATTGGTTTATTAAATTCGCTCAAAGCCATTTGGAGAAAGCAGAAAATATTTTAGATGCAATGACTCACCTAGCTTTTTGTTCCATGGCCTCTAGTTTCAAAAAACAAAGCAAAACAAAACTCACGGCCATCGATTTGATGTCTAAAGGACAAGGTAGAACTGCCCCTGTGAGTTTCCAAGACTGTGCCCCATCTTTCTCCCAAGGAAAAGCTGCTGGTTTTGAACTTTGGACTTCGCAGTTAGCAGCCTAACACATAACCAATCTACCACCGGAAATTTTCAAATACCTTTTAACTTTGACGTTGAGGAAATACGGGCCTCATTTTACCTCCTCCAGTGACACATAGGCATATCCAATTGTACACCAGACCGATTTCTTGGAGTCATGGGCCAGACATGCTTCCCCTCTCCAACGTTATTTACCCTATTCAGATACCACCCATTCCACCCACAGCACCCTACTCCTCTGTTGGGTTCAATAATCTATTGTAACGGCCACATGGAACTCCCAGGGAATAGGTACACTGATGGGAATCACTGGGGAAGTTAGCAGGTTAGCACAAGCAAGGATCAGAAAACATGAAGGGTACAGTCCTTTTGTTCATAGCAGCATGTCTTCTCAGTTACGGTAGCAGCCGTCTCTCTAGGTCTCCGCTTCTCAGCTGCCTGACTTGCAGGTCTTTGCCCTGCTTGGGTATGTTACAAAGCTCCTTTAGTGCTAATTAATGGTCAAGGCCATTCTACTCTATAAACCAGTCGTCTTCTGCCCAAAGGCACTCAGCTTTCCTTCAGCCGCTCTGTCTCACGGTCTGTCTCTCCTGTCACCCTGGTTCCTGCTGCTACTCCTTCTCCATACAGGGATCCCCGGGAGAGTGGCTTCCCCTCCTGCTGGTCTCTCTCCTCCTGTTTCTGAAAAGGCCCCCTTTATACCCCGAAGAATGGTGACATGGACCAAGCCCCTCCTTAGAGTTTTCTATACCTAATTTGCATGCCTCCACCCATTTGGTGGGAGTTGCAAAGACTGTGCATGGAAGAGTCATAGCAAGTGATATCATTTCACCACAGATATTAAGGAATGTTTTTGTTTGCATTGCAACCCATAACACATCTACATATGACACTTATATTTAAAACAGAAGCCCTCATGGCATCCACTCCACTTTTTAAATTTTAGACATTTTTGAAATTCCTTTTGAAATGCCTCTATTATTTCATTCCATTCTTGTTCTTCGCTGTCATCAAGCTAGTCCCCACTTCACGGCACCAGGGAACAGACGTCTGTACCATCTCTATCGATGGTTGCCGATGAGACCATCATGATGCATACGGTTCTCGCTGGCTGTTTCTCAGAGGTAGTTCACTAGGCCTTTTTGCCTAGTTCCTCTTAGTCGGGAAGCTCTGCTGAAACCCAGTCAGCTCATAGTCACACACAAGCCTCCACTGACAGATGGGTGGTGTCTGCGTGTGAAGTGCATTGGCTGGAAATGGCACTTGGGCCTCTGGTGTAAAAAGCAAGAATTCTGCCACTGACTCACCGCCACCTCGCTTCTTGCCTGTTCTACTTACGAACAGGGCATGATTACCACCCACCCTGCTGATGGCATGGTCACTGCTGGATTGATGGGCTCTGATCTGTAGTTTGAAAAGCAATGCCTCAGGCTGTTTGACTGTCAGACTCAGGTTCAGTCTGAGGCAGCCACCAAGAATATACAGGATTTGGGATGAATCATTCAAGTTCAAGGCAAATGTTACTACTTGGCCGACTCTTGCCTCTTGTCCTGTTCTAGTAATCAGGCTCTCGCTTTGTTTCTTGTATGCCAACTCTAATAATGAAATTGCTCTTTTGGATCCTAGCACAATGGCCCCTTTTGTGTCTTCCTCTTACCCTGCAGTCTTATAGTTGAACTCCCAGCCCTGTGGCTGTGTGCTTCCTTCAAGCTCTCACTCAGACCTCCCAATTGTAACTGCAGTTGCGTAGCACCGACTCTGTACAGAGGGCACTCCGCAGCTGTACAATAGATGCACACATGCACACGGCCTGCTGCTTACCACTGAATCAGCCTAGTGCTAACTTGCTGCCTTTTTGATCTTCCTGATAAGTCCCAGATAGCCCTGTCTAGCCTTTCAGTGGCCTCTGAAGTCCCTGTTGAGTTCCACAAACATCAGCTCTGCCTGGTGTTGGGGGGAAGGTATGGGATTGGCCACTCTGGAGTGAGGGCCCTGGTTAACAGGAGGGCCCAGATCATCTGAGACGAGGACTCCAGAGGGCAGTGAAGAAAGAGGTCAGAACCAATGAGACACTAAGCAGGGGAAATGGAGGCATTAACCGGACTCCCACAGATGTGATAATGAGCCCTGGATCGTTCACTTCTACCTCTGTATCTTCGAGCTAATCCCACGTCTGTTGGGTGCCATCAGGTCGGTCCAGACTCATAGTGGCCCCGGGTAGTGCAGTCCAGCTGCTTCCTTGGGTTTTCTCTTGCAGGGCTGTTGGGTGGACTCAGAAGGCCAGTTGTTGGGTTCGAAAGTGAGAGCTTAATTGTCGCACCACCAAGAGCTCCTTGGAATAATATGAAACCAAACTCCACTGCATCGAGTTGTTTCAGACTCATCTTGACCCATCTAGGGTTTCTATAGCTTTGTAAATATTTGTGGGAGCATATAACCTCATATTTCCCCCCACAGAGCGGCTGGTGGATTTGAACCACTGACCTGGAGGTTAGTTAGCTTGGTCCAATGCTTACCCAACTGTATCATCAGGGCTTCTATGGAATAATAAATCAGCCCCAAATCCACTGTCACCTAGTCACCTCTGACTCACAGTGACTCTACATATGGTTTCCCAAACTGTAAATCTTTACCAAAGCAGCCAGCCTCATCTTTCTCCCTAGGAGCAGTGGGGGCATTTGAATCACCATCCTTACTGTTAGCAGCCTGTGTTAGTCAGGATAGACTAGAGAAACAAATGCACAGACACACATATGCATATAAGGGAGAGGTTTATATACAAGAGAAATTGAACATTGAGAAAACATCCCAGCCCAGTCCAGCTCAAGTCCATAAGTCCGATATTAACCCATATGTCCAATACCAATCTATAAAGTCCTCTTCAGACTCACGAAACACACGCAGTGACGCCGAATGTAGAAGATTACAGGCCACTGGGTAGAAAGCTCTTGGGTCCAGTGGCATTGGAAACATCTCAATGTTGGCAGTGGTCTCCAGGTGGCCACTCCAGTTTCAAGGGCTGCATCAGGGTAGGTCCATATGGCATCTCCTCAGGGATGTCTTGCACGAATCCAGCCTTGTCAGTTGCAATGTCTCCCAGGGAGTATCAGAGAGAGAGAGGTATCTTCCACCTCCAGGGAGGAAGTGCCAGATTTCCCAGAATTCTCGGGAGAAGGCCATGCCCACACAGAAGTCTTATTGATCATCTACAGATTGACAGCATAGACTCCACCCCTACACGTTTAATCCTTAAATTGACACTAGATTAGGTGACTACCACACAGCCCCATATTTATCCCACAGCAGCAAGGAGTCAACATTCATGATTCCTGCTAGAGTCGTTGGTGGTAACCACCTAGTGAGCTGCCAGCCTAGGGACGCTGGTGTTTTAAGAGAAGACGAAGATTAGACATTTCCACTTTAGTGGTTCAGTGGTGTCCCTTAAACATATATGTTGAAGTCTTCACTATACCAGTACCTATAAAAGTGATTTTGTGTGGAAAATTGGGTCTTTGAAGATATGATCACTGAGGTCAACCTGAGGACCTATTAGAGTGGCATGATGGGTTCTAATTGAACCGGAGTAGGATCCTACTAAGCAAAGGAGAAGAGACAGAGGGGGACATACATCTCCAAGTGCAGATGGAGAGTGAGATTGGAGTTAGGCTGCCACAAACAAAAGAGCATTGGGCTCACATCAGCTCAGAGCTGCAAGGAGAGCTTGTTCAGAGTCAGGGTACCCTCCACCTGAGCTTTAGCCTCTGCAACTGCGAGACCATGCCTTTCTGGATGCTTCAAACCACCCAGCTTGCGTTATGTGCTGTGGCAGCCCTAGGAAGCTAATAGACTAGCCTCATGGAAAAACTGCTCCTAATTTGATTTCAGGCACCATGCTGAGGGGTGGAGGGTATCATTGTGGCCAGGACGGTCTCACTGGTGCCTCCCAAAACAGTGTAATTGGAGTGGAATTAGGGTTCCAAGTTGGCACCACGACCCATGACATCACTTGATACACTTGGCCTTGTCCCTCAGCCTGGTGGAGCAGAAGCAAAATATCTTTCATCTTTTCTCAAAGGTCACAGGCCTCTTTGCAGTCTCTGAGAAAAACCAATGAAGTCCACTCGCTTGCTAGACCATCAAACAGGGGCACCTTTATGCAGCAGTTCACATAGTTCATTCTAATAGGACTAATCCATTGACTTCCCAAGAACTCTGTCTTCTCTCCACCCAAACTAACTTTTGCAGCACTTGATTTTTTTTCACATTAAGTTCAGTACTGTATGGGGAAAATCTGCCTAAAGGAATGTGTAATCTGAAAATGGATTAGGTAAAAACATACCACACTCCTCTGTTTGTACCTTTCTCAAACCAGTGTCTGTGTGTGTATTTGTGTGGTATGTGTGTATCTGTATAACCGGGTATGTTTATAATATTCAGGCATATGCTTATAAATATTCATAAAGCAATTCATACATATATGAATAATTTTGCTTCCTTCGCATCACCCGATCTGTTTATAGAATTTCCTTTCTGTCTCTTCAAACACCTTCTCTCAGCTAGCGTTCTGTGAAGTCGGTGAATGTGCCTGATGTGACTCAGAGAATGTACAGTACCGCTTCCTGTGAGCTGCTCCCACACAATGAGCCACAAACGCAGGGGCTGCCAGCAGCAGACGCTGACTTCTTACTCTTCAGGAGCCCTAAAATAAAGGTGCTGGTAGGGCTGCATTCGTTCTGGAGGAACTAGGGGAGGATCCGTTCTTTGGCCTGTTGCAGTTTCTGGAGGACATCCGCATTGCTTGGCTCATGGCCCCTTCATTCCTTTCCAAAGCTGGCAACATGGCAACCCCTCTGTTGCAATTTTCCATCTCTCTGTTTCCGCTGTCATATCTTCTATGACTCCTGCTCTCCTGCCTCCAGCTTCTGAGGACCCTGTGATTACATTGGACCCATCTGGATAATCCAGGCTAGCTCTCCATTAATCCCGGATAACTATTCATCTGGAGATATTTCATTAATTCACATTTGCAATTCAGATGTATATATATCTTTAGGAGTCATTATTCAACCTCCCATTAGTACAAAGGGTAAATGTGTAATCCATATAATAGTTGTCTGCACATCAATCTACTCCTTGACAATGGAAGGAGTGAAGCTTACTCACAATTACAAGGCTGCTTGGTTTAATGGTCCACATCTCTGAGTCTCTGACTACGAGTGATTTGGGTATTTGAAATACCTCCATGTGTGAGTTTTTTTGTTTGTTTTCCTCAAAACCATTATATTGGAAGCTAATACAGCTATCAATCCCCATAGTTCAATCACATCAAGCAGTATTGTACAATTGCTGCCACAATTGGTTTCGAAACACTTTCTTCCTTCTTGAATGCCTTGATATCAGCTCTCCATTTTCCCCTCCCCCAGTATACCTCACGGCAACCCTGACTCTACTCACTGTCTCTACAGGTTCTTCAATCCTGGGTTCCACAGGCTGACAAAAGGGAAAACGTATGACCAAAATTCAAGAGAGTTACTCCGATGACAAAATGCCTCTGAGATTAAACCCCAATATGAAAAAAAAAATGTTGAAAACCAGATCAGGCCCTACATACACCAAAGGGGAGGTGAACTGAAAAGGTTAGGCTGATCATTTTGATCTCCGATAGTGGTCTCTCCAATGCTCGCTGGTAACCAGTTTCTTCCCACCCCTCCATTATGGACAGAGGGAAATCACCTGAGGCTTATTGCATAGCAACTCCATGAGCAGCAGAAGGAAACACTGCCCAGCCCTGCACTGTCCTCAAGGTCACTGCTGCGACTCTTTACCAAGCCTGAGCCCTGTGGTCATTCCCTTTTAGGTTATCAACTTGTACCTGAACTAAAGTGTAGGGGTGAAGTCCAGCCTATCCCACAGGTCACAGCCTGATGATGCCTCCTTGGGGGTGTGGCCTTTTTATGAGTCTCTCTCCCTCCCTCCTTTCCTTCCCCTTCCCATTGTGGATCTTTCTCTACCTACAGGGGCAGCCCCATGTGAACCACCAGCACTGGGATTGGCAGTGTTGCCGTGTCCCACTCACCTTGGATCCACGATGCTCTATACCCTGTGGCCTGTGAGCTCCCTGCTTCCCACCCTACCTTTCTGTGCCATTGGTCTGCCGCTACATGCTTCTGAAGAGAGCTCTCCCTAGCCATGGCCTTGTGTTGGACTGGGCTGGGCTGCCTTTTTGATTTAACAGTACTTCTTGACACAAAGTTCTTTCTTAAGCAGATGTTCTTCCCCTGGTTTTGTTTCTCTGGACAACCCACCCTAAGGCAAGCCTGAATAGGTTCCAGCTGTTGGGTGCTGCCTGAGCATCCACTGGGGGACCACGACCACAGAGGAGGGCAGTTGGCATGATCACTGGAGTCGAGGACCCCACTGGGAGGAGAGGCCCCTGTTGGGAGGAGAGTGGAGCGGTGTGGCCCAGCTTCCCGGAAACTGCCCTGAGACCCTCCTCCAGGGAAGACACTCCGCCATTGCTGCCATGCTCACTGCCTCTTTCATACACAAAAGAGTCAAATCGTAGATGTTTACTACTATCCTGAATGTAGACTATCAGGTCCTATGATAGCTGGTGAGCGAGGAGTCGGTTTCTCTGTCTCACCAGGCCTGGCCTCTGCCCCCTGCTCTCACCTTCTCTGAGCCAGTGTCCATTCTTCACCCCAGTCCATCCCTCCTCCCCAGCCCCAGTGGCCATCCTCTTAAATGGAGTGAGGCACCTATGTGGTGCAAATGACTTACAGTGCTTGGTTGCTAACTGAAAATTCAGGGCTTTGGGTCTCCCAAAAGAGACACTTGGTTAGGAAGGCTTGGCAAAGAGCTTCCCAAAACTCACCATGGAAAGCGTTGCTGCTGTGACACAGGGCAGCGCCACAGGTGAGAGTGGATGGCAAGGCAACCGTTTTGTTTTCTCGGATGTTTATGTCGCGGTGGAGCTGGGGTGCTCCTTTTTCTTTCATCTTTCTCAAGCTTATGTTATTATATAAACTCTGTCCTCCGATTCCCTCGGGAACTCTCTTCAGGTTTTCAAAAGCCTGTTAGTGGGTTATAAAGAAACGAGACAGAAAGAAACACTGAGATGGACTATTTCCTGCTTTTTAAAGTCTGGCTTTAACAATTCCACTTCTCCTCCAGGCAAAGCTGATGCCACTAACAAATGAAATGTCAGGCAGGCGCAGGAGGCAGAGAGAAACAAAGCACCAAGACTGATCTTTCAAGATGTGTTCTTGCAATTAGTGCTATGACAGGGGAGGCCCGGGATGCTAAGGGCCCCGGGAAGCGGCTCACCAGGCTGATCAGGCAGGGCCTGGTCAGGAATGTGGAGACAGGGGCACTTGGTTGTGAGAGTAGCTTAGAGCCACTTAAAGGTCTTAAAATGGGAAGGGTGTGTATGTGTGTGTGTGTGCTTGTCATGAACTGATTTTGGTTTTTATTTGACTTCTTATGTTAGAAAACCAGTTTGGATGCTGGGTGAAAAGTTTATTTGAGGGAGTAAAGAATCCTTAGCTGCAAAAAATAAAAATAAAATGAGTCCTTAGCTACACAAATGGTTAGATCATTCTGGTTCAAATCCACCCAGGAACAGTTCAGAATAAGAGCTTGGTAGTGGACTTCCAAAGGTGACAGTTTTTGAAAACTCCATGGATCACTGTCCCCATTTGGTACACAGGGGGATGAGGCACAGGCTGCCAGGACCTGTGGCTGAGTCCACAGCAACTGCTTTGGTTGCTGGATTTAAGGGAAGCCTTTCGAACACGGGTATGTGATCAAAGTCCTCAGAGAGTTGGAGGTGGGTGGTGCTGGGCCAACAGGGTGACAGCGGGCGGGGCTGGTGGCTTTGTGAAATATTGAGATCTGCCTGGTCAGCCATGGTGGCCAACTGCATGTGGGGGTTGAGTGGGGAGAGGCATGAAGGATCACTCCGAGGACTGAACATGTGAACACCTGAGTTTCCATTCCTGTGAGATACCAAGCACAGAAGGCCAAGGGGTGAGAGGAAGTGGGGGCCAGTGGAGGGACTCCGCTTTGGGGCATGTTAACATTGGGTTGGAAGGTTAAATGGCAATTGAATGGAGGCGTAGAGCCCAGTAACCCAGTGCTAATTTTACAAGGAGAAGGTGGCTTGGGCTTGTCTCGAGAGCTGTATCTTCAATCCTCAGTTTCCTTGAAGACACTTTTTAAAAGATGGCAAAGATTCATTTAGTTTACATGGATAATATAAGTATAAGCATCAGGTATAAATATAAGCATCAAAGCATAAATATGCCTGTCCCGATACATAATCAAGAATCCCTGGTGGTGGCTATGCAGTGGTCTGTCATTTGGACCCACCAATTGGGGCTCCTTAGGAGAAAGATGAGGTTTCCGTGTCTGGACAGACTTACAGCCACAGCAACGCCCAGCGGCGGTTCTGCTCCGTTGCGTGGGGTCAGCGTGGGTCAGATTTGGCTTTCTGGCAATGAGACACTTGTACCTGAGGGGATGATTGAAATGCGATGAAAAGGAAGTGAGACTTTGGCATGAACCTTTGCCCTCTCCCCTTGACTGTGCTTTGTCATAACTCAGAGCAGCGCATAAGAACCGTTGCCTCTTCGTTCTTCAGCATGGAGGAAAGCCCACGGCCCTCTCAGGAGACCTTTGTTTCCACAGGTGACCCAGGACATTGTGATCTAAGAACAGGAGGGGGCACACCCTCTGCCGTTATTGCAAACCTTTACTTCTTAAAAAAAAAAGAAAAGAAAAGACATTCTCATAGTTTCTTTCCTCCAAATACAAATATAAACATAAGGAGGGGTTGTGGCTTCAACTCAAGGTGGGAGATATTTTTCTATCTTCGAAAAGTCCCTGTATGGTATTGATATTATTGCTTCCTTCACTGTTTCATAGAATGCAACAATGCAGTAGTCAACCCATCTGCATGTAGAGTTTTCTTTGTGAGATGTTGCTTGGCAATGCAGGCAATAGCTTTAATAAATATAGAGAAATTAAGACTTTTAAATTTTGTTAGTTTCAACTTTGGTAAGTTGTATTGGTCAAAAAAGAAAAACCTTCATTTCGTCCAAGTGGTCAAAGGTATTTATAATAACTGCTCCTTATCCTTTGAATATCTGGCAGAGCCATGGCAATTCCCTTTCTCTGTATTAACAGCAAAGAAGTGAAATGAAATGAAATGAAAAACAAAAGAACTCTCTGTGTTCATGATATGCAGAGTATAGATATTCTAGACTTGGCCATAAAAATAATGACAAAACCCACACGAACTTTGAGTCAATGTGGACTCATAGCAACCGTACAGGACCGGGTAGAACTGCACCTGTGAGGACTGAGACTAACTATTTACAGCAGGGTGTCCCGAAGAGGAGAAAGAGCTAGGAGGAGCAAGAACTCAAATGGACTCAGCTGGTGAGGGGAAGGGAACAATTACAGAGCAGCGCAGGACAACTCTGAGGGGGACTGGTCTGCTCATTGTCTGGATGGTGGGGATGGTCTTATGACTGTCTACATATGCTAATGCAGCCCTGGGCTGTAAGGGGTTTTACTCACTGGGCTTCTGAGGACAAAGCCAGCAGCCTGGACCCACCAGCAGCTCTGGGGAAAAGACCAGGCTATCTGCCCTTATCAAGATTTATAGTTTTGCCTTAAGAAAGCTATATTTTTAAAAGATATAAAGTTAGGAAGAAGGAAGTAAAATGACTTTACTCACAGATAACAGGATTGTTTATACAAAAAAATGCTAGCATGTCTACCAAAGAACTCATAGGATAAGTAAATTTGGCAAGGCTAACAAAATTATTCATTACATAAAACAATTGTATTTCTGTGTATTAACAACAAAGAATAGAAAAATAAACATATGATGATTAAATTAATCATCAAGAATTTTCTAACTAAACCACACAATTTTGCACCAACCAACCAACCAACCAAACAAACAAACAAACAAAAAACCCTCCCTGCCATTGCACTGATGACGACTCAAGGCAAATCTATGAGACAGGCAGGGAAGAACTAGGCCTGTGCGTTTCCAAGACTAACTGTTGGTGGGAGTACACAGTAGAAAGCCTCATCTTTCTTCTAGAGTTACTGGTGGTTTAGAACTACTGACTTTGTGGCTCCCAGCCCAAAGTGTAATCACTACATTTCCAGGGCTCATAAAGTGATTAAAGCAATAAATGTACACAAGCCTATGGAATACAGGAAGCCTCGTTCATTGCTGTGAAATGGTATGGCAACTTTAGACAACTGTTCATTTTCTTAGAAAGTTAAATATGCATTTTACCTGTGACACAGCAATTCCACTCTTAAGTATCTATCCAAAGAAACAAAAACCTATGTCCACAAAAAGCCAACACACACATATAAAAGTTCATGTGAACTCGATGTGTGATAATTAAAAAGTAGAAACAACCCAAATGTTCAGCAGCACGAGAGAGATAAATAAACTATTTGAACTCATGGGTTGCAGGTCGCATAAATGTCTCCTTTCAACAGGATCTTAAATTCTCCATCATTGGATAAACTATTGATGTTATCAATGCAGTCACCTTAAACCCTAGGGGGATGATTGACAGTGTTTTTCATTTTTGTTTCTTTAGGTTTGGGGTTTTTTTTTTGTCTTTGCTGTTGTTGTTGGGTTTTGTTTTTGTCAAAATATGACTGCAAGAAAACCAGAGTCATTCACAACCCATGGACGAGCAGATAGATTCTGGGACCCCACTAAATTCTAACCCCACTCCAAGAACAGTTCGTTTTTATAACGTGGTGCAGCTCCACACTGGCCTTCATGAAGAGATTGCTGAAGAGAAAGGCGCTACAGCAAAGTGCAGTGAAGAAAGCAGATGATGCCCAGCTATCAATAGGAATAGTGTCTGAGGTATTAAAGGCTTATATTCCAACAAGCTGCCATCTATGTGAGGTATCAACAAAGCCCTTATAAAGGCACACCAGTCTATGTGATCCAAAAATGACTGTAGCAACATCCAAATACAATGAAGGAAAAGTATGGCAGCTTAAAGTGCAAACATCCAATTTGGAGAAGGCTGTGGGGGACAGCGGGAAACCAAAATCCATCTTCCGAGCATCCAGTCAGATGAAGCTTCCAGCAGATCCCCTCCAGCCACTGGAAAGAGACTGAAACAGCTTTCCTGTCAGACAAAGAGCATTGTAAACTTGATTATGATGGATCAAACCATGGTATAATAGGATACTTGGTCAGTTGACCTCTCTTGACTCAACCTGAATTTTCTCTAGGCTCACATATTTCTTGCTTGTTCGATGACAGAAATTTCTTCTCTGGCTTTTCAAATATTGATGATGGTCTTTTCTTTCTTGCTCCTTTATTTTATATTTGTATTATTATTTTCTTCTTGGTGTTTTGATTTTGATGGTTTCTATTGGGTATCCCAGTATGTGAAGCACAGAAGGAGCAGATGCATAGTGACAATAACTGATGCAATGGTATACTGGGGACATGGGTGTGGGGGTGGAGAGGATGAGGAAATTTGGGAAGCAAGCAGTGAATGTGGGAGGTGGTAGGATTAGAATGGATTATGATGATGTATACACTACTGAGGTAGTTAGTTTATTGTGCCAACCAGGCCAATAAACCCATGTGGAGTTAATTGAAGGGTGGAGGGATAAATGGCTCAGTGAGCCTTGCCTTTCTAGTTCTCGGGTCTCTTGCTTTCTGATGGTTGGACCATGGTGCAACTGCCTTCGCCAGTTTCCTGCTTTAGCTGACAAAGTTCACTTCCTGCAAGACATCCCTGAGGAGAAGCCACAAGGACCTACTCCGACGCAGCCCTGGGTGCTGGAGCAGCCGTGTGGAGACCCCTGCCAGTGCTGAGATGCTTACACATTCACTGACTGGATTTTCCTCCTGCAGTTGGCATCATTGCATCTGTTTTGTGAGATGGAGGAGGACTTGTGGATTGATGTTAGACATATGGGTTAATATTGGACTTGTGGGCTTGGGCAGCACTGGGTTGGGGTGTTTTCTTGATGTGCACTTAACCTTTATGTAAAACTCTCTCTTATACATGAGTTTCTGTGGATTTGTTTCTTCAAAGTACCCATACTAACACAACTACCCTTTTAAAAAGTGATTTAACTATGGAAGTGTATGATATGTGACCATTATATCAAGAAATTGAGGATTTCTTCTACAGTCTGGAATTGACCAAACAGGCAATCAGGATGCATTGATCATTCCTGGCGATAGGACTGCTGAAATTGAAAACAGAGAAGAAAAATCAGCAGTTGGAACACATGGCACAGGTGAGAGACTAACAACAGAGATGGAAAAATAGAATATTGAAAGAATAGAGAGCTAGTCATTGAAAATACCTCTTTTTTTTTCAACAATGTCCACTGACTATTCATATGAACCTGGTCACATAGAATACAGAGGTATCAAATTGACTACATATGTCTAACAAGACAATGGACAGGTTCAATATCATCAGTAAGGCCAAAACCAGGGACCAGCTGTGGAACAGACCATCAAGTTCAAGTTCAAGTAGAAGAAAATTAAAACAAGTCCATGAGAACCAAACTACAAATGTGAGTATATTCCATCTGAATTTCAAGAACATTCAAGAAGAGGCTTGATGCACTGAACACTACTAACCACCAGGCAAGCTGTGGGATGGCATCAAGAGCGTCATACATGAAGAAAGCAAAAGCTCATTAACAAGAAAGAAAACACCAAAACGGATGTCAGAAGGGACTCTGAAACTTGCTCTTGAACGCAGACAAGATAACTTGGATGAGAGAATGAAGTCAAAGACCTGAACAGAAGATTTCAAACGGCAACTCGAGGAGACAAAAGTAAAGTATTATAATGAAATGTGCAAAGACCTGGAGTTAAAAACCAGAAGGGAAGAATATTCTGTCTTTCTCAAGGTGAAGGAACCGAAGAAAGAAACTCAAGTCTCAACTCAAGATGAAGTTCTTAAGGATTCCAGAGTCAAAATGGCATTAATTGAAAATAAGGTTCCAAGAATTGAAGTCCTAATCGAGATGTTTCAACCAATAGATGCATGCTAGGAGCACTCACTTGTGTATCTCAAGAAACTTGGAAGTCAGCTACCAGGCCAACCTAGTAGAAGAAATCCATAGTTGTGCTCATTCTAATAAACAGAATGTTGGAAACTGCCCAACAATATCACAAGCTGAAGCTAAGGAAAACTGATTATATGTGGACAGGGAACCGCCAGGAATTGAAGCAGAGTTCAGAAGAGGAGAACATGCAACAGGGATATCAGATGGCTCCTGGCTTAATGCAGCGATTAGCCGAATGATGTCTACCTGTGTTTTACTGACCAAAGGCATTCAGTTGTGTGGATCATAACAGATTTGGACAACGTTGTGAAGAATGGGAATTCCAGAGCCCTCAACTGTGCTCATTCAGAACTCGTAATAGACCAAGAGGTAGTCATTTGAACAGAACAAAGGGATATTGCATCATTGAAAGTTGGCGATCATGTGCATCGGGATTGTATCCTTTCACCATCTTCATTCAATCTGTATGCTGAGCAAATCATCTGAGAAACTGGATCCTGTGAAGAAGAAGAAGGGTTGGGAGAAGGCTCATTCTAACCATCTCAGTGATATGCAGATGGCACTTGCTGAGCAGGACCAGGATTTAAAGCCCTGACCTATCAGGATCAAAAGCTATAGCCTGCAGTCAGGATTACATGTCAACATAAAGAAAGCTAAACTCCTCACAAGATGTTAGAAATCAAAGATGTCACTTTGAGGACGGGGCACCTGAACTGAGACTGGGTGTCTTCCACCCTCTCATATGCATGTGGAAGCTGTACCATGAGTAAACATGAAGGCGAGTAGGTGCACTGAAATGATGGTATTGGCAAATGATATTGGACACACCGTGGGATGTCACCAGAAGAAACACACCTCTCTTGCAAGAAGTACAACCATAATGCTCCTTAGAAGTGAGGATGTGGCAATTTCTTCTCGAGCATGTCCAACATGTCATCAGGAGGGGTTAGTCGGCTGTCTTTCCATTCCAGTTCCCATCAACCCTTTTGAGTTTCTCCATACACCCCGCGTGGGACAATGGGGGGTCAGTGAGAATGGAAAGGAAGGCCTTAGGGATGGACAGCAGTGACGTGGGTGAAGGGAGACGTCGGGCAGTGTGAGATATGATAAACTAATACTAATTTATCAATTATCAAGGGCACATGAGGGAGGGGGAGCGGGGAGGGAGGGGGAAAATGAGGAGCTGATTCCAAGAGCTCAAGTGCAAAGCAAATGTTTTGAGAATGATGAGGGCAACAAATGTACAAATGTGCTTGACACAATGGTTGTATATGTGGATTATGATAAGAGTTGTACAAGCCCTCAATAAAATGATTTCAATAAATAAATAAAAAAAGATTGACAGCAGTGGCTATAACTTGGGTGCAAATGTAGCCATGGCTGGAGAACAGCAAGGCATGGTCAGTGTTTCAGCCAGCTGTCCACAGGGTGGGGGACTTCAACGCACCCAAAAGCAACAACCCGAAGGCATGTGGATGGCGTTTGTAGCTCAGTTTTAAAGAATGTGAACACGGGGTTGATGATCAGGAAATAGAGACTCAGCCTGCCATCCACGAATTCACAAATGCTCTTCAAGTAGAAAACCCACATCTGCAACCTCGAGGAATTGCACAAATGTATCCTAAGTCAAGATTTGGCCCAGTGCCCAGCAGCTGATGAGGTCACTAACTCATTACTCAGGAAATAAGCTGTGAGCCAAGTCCTCCTCCCTAGATTCCATTTCTCTGTGGCGCAGAAGCTACCTCGCCTGTTCCCTCTTCCCCCACCCCCTCTCCCACCCTACCCCACCCCCAGTCATTAGAAGGCCAATGTGGTTGCTGCATGTTGTGTTGAATGTTTGCAATCTTACATCCACTCAACCTGTGCTCTTTCATCTCACATCCTGGCTTTAGCTGCAGCTCTTCTTGTTTCGTCTGGAGGCATCTCACCAGTTAATGGGAGTGATTCAAATGATCCCACTCCAAATTCCTGCTATTTTGGGAAGGCTTCGCTTTTCTTAGCCATGGATTTCTTCTGTCTCAATCTGCCCGACTGAGTTGGAAGCTGCCCAGCAGCCTCTTCTTTGGAAATTACATTTGTGATCGAGGGTATATTTGCCGTGCTGCCCACTCTCCAGCCATTTTTTGTGAAGTGCAGAGCACGTCACGTGACAGTCATCAGTGTATTTGCACCCTTGTTGTTGGTGTTGTTTAAAAACAATCTGCATTACAAATTGCACTGATTCCTGTATGTAGTCAGTCATCCTTCAATAAAAAGCACAAATGTATGCCTGTCACATTCAACATAATCAACTGCAAGAAAATACATCTTTTCTTCGCCCAAATCCGTCAGTAAATGATGTCTTTATTTTCTCTGTTATAAACCAAGTTTGCAATCAGCTTCATTCTCAATTCTCTCAGGCCAAGCCTGCGCAGCTCAGGAGTGGTAGGGTGCTGCACTTTTCATCGAAGCGTGTGGACAACCGTGGACAGCAACATGGTGAAAGCAATCGATTTCTCTGATGACTTGGATCCAACTCTCTTGGCAGGCTGTATTTCATCATCGCCACTCATACTATCACCACTCCCATCATAACTTCCACAAAAAAGATGTATTCCACAGTGCCTATGTCTACAAGAGATACTGTCATACAGACAAAGCATTGCTCCCTGCCTGCTGGGCAAAGGTTTTCAACTGACAAGGGGATGTGGCAGAGAGGAGTCGCTTTGTTCTCGGAAGGAGGGCAAAACTGAACTCACATCCCAGTGCTGGAACTCAGCATAGTTGTTGTTGACTGCCTTTGAATCATCTGGCTTTTGATGACCTAACGCACAATAGGTGTGAGCCCACTGGTTTTCCAGGGCTGGTATTTGGGTTGGGGGGTAGATCCCCGGGCTTTTCTTCCTGGTACATTTTACTTCGTAATGAGTTTCTCCTGCTATGGTGGAGTGTTTGTTGCTGTGAGTCTGGAAGCTGTGCCACCAGGATTTCAAATACCAGCAGGGTCACCCAAGGTGGATAGGGTGTGCCGGAGCTTCCAGACTAACGGACTAGGAGGAAAGGCCTGCAATCTACTTCAGAAAGCTAGCCGATATGGAAATCTTACGGATCATGAAAGAATACTCAAGAGACTGAGCCCTACATTTTGTCTAAGCAGATGCTGGTGATGCCCCCACCTTTGGGCTATTGTGAATAGGCCTGCAGTGAACGGTGGTGGTCCCATAGCTACTTTGCGTCTTTGCTTTCAGTGGCACTTTATGTGACTTTTTGACTGCCGAGCAGTGCTGGAGCCCAAGGGCTGTCATGGAGGAGGGTATGCTAACAAGATCTCAGATCAACTGTCTTTAGATTTTACCACCTGCCGGCAAAGGTGACCTTGGGAGACTTCGGTAATCTTTCTTCTTCTGAGTCTCAGTTTCTGTATCTATAAAATAGAGATTTTAATAGGTTTTGCAGCAAAACAGTACTGGGAGAACTCAAGGAATGAATGTATGCAGGACACAGAAAGCACTATCCGACAGAGTCAATGTTGAATCAGTGCCAACTGAGTTGTGTCTATTGTTACATGGCACTCCCTCTCTGGCGTTCCTCAGTGGTTTCGGGGTTATTGTCCTGGTGCACTGCTTTGAAAGCCTGGAACTTTCCCATCTTGTTCCCCACTCCATCCCCTGCATATCTAGAACCATGCCTGGAACATAGTCAACTGCAATCCACTGCCGTGGAATCAATTCTGACTCATAGTGACCCCATTCATTTCAAAGTGCTACTGAAGTTGTAGGACTTTCAATGACTAATTTTGGGGGGATATAGATCATCAGGACTTTATTTTGATGCTCCTCTGTGTGTACTCAACACCGGCCCCACCCCCCACCCCCAACCCCCGCCGCCTTTTGGTGAGCAGTGAGTGGGTCAACCATTTGCACCACCAGTACATAGTACAGACTTGATAAATATTTTTTATGAATGAATGAAAGAGATGTGTGTATAGTAAGGTCAGTGAGCAAAGGTGTGATGAGAAAGAATTTAACACAGAGTGGCTGCATATTTAGGTGTCTGGGGACTTTTCTTCCCTATTTCTTGATATCATGCATTTATGCTCTCAGCTCTTCCAAAGCCCTCTCTTCCTTCTGATTTTGTCTCTGCACACTCCAGCAGGTTCTCCAGGGATGAAAGATGTGGCAGGAAATCTCCTTCCTTGGAAACCCGATGGGACAATTCTACTTCATCCTGTATGTTTTGAATCAGCTCAACAGCAATGGGTGCTGGGACTGGATCACATCTAACCAGCACCTCCCCCAGGGTGCTCATGACCCACACCTGGAGCTTCATAAACCACTACTGCTCTGGAAGGGAAGACGTGCTGAATCCCTTAGGAAGACCAGCCGATTTCTAGTCATTCCTACTCGCGAATGACAAACAGTGGGCTGGCACTATAAAAATAAGTATCACCCTAAAAATAGAGCAGTACTCAAAAAGTGAGCAACATAGAGCGGGCCTTGACACAAGGCAACTCTGTCACACACCTTCACACATATGTACACACATACCATATAACAGACTCCCTCGTACAGACACGGGCTCACACCACAGAATACCGTTCACATTGACACAGGCACAGACTCTCTCACACATATACACATCCACACCATGCAAAAGGCTCCCTCACACACTCACCACGCATCAGAAAATCCCTCACAAACACACATTGAGACTTGCTCGCGTATATACATATTCATATCACACAACAGACTCTCACATACACACACTGGCATTTCCTAATAGACTCCCTCACACAGACACACACTACACAACAGACTCCCTCACACACACGCACCGCACAATGGATTTTCTCACACAGACACAGAGTCACTCTACACAACAGAGACCCCCCCACACACACACAGACATATAGTCCTCACCTTGGGGGCTCTCTGCTTTTTCTATAAGTGACAGGAACCCCCCTTCTTCTGTTAGCCACAAAGCACAGCCCCGGGGGGCTGTCTAGTCCAGCGACCAATCCAAGGCCTGAACATCGTCCAGTGGAACAGCATCATCGTCCTCATCCTCTTCCCAGCCACGTTGAATTGTGCCATGCCCCCACCCCCCACCAAAAAACTTAACTCCAAGAATCTGTGAATGAGACTTTATTTGGAAATAGGGTCTTCAAAGATATTGTCAGGTGATACGAGAATAAGGTGGGTCCTAATCCAACATGGCTGTATCAGTACAAAGGAAGAGACACAGAGAAGACCTTGTGAAATCAAGTTCCGCGCTGCAGCTTCAAGCAAAGGAATGCTGCCAGAGACCAGAAGAGGACCCTCCGAAGCTCTTCCCCTAGAGCCGTGGTTCTCAACCTTACTAATGCTGTGGCCCTTTTGTACAGGTTCTCATGTGGTGGTGACCCCCACAACCATCAAATTATTTTTGTTGCTAGTTCACCACTGTCATTTTGCAGCTGTGATGAATTGGACCACCCCAGTAAAAGGGTCGCGGCCCACAGGTTGAGAACCACTGCCCTAGAGCCTTCAGAGAGAGAAACTATGGACTGGCCTCTGACCTGAATTTGAACTTCCAGTCTTCAGAACTGTGAACAATTGTTGTTGTTGTTTTCATCTTAAGCCACGCACTTTGGGATACTTGGTTATGGGAACTGACACACCAGCGAACAATCCATGGTGACTACCCTCACCCCCTCACCCCCCCATCTATCACTGTTCCCTTACCATGGCCTTCCTGGCTGCTCTCTTGAACACATGCCACTTTGGTTATCCATTTGTGTTAGACTGGGTTGACTAGAGAAACAAATCCAGAGACATTCATATGTGTGTAAGAGAGAACTTCATATCAAGAAGTAGTTATATATCAATAAAACATCCCAGCCCAGTCCAGATCAAGTCCATAAGTTCATTATTAGCCCAGAAGTCTGATATTAGCCCATGGATTCCTTTTCAGACTCATGCAGTACATGCAATGATGCTGAATGCAGAAAGATCACAAGACAGTGGGTGGAAAGTCCTGTGGATCCAATGGCAGTGGAAGCATCTCCAGGGCTGTCTGCTATCAGCATGGCTCCATGTGGCTTGTCAACAGGAATGTGAAGCAGAGAAAGAGTGTGGCCTGGCCTCCAGTGAGTTATTTACTGGTATCTCCTTCAAGCCTCCAAAGGAGGTCATCAAGCTGCAACCTTATTGACAGGCTAAACTCCACCCGCTTCACTCTTAATGTCCTCAAGTTGACGGGGCAGGCTTGATGTAGCTACCACAGAATCCTATCCCTATGTGTCCAGGACGGCCCTCATTCACCCCTGTTGTTCTCAAATAAGCGTCACTAGGACTCCTCTTCAAATGCCCCAGTGTAGACATTAAGTTCCACTGGACCCCTCATCTGGCTCTCCATGTCAAATGTGAGGTTCAGAAGGGGAGGCAGAATGCTAAATGGGAGTCTTTTCTAGTGATCCCCTAAAGGTGCCTGGAAACAGTCTGTTGAAGTTCCCACAGCATCTTGAGCTGTTCAATTTCTAAAAGAAGGGCAAGAAGAAGAAGAAGAAGAAGAAAAAGAAGAAGAAGAAGAAGAAGAAGGAGACCATCCTAAGGTAAGATGGAAGGCTGGCTTGGAGAAGGACTATAAGACAACACAATAAACTGTAACAGACTAGAAACACTGGAGTCTCCCCACTTTCAGTTTATGGTTCTTCAGCTTCTGTATGCTAAATACACACGTAGGTGTGTTTTTCAGAATAGGTGTATTCTGGAAAATAGGCTTGTAAAGTAAGTGTTTATCATAGCTATGTTTCTGTTGGATTCAATGAAAAAGTGGATATGGATGCTTCTGGAACAAGTGGACCTAGATAGCTAGTTATATTTTATTTATGGGTGACCAGGATGAGAACATAGGCAGTTTGGGATGCAACTAACATGCATCAATTCTTCCCTAGATGGTAGATCCTTGAGATGTTACACACCCTCACTTAACACACTCTCAGCTCATAACTGGAGGTGCAGAAGTTCAGCCTAACAGTTCTCCAAAGCATTTTCATTTGAGTTCTCATCTCGCAGGTAAGATGCTAATTGAGGCAGAAAACTAACTTGGTAGCTCACTTTCTTTTCATTCAATTCATTTCTTAAATAAATACCATGTGAATACATTCTCAATGTAAAATAGTCATAAGCAATTTACACTTTTCTTGTATTCCTCAAAAGATCTTGTGTACAGTGGTATAAAACAGGTACCTAGGAAGATGGAAGTTTAATAAAGTATACATGGTCATTCTTCATATTTAAAATGCTCCTGGTAATGTTCAATTAGGGAGTCCTGGTAGAGCTGTAAGCACAGTAAGCTTGGACTGCTAACTTCAAGTTTCAAACCCACCAGCCACTCTGAGGGGAAAAGATGAGTCTGTCTGCTTCCATAAATACTTTACAATCTCAGAAAACCTAGAGAGGGTCACTGTGAGTTGGAATTGACTTGATGGCAGTGGGTCAATGTTTAATTAAAAGTCTTTTTAAATTCTGAAATAGGTCATATGTGAAAAAACATTCATAAAACATGTATGTGTAGAGTTTAAAGTACAGTGATATGAATACTCAAAAACAATCTCTACTGAGAGAGCATGTCTTATACCATCTCTGTTCCTCATCAAAATAGCACCTCTTTCTCCTCTAAAAGTAGCCAATATTCTGGATTTCATGATAAATGTTGTTAGTTTATATCTCTTATGGATTAAATTGTGCCCCCTACCCCAACCCCTAAAGAATATATTGGTGCTTGGGCTCTTTTACCTACACGTTTACCTAGAGGGGGAACCCAGGCATGGAGAGACACTCAGGCACCATGTGAAGATACATGGAGAGCATCAAAGAGTACCAGGAAATACCCAGGGCTACCAGAAGCTGGAAGAGAAAAGGAAGCCTCTTCCTTTAAAGTAGGCAATACCTTGAATTTGAACTCCTAGGTTCCAGAAGGAGGGGACCTCATGGCCTGGAGTCATGCATTGGGCTGTGATCTGCAGTCAGGAGTTCAAAACCACCAGCAACTCCTTGGGAGAAAGATGGGGCTTGCATGTTATACAACTATTATCGTTTGACAATTTTTGAAATTCTGTTGGATCTCCTTTCTTTGGAACTGGCATAAATATGGATCATTTCCAGTTGTCTGGCCGGGTAGCTGTCTTCCAAATTTTTTGCATTGCATCCATATGTTGAAGTACCTCAGTTGATATTCTATCAGTTCCCAGAGGCTTATTTTTGCCAATACTGTCCATGCAGCTTGGGTTTCTTCCTTCAGTGCTATTCTTGATTATGTGCTTGATTATGCGATACCACTTTAAATGTTGAACATTGACCAATTCTGTTTGGTATGGTTTCTCTGTGTGTTCCCTATAGCTTCTTTTTATACGTCCGGTGTTGCTCGCTACGTTGCTCATATAATCCTTCAATATTGTACCTTGGGGCTTGAATTTTTTCTTCCTTTCTATAAGTTTGAGCAATGCCTGTTGTGTTCTTTCCTTTGATTTTTTTAACTCAAGGCCTTTGCACATTTCATTGGAATACTTTAGTTTGTCTTCTTAAATTTCTTTTTGCAATCTTCCGTTCAGCTATTTGACTTCATCGCTTCCTCTGTTCACTTTAGCTACTTTGCATCAAGAGCAAGTTTCAAAGTCCCCCTGACATCTGCCTTAGTTGTTTCTTTCCTGACCTTTTAATGACCTTTGGCTTTCTTTATGTGTGATATCTTAATGGCATTCTAAAACACATCTGGATTTTAGTCTTTAATGTTCAATGCATCGAATCTATTCTCGAGATGATCTCCAAATTCAGGTTGGATGTACTCAAGATTGTATTTTGTCTTTTGTGGACTTGTTTTTATTTTCTTTAGCTTCAACCTGAACTTGTGTATGAGCAAGTGATAGTCTGTTCCACAGTCAACCTTGGTCTTGTCTCAGCTGATGATATTGAGCTACTCCATTGTCTCTTCCCACAGATGTCGTCAATGTGATTCCTGAGTATTTCACTCAGAGATGTTCATATGTACAGTCACTATTTGTGTTGTTGAAAAAAGGTATCTGAAATGAATAAGTCATTCTTGCAAAATTCTATCATGTGATCTCCAAGCATCTTGTCTATCAACTAATGACTCTTCCATTTTGTAGTTTCTTAAGACACTTTGACTGTTAGTTTAAGGTTTTGTTTTATTCCTAATACATGCATTTAACGCTATAAATTTTCCTTTACCCCTGCTTTAGCTTCATCTTGCAAATCTTAATATGTCATTATTTCATTTTATATCAACTGAAAATATATTCTAATTTGGGTTGAGAGGTCCTCTTTGATCCATGGATTATTTAAAAGTATGTTCCTTAACTTTTAAAATAACTTAGATTTTTTTCAGATTTCATTCTCTTACTGATTTTATTAATTGTGATCACAAAATATATTTATTAAGTTTTAATTTTTTAAGTTTGATTTTTTAAAATGGCCTACAGAATAGGCTCCCAAAGTTGTTTGGCAATTGCCTCCTTTTTTGAAAAAAAAAATACTCAAGACCTCCCTGGAAATTAATTTTTTGTCCTGTAGCTCATAATCCACAAGAAAGTGTAGATATTTATTTTTTGCAAGCTCTTCTAAATATTTCTGGTGCTACCCCCACCCCCAGGGGCAATATTGCCCACTTAGAGAAACACTGACTTAGAGTATTGTCTGTTCAGAAAAGATTCTGCCTTACTGCTGTTGTTAAGCTAGAGCATTCTATAAACATCACTTAGATCAAGTTTTCAATGATCTTATTTAGATCTTCTTTATCATTTCTTATGAACTGTCTACTTTTTGCTTTATTTTTCTATTCAGATTTTTGGTACTGATTAGTCGGAGAGGTAGAATAGATTGTACTTACTCTCTTTTAATCAAAATTAATATCCATTCTTTTCCATTTGTAAAAAATAATGTGTTTATAAAATTTCTTTTGTTATA
>NW_022111339.1:5276863-5287834 GCF_000313985.2 Echinops telfairi
GTTCGCCTGCAGTCCTACGCTATTGCTTTGCTGCATCACTAAGAGCCCTTTTGAATGTACTCCCTGCCAGGTTGGCTGTGAGAGCTACTACCCAGCATTCCATACTCAGACAGCATTGTTTGAGTTATGGAGCAGTGTTGACTTAGAACAAGGGTGGGGATATTTTCTGTAGAAGGCCACTGCCCATGGAGGAAAATTGTTCAGTGGTCACATAATTTAAAAACAGATGAATATGAAATGCTAGTCCTAACCATGTTGCTGAGTGAAAATTATCCATAGGAAAATGAATGAGAAAGAAATGAAAATACATAATTATTTAGTTTTATCTTTAAAGGAATGATTGGGAGAGAAGTGGGAGATTGAGAGTAAAAGAAAGAGAAAACAAAAAAGGAGAGGGGGTGGGTGGGTGGAGAGAGAGAGAGAGAGAAAAGAAAATAGAGATACTAAAGGGTGAAGTCAAGTCTGACGATTTAAAAGGGAAAAGGGAAAGAATATTTACACGTATAAATGTAGTTGCATATCTAATTATAACTCCTGATGAAACCATGTAGGTCAGAAAAGAACTATGCCTCAGAGCATTCCTCATGCTGTGTTTGAGAAAGTAGATCAATAGGTCTTTCTTCTGCGGCGTCTCTGGTTATATTCAAACCTCCATCCTTTCAGTTAGCCAAGCAGGTTTACCATTGGCAGCACCCAAAACGCACTGCCACCAAGTCATTCTTACTCGTAATAATCCTATAGGGCAGAGCAGAACTGATCCTGTGGGTTTCCAAGGCTCTACATCTTTACAGGAGCAGAGAGCCTCATCTTATTCCCTTGGACGCACCGGTGAATTCAAACTGCCAAGCTTGTGGTTAGCAGCTCAATGCTTAGCATAACAGGGCTCCACTTTGCACCACCCAGAGAGATTAATAGAGGATGGTAAATCCAAAATTATTGTGACTGGGGTTTCTGTTTGTATATGTGCAAGGTTATTTCAACCAGAACGTGTTTAAACCTGTCTTCAAGCTTACTGGATGGCTGCAGACAAATTCTCTCAGGAATACACTGGTCTTCATCTCCTTACGGTGCCTTAGAAACAAACAACAAAAAACAAAGGGACTATTTGTGGTATTGCTAAAAATAGCTTTAAGGTCAGGGCTAATATCAACTTTTTGACAGACCTCAAGTAGATGCCTTTAAAAAATCATTGAAGCTTTGCAACAATTTCATGGGAATCCTGTCCCACATAAAATGACAGTGTTTCAAGGAGTCAAGCATTTTAAAGGAGAGTCAAGACAACTCAAAGGTGAGCCACAAGGAGAAGACCATCAAGTTCAATGAATACGGGCACTCAGGCTGACGTCTGGAAGGTGATAGAAGAAGACTACAGAGTTACTATTGAGGTGATTGGCCCGGAAGGTTGGATCTTACGTGGGTTAGCATTTTGAATTTTAAGCAAACATCATGGTCTCAGCAAGCTTGACTCTATTGGTGCCAAAAGCTTTGTAGGAAGAAGTGGTTGCTTGAGGAGCTGGCCTTCCCATCTATTGGTTTAAAAAGATGGAAGCTAACGGAATGGATTATAACCAGGGTGAATTTGGATGTACCAGTATGATCCAGAGAGTGTGGTCATATCAAATCAGCGGCTTCCACGGGGACCTGCTGCACCCATTAACTAGGGGAAGAGAGTCAGAAAGTCATGGCAATCATTTGGGGGCCTTTAAAGAGCAAGCCTGAGAGATTGTTCTTGAAGGACACGGGGCAATAATTGAACGCTTAGCAGGAAGAAGTTTTAAGAAATTTGAAACCTGCATTGCTGTCAGAAAAGTCCAGGGAAATTGTGCTAAGGATTTTTGCCCATCACAACAACGCACCTGCTCATTCTTCAAGGGTAGCAAGGTCTGTTCCGTGAGGAATGTATTGGTAGCCTTCCCCAATTCATGCCTTAGTTCTGATCTTGTCTCTCCACACTTTTCTTTATTTCCAAACCCTTAATGGGAGAAAGCCTCATCTTTCTCCAGAGGAGCAGCTGGTGGTTTTGAAGTGCTGACCTTGAGGTTAGCAGCCCAATACATAATCAGTACCCCAATAGGTCTCCGAGAGGACGAGTTAGAGCGATGGAAACTCTGCTTTCAGAACTGTACAGACCCACATGGAGGATATATTAAGAAATTATAGCTTCACCCTTTGGTAGTTTTGTTGGAACAGGAGCCCTATGATTTTTGTAGTAATGCTCTTGGACTTTATGTAAAAGGAGCTATGTGTACTTCTCTGACCCCACTTTGCTTTCTCAAGCCCCTTGCCCACCCGCCCAGCTCCTTCAGCTGTCCACGAAAGCCCTCCGTAGGTACTGTTTGGCTCAGTTCCGGAGCCGATGGTGAAAGCAGGATAGTCATCACCTCATTCTACAAATTGGTGGATCTTGGAAATGAATCTCAGGACCCAGAAAGTTGGTGCCAACATCCTAGTCTCGTCTACTGTCAGCCTTGATGTCTTCCTACTTCTCTATGACTTCAATGAAACGTAGAAGCTGGCGGATGACCACAAGTCCTGCATGCCCATGACCCGCATGGGCGGAAGCTATGTCCCCACGGAGTTTTTGTTGGAGACATTGTACTCCGTCCTTACACACCTCTGGGGGGAGCTAGGTTTTCGCCACAAAAGAATCATCCTCAGAAGAGTTCATGTGGTGGTGGGAGAAGAGGAGTCAAAGGCAGGTCTAGAATTGAGGTGAGAGGGAACGTAGTCCCCTTTTGGAGACCTGGAGTAGTTTTGAAGCAACCAGTCTCTGAGATTGGAATGGTTTGGAGCACTTCCTGTGGTGGTCAGACTGGCCAGGAGGGCTGAGGACCTATAGCGTGTGAGGAAAGTACCGTCTGAATTATACTTCCTGTTCGTTATACCTGAACATCCAGCAAGCTCTCATTAAAGGGTGCTGTCCGATGTCTGCTCTGAGGTGGGGAATTAAGGAGAGGGCTTATTCCAAGTGGGTTTTGAAGTAGACAAGGAACAGCGATGCCTCTTACCTCAAGACAGAAGGGGCCAAGAGTAGTGATTGCAACAGAAAAATTGGCCCAAGAGAATGAGCACTCTCAGGGGCAGTGTAGGCAGTGTAGGCAGCCCCAGGAGACCTTTATCTACTCCCAGAAAGCTCTGGTGAACATTTTGAAAGCAATCGTTTAGATAGCACAACCGATGATGTCAATACCCCTGACTTATCAAAATTAGATAGATGGGTGTTTATTGTGTAAAATATGCTTTCCATAAAGCATATTTCCATTTGATAATCCCAACAGCCTCTGATGGTCAGCGTCTTTATTGCTGCCTTGAAAATCCAGAAAGCTCCCCCCAGAAGTTCCGAATCAAGAAATAGCTGGGAAACAGCATGTAGAATTTGGAACCTGCTCTGGGATGCCACTACATTGCACCGTCTGGTCTTGCTGTCCTCCGTCATTTGGCGGTTCAGAAAATCACGTGAGATTGGTGAGGCTATTACACTAAGCAAACACAGCGATGGAATCAGAATAGTCTAAGATCCAGTGCCATTCTCCATTCTGTGGTTTTCAAAGAAGTGGTCCAGAGTGACTTTGATGTTTCTATTGATTGTTTGGGTAACCATAATCCAAGATGATTGTTTGGTCTCTTGCTATGGTGTCGTACATACAACTACATTTAAGAAGAACAGAGTTAGCTGTCTCAGTTACCTCATGCTGCTGTAACAGACGTAGTGTAAGTAGGGGGCTGTAAAGAACAGACATTTATTTTTTCAGAGTTTGGAGACTAAATGTCCAAATCAGATCCTCGGCCATGTTAATTCCTTCTTCTGGGCAGCCCCCAGGGCCGCGTGGTCCTATACTTGGAGATGACTCTTGGGTGCCCTCTGTCTGCCCCCAGTAGTGTTTGTCTGTGTCTTATCCACTCTTTCTATAACTGACAAGCGATTTGATTGAGAACCTACACTCCTTAGAGGTATGATCTAATTATTCACAAAGGAAATGCGATTTCCAAGCAGGATGACATTCACAGGTACGGGGAGTAGTTAGGAAGGTGATAGTCATTATAGGCTTCAGACGGGAAGGCACATGCTACTCGTCCATCATGGCCTTTGCTAATTCCATTTACAGACACCTGGCCTCAACGGAGCCTGAGCAACCGCAGCGCTGCTCAATGCTGTTGAATTGTTATCACAGCTCTTCCGCAGTCGCTGCTAAAGTAAATATCAGTTACTGAATGAAATTAATATGCCACGGAGGCTTCCCTCAGCAACAAAGAAAATATTATGGTCACGTTTCAGAACAAGCAAGGCTCTAATTCAGAGACACGTTTAAACAGCCTTTAAAGATGGACCTCGAAAAGCTTTTCTTTGAGAAGAGAAGAGAGATGTCTAAGTAGATGCGCGTAAGTCTCAGTCTACACTATTCTTCCATCATACACGAACCCTTTCCCTTGACATTTCTTTCCGAGCTATTGGCATCAGGCTTCTTTGTGATCGTTTGGTGAGAGTCGAGCAGTGCAATATGTCTCTTTACAGGGGGTGTGTTTGCTGCACTAAGGTGGCGATGGCATTTGATACATGCTCAGCATTTTGAGGAGGAAAAGAAAAGCACCGCGGTGTTCTGGACCACAGTTCTAGTGATGCAGTGAAGCAGAATATTACCTGGTCATCTGCCATTCAGTCCATTCTGACTCAGTTCGACCACACAGGACAGCCTAGAACCACCCCCTTGGGTTTCCCTGGCTGTCTCTCATTACTGGAGGAGAGAGTCTCATCTTTTTCCCTCAGGGTGTGTGGTAGTTACATAATTTCATGTCAACTTGAAGATATAAAAGTGTACAGGTGGTTTTCAACCTGCCAACCAGAGCATGGCCTGATGGTGCCTCCTTGTGGGTGTGGCCTTCTCACAAGGAGGGTCCTGGGAACCTCCCCTTCTCTCTCTGCTTCACCTTCCTGCTGGCTGACCCTGACTGCTGCCAGAGCCTTGGGATGCCTCTACCGCCATTGGAGACTTTGCACCCACCGGCCAGCGATCTTCCTGCATTCTGCATCATGCATGAGGCTGCATGAGTCTGAAGAGGGACTTAGGAACTAGTATTGGTCTTATAGACTTGAGTTAGACTGGGCTGGGATGTTTTCTTGGTATGTAATGACTCCTTGATATAAAGCTCTTTCTTAATATATGTGAGTGTCTCTGGATTTGTTTCTCTAGTCAACTGGGCCTAACAGAGTGAGTGGTGAGTTAGAACTGCTGACCTTGTGGTTAGCAGCCCAGTGCCTAACCTACTGTGCCAGTGGAGCTAGATGCAGTGGAATTTCATAAGGTTTAAGTTGACAGAGTAATTGTGTATGGCTATCAGATGTCTCGCTCATCTTGTGATCCTGTCTCATTTAGAAGGCCCCCTGATGATGCAGTTATGTTTATGTGCTTATGCCGGTATGGTTATATGCTTGGCTGCTAACCAAAAGGTCAGTAGTTCAAACCCAACCAGGAGCTCTGTGGCAGTTTGCTACTGCAAAGATTTGCAGCCATAGGAACCTTATGGGTTTCTACTCTGTCCTCCAGGGTCCTTATGATTCAGAAGCCAATGACTCAATGGCAATATATTTGGCTTTGGGTTTTATCCCATTTTAGAAAGGAGTCCTGGTAGCACAGTGGATAGATGCTTGGCTGTTAACTAGAAGTTCAGCGGTTCAAACACTTTTGTGGATGATGGATGTGGCAGTTTTCTTTCTTACCAGTTTATACTTAGAAACTCTATGGGGTCAGTTCTATCCTATCTTATAGGGTCCCTATGTGTCAAAATCAACTTGATGGTAATGGATTTGGTTTTGATTTTTAGCTCCCTTACTGAAGAAATCTTGTTGTCTCAATGGTTAAGCGTTTGACTGTAAACCAAAAGGTTGGTGGCTTGAATCTAAGAAATGCTCTGTGGACAGTTCTCTCTCTTGCCCAGTGACTAGGAGTTCAAGCCAACTCAATGGCATTGGGTTTGGTTTGTTTTTGCATTGTTAATATTCATTCAAACAGGGTCAAAGCAAATAAAACTAAATCATGCAAGACCCTCTTGCTATTGTTAGCTGCCCATTGAGTGGGTCCCAACCCATGCCTATAGCCACAAATCCATCCCTAGTCCTGTACCATTTCCATGATCCATGTGATATCAGACCAACGTGGTCCACAGGGCTTTCACTGGTTGAATTTGGGAAGTAGATTACTAAACCTGACTTCCTGGTTTGTATTAGTCTGGAAACTCCACAAAAACTGTTCAGCATGATAGCAACACATAAGCCTCCACTAACAGGCAGGTGGTAGCTGAAATCAAACCTGGGTCTCAGCCAGGGAAGGTGAGAATTCTACCATTAGAACCACCAATGAGTCACGGGTCCCAATGATTAGGTCATTTACTGGTGCTCTAGCACGGTTTGTGGAGTGATGAAAATATACTCTCCTTTAAAACGGCCCATCTGTTCATAGGTGATTTGGGTACAGGCTAATAGGAAAATGACTTATTTAACAAGGGGGAAAAAAGATTGTTTATTAGAGTTCGGGATTTCTTTTGTTTTTTAACCTACAATCATATTCCCATGGAGAAAGCTTCCCTGGCCTAGCTTTTATGTGTTGAGTTGTTTATAGTTGCCTTGCCCCAGAAATAATTTAGGACAGCTGACCACTGCCTGGACGTCTGATATGGCTTCCCCGCGCATTTTTAATACATAGTCTTCTAGTGCCTGCTCTGGTGGCTTGAGGGTAGGACTGAAGTCAGCAATTCATAGCTTTCTTAGTGTACCGAAGCCCCATTCTTACCATAGCTGTCACTTCCATGTTCACAAATAATGCAAGGCAAAATGATAAAGCTTCAGAGTGGCCTGAAAATGGGAAAATATTGATGCAGGCATTCCATAAATCTTCCTCCTGGGCCAATCCACATCTCACCTGAAGAAATGGGAGAAGCTTGAAAATATGGAAGCATTATCTACCGAGTTGATCAAGATCAGGAAGAGTATTTGAGTGTGTGTGCACTTCTGTGGGTAAGAATAGCAGCTTCCACTTATTAAACACACACCACATGCCAGGTAGTGTAATAGGCAGGGCTTGGCATCCATTTGCCCCTCACATTGATTCTGTTCTTTTCTCCAATCGACAGAAGAGGAAACTGAGGTTGGAGCGGTTTTTCAACCCTGCTCAAGGTGACAGTAATGTCCGGCTTCAAACCCAAGTCAACCTGCTTCAAGATCTCTCTACCTTCTACCTTGGCTTCATCATAACACACACCTGCTTCAAGACCTCTTTGCCTTCTACCGTGGCATCATCATAGCACACACCTGCACGGCAAAGTCCCGGTGTGCTTCAGAAATGGCAGGAGGAAGTGAGAAAGATGTATTCACACCCACACCCAGGCTTATTTTAGGTCTCCAGGTGGTGGTGAGCCTGCAGTGACTGAAGCTCTCTAAGCACCTTTGGTTTTAATATGAGAAGTCCAATATTTCAAGGCGCCTTCTCCAAATGAAGGTACCCTTGTGCCACAATGGCCAAGCACTTGGCTGCTACCAAGTAGTTGGCAGTTCAAACCCACCTGTGACTCTGTAGGAGGAGGACATGGTGAACCTACATCTCTTCAAATGATAGCTCACAAAACCCTGTGGAATGGACACACTGGCCCCTAGCAGCAACAGGTTTAATGACACATCTCAGGCGTTGTCATGAGGCTTACAGTTGGAGGATATTTCTCCTCTAGTTGTCATTCATTAAAATAATTTTCAGGGTTCAGATGGGAGAGACCAACAAGTGAAATATTTAGTAAGTCAAACAAGAGGTTTTAGGAAGAGCACTTGAGCAGCAAACAACACTTATTCCAAGAGACTTAATCATTCTTCGGATAGTCAGTGGCATAGTCAATATTTTTAAACTAAAACCATAATTCCAATGCACCGCTTCTTCTCTGGTTTCCTTACTCCTTGCCCAAATACTTATATGACTACCCAATATTCTTGGATACTCAATGGGCACATTCATCCCAACTTAGTGAAAATAATCTCAGTCTCATTAAATTAAGGTAACCAGTTGATGGCTCAGTATCTGAGGAGTAAATAACAACCCTAGTGCTCCCCTTCCCAGGGTGATAGGAGAGCTGAGTGAAAGCACACAAGGACATTCCATGAAATCTCAAGCTATGACAAAATGACAATTCATAAAGTATCAAGGGCTCATGAGGGAGGGGGGAGCGGGGAGGGAGGGGAAAAATGAGGACCTAATGCCGGGGGTTTCAGTGGAGAGGAAATGTTCTGAGAATGATGAGGGCAATGAATGTACAAATGCGCTTTACCCAATGGATGTGTGTATGGATTGTGATAAGAGTTGTATGAGCCCCTAATAAAGTGATTTTTTAAAAAGAAGAAAAATAAATAAATAAAAATAAAAGCTTTCATTACTCATAGAAAGTAAAACTATGAGAAAGGAGAGAGGAGTGGTTTAGAAAATTAGTATAATATTCAGCTGCAGGCTTATTGCTTCAAGGTCACAGAGGGCACATCTTCTGTTTTCATTCTAGGCAAAAGGTATCTGTAGTCGGTGGCATCTTATTTTTAAAGAGCTTTCCTGGAATACTTCCAGCAATTTCTAATTATATCTTATTTGTGACAACTATTTCATATGCCTATGGCAAGCTGTAAAGAAGGTTGGGGGATGCATATTTTTAGTTGTATTGCCATTACAAACAAAATCAGAATTCTGCTATTAAGGAAAAAGACTAGAGTAGATGTAGTGTAGACAAGAAGGATTGTCTGCTATAGTCCACCCCTATGGCTAAATCATAATTCTATATACTAGTGCACCAAACACGATATCTGAAGATATCATCAAATTGGAGCAACTAGTTGAAACCCCAGTTTCCATAGTAAATCAAAACTTTATTTCTCTTCTTCCCACCACAGGACATGGGATGGCCTTAATAGCTCATATAAACAAATTGAGAATGAGACCCTTGTCTGATAAATATTAATGAGTCAACGTCTTCTTTTAAACAAAACCCGTATTGTTGGAACATACAGGGAAGAGCATTTCCACCATGGAGCTTTCTTTTCAAACTTTTGATTGCTTCCTTGGAAGTAAATCATTTAACTCAATGTATTTCTTCTTCTAGGTCAAAGAGAGATGTATGTATGAGAGAGAGTGAGAGGGCACGCGCACGAGAGAGAGTTGTCTAATGAAGGATGATTTCTGAGGGGAATTCAGTGGGAAATGCAAAGGATCTCGTGTTCTCTTAGGTAGCTGTGGTTAATGAAATAATTAGTAGTGAAATTTGCCAGCAATTATGAATAGAGAGGGTTATTTGAAACTGCAAAAATGGATTCGGCTGTAAAGACTAACTTTAGAAAACCTACATTTTCATATAGATCTATCATGGGAATACTAGTTACTATGTAGGCAAGATAATTTTGAATATGATGAACACAGACTGCATTTGCCCTCCAAACCCAGGATTTTACAGATAATTGTAATGGCTGCTAAAACATTACTGATATGGGGAAATAACATACCGTACCTTGGGGTGTATCTCTCCCCAAAGCCCAATTCAATTCCTCATTTCCTAAGAATAGTCTGAGTTACTTTAGAATTCAGTGTCATATGATAATAATAATAGGAAGAGTAGCCATAAGAGTAAGAGAAGCTAACATTTATTGAGGACATGTGATGACTCAGGCAATGAATGTTCTAAGGTCTTTGACTGGATTCACTAATTTAATTTTTAGAATACTTTGCAGAGGCCCTCGGTGGTGGACATGGCTACCATGCTTGTGTGTTCATTGAAACGTTCAGGTCAACCCAGAGGCACTTTGAAAGAAATCATTCTGGAAAATCAGCCATCGACGTCTCTAGGACAGAGAGTTCTATTCTGATACACACAGGGTCGCCATGAGTCCAAATTAACTTGACAGACACTGTTTGTTTGGGTTAGAAGGAGGGGTGCTGTGTTAACCTTTCTGTTGTACCATACCCAATTCTTCGTATACTTGCTCAGAAAAAAAACAAAAGAAAACCAGAGCTCCATTGTCAGAAATGTATGGCTTTTAGGAGCTGTCGAGTTGACTCCAACTTAGAGTGACTCGGAAGGATAGAGTGGAACTGCTCTGTGGGGTTTCTGAGGCTGTAATCTTTACAGGATGGTGGGAAACCTTCATAAAAAAAATAAAGAAAACACTGCTTGTCAGTCTCCAGTGGATACAGCTGATTCTTCTCATACCTGCATGCATTCTGCAGAAGAGCAATGAGTAGAATTGGCAGAATTTGAAGCAGAAGATGATGCTGAAAATGGCTTTATCCATGAGACTGTGAAATTAGTGACATGAAGGCGATTCGCAATTTTTGTGTGAAATCCCTGGAAGGGAACAGTTTTAGACAGTCTTCGTAGCAAAATTGTCAAAAGGGAACATACGACTTTCCAGAACAAAGGTGGGCCTTCAATCTTGCAGCAAGACTAAATGCAAAAGCAAAAAGAGATATTCACCCGTTTCCAAAAGAGTGATTTTTATCAGTGAGAAAATTCTGTGATCATGGATGACTTTTTCATTCAGACACACCTAGAGATCAAAAATCAGGCTTTGATCTATTTATAGGGCTTTTCTTTTCTTTTTTAAATTTTTAATTTTTCTGTTTTCTCTTTTTAATTAATTTATTCTTTTCTGGGTCATTGGATTACTTTGCTGTTGTCATCGTTGTGTTCTGCTTTGTTGCTTTGTCTTGCTATGCTTTGTTTTTTGGTGCGTATTATTGTCTCTGCAGAATCTATCTAGATAAAATAGGCTGGATGAACAGTCTGGAGGAGAAAACAATGGGACCGATGGTTCCATGGGGACGTGGAGAGAGGGAGGCGGGGGAAAGGAGGTGGTGTTGACCCACCCAGGAACAAGAGAGCAGCAAGTAATCCAAAATTAGTGGCAAGGAGGTTGTGAGAGGCCTGGTAAAGATTCAGCAAGGGCAATGTAACCGAGAG
>NW_022111339.1:5289082-5291990 GCF_000313985.2 Echinops telfairi
CAAATGTACAAATGTGCTTGACACAATGGATGGATTTATGGATTGTGATAAGAGTTGTATGAGCCCCCAATAAAATGAATTAATTAAAAAAATATATATGCTCTTTTTGCTGCTGTTTGCCGTTAGTGCTACAGATACAGCATCCACATTTGTTACTGGCTTTCAGAAGAGGTGGGAATGGAGCGCATAACCATGAGACATTCAAGGAGCATTTTTATTGCCCCGAAAAGTAGAAAACATTAGCATTATGACTAAGGATGTATGAAGTCCTAGGCGATGCAGCTATTGCTTTGATGGAGATGAAGCAGAAAAGTGGAGGCACATCCCGCAAGGACTGTTTGATGTAGCGTTGTTTCTTGCCATGCAGAATGTGGCGATCCATGGTCACAAGAAAGATCTTTCATTGAATAGAGATCTTTCTTGAGATGGTTAAGGGGCTTTCAAAATTTGATCCAATGTAGATGGAGCACCTGAGGACATTGAAGTGGGGCACATGGAGACACATGGAAGTATTGGTTTCTTATCTTGTACCCAAAGCAGAATGAAGGGAAGGAAGTCATGGGGAGGACAAAGCTGCCATGGACATAAAGTCTGCGCAGTGTCCAGTGGCACACCTGGCATGTCACGCCATGACCAGATGTCTGAAGGCGTCGCATATGTAACAATCAACCATGAGAACGTGGAAGTGAAAGAAATCTTCACAGGATTGTTCCCTTTAATGGGCAAAAGTGTCGCTGACTTCAGTCCTTAGTTCTCACAGACCTGGAGAGCGATGGGCTGGGACACAGTGATGTGCAGATGACAATGACAATGACACTGTGGCTGGAGTCCACGGAAGTGAACCAGCCATTCTTAAAGGAAAGAATAAGAAGGTACCGTTCACTTGTGCGGTCAGCACTCTCTTCCTGAAAATACATTACGTGTGACAATTTTTGGAACCCCTGAGGCAATGTTTTCTTTCCTTGTTGCTTCCATCATAGAGACGTGTGAATGGACCAGACAGGGGTGCCGGTGAAAGGATCTCAACATGCAGGTTGAGATCAGCCTCCCACAGCTACACCTGCTAAAGAAATGCTTGATCAGCTTGTAATGGTGATTGAAACTGTGATCCACATGAAAATTTGCCCACAAGAGAAGCAGCACCAGGTCTTTTAGCTGCTGTCCACCTGGATTTCAGTTTTCTGTGTTTCCTGTAGTTCTGGTGTGGTGTAGTTCAGGAACTTAATCTTAGACAGCAATACCTGCAGACTGGGGGCTTACCTCTCAACAAGCTGGTGACAAAGCTAGAAGCACTAAGACTTTTTTTTTCCACACAAGGAGAGCAGTCATCCAGTGGAGGGGCAATTGAATGGGCGCTTTGAAATCAGAAGAATATGGAATTACAGTAGAGAGAAGAGCCAGGTTCTGCAAGGGATGGAGGTCAGGCAAGCAATGGCAAACTCTAACTGCAAGAAGACAGTAAGAAGGTAATGCTTGAGTGCATTGATTGCTTTCATTCTGAACTCCAGATCAGGGCGAGAGCCACTGAGGATGGAGCAGTTATTCTTTTTTTTTTTTTGGAGCAGTTATTCTTAAGGCTATTCAAGCAAAAAGTCTTATATCGGCCCCTGAAAAAGAGTTAGAGGTCTCCACTCTAAAACTGGCCACTTTCTAAAATGAGTTATTTGAGAATAGAAATCCCCAAGCTGAGAAAACACCTGAAGCACACAGAATTTGATCAGGAAGCAGACACAAACTGGGCAACATCAGACACATTTACATTCCTAGATGAATGGAACTTCACAGAAATTTTCCCAACCCTTCCACTAAACCTAAAATTACTTCAGACTATGTTTCCGTGCTTCACATAAGAAGAGATTTTCAAAGCTGAAACTTATAAGAAACTATGGGCAATCTGTCATGAGACCCTCGAAGCTTTCTGATCTTGTAATATTATTGATTGAAAGTGAGTTGGCGAAAGGCATTGATGTTGATGAAGTGATCCACAAGTTCATAGCTTTGAAGACCAGGGGCAGAAGGAAGGGGGAGCTCTAATTTAATCAATATGTTCACTAAGTGCTGAAATGTTTGTGTATTTGTTCTTGTTTACTTTTATAATATTATATACTGAATGAATAATCCAAGAAACCGAACTGGACAAAGAAGAATGTGACATAAGGATTGGAAGAAAACTCATAAACAACATGCAATATGCAGATGGCATGCTGTTGCTTGCTAGAAGCACTTAGTGATGGAAATCAAAGACTACACAGCTTTCAGTATGGATTACAACTCCCTGTAAAAAGTCTATTAAAATTCTAGACTGGGACCAAAGAACAACATCATGATAAATGGAGAAAAGATAGAAGTTGTCAAGGATTTAATTTTGCTTGGATCCATGATCAATGTGCTTGGAAACAGCAGTCAAGAAATCAAATGATGTATTGCACTGGGAAAATCTGCAGCCAAAGACCCATTAAAGTGTTAAAAAAAAAGAAAAATATCAATCTGAGGACTAAGGTGCACCTACCTGAAGCCATGGTATTCTCAACCACCCCATACGAATGCAAAAGCTGAACAATGAATAAGGAAGACCGGAGGAGATTAGATGGTGTTGTGAACACTACTGAATACACTTCGATGGCCAGAAGAATACACAAATCTTTCTTGGGAGAAGGACAGTCAGAATGTTTCTTAGACGTAAGGATGATAAGACTTCATCTCATGAGTTAACTAGAGGGTCATAAAAAAGAGGAAGACCCTCAGTGAGATGAAATGAGGTGGTGGTGACAACCATAAGTTCAAACATGGGGCTGGTTGTGAGGTTGGCGCAGGGCAGGCTAACGTTTCATATGGTTGCACGTAGGGTCATTATTTATTTATTTTTAAATCAATTTATTGGGGCTCATAAAATTCATCACAATACATA
>NW_022111339.1:5292425-5302946 GCF_000313985.2 Echinops telfairi
GTTGTGGGTTTCATTATTGCTATACTGAACCCTAAGTGACTCATCTCCCCACTACCCCTCTGCAAGGTATGTCCAGTTGTGTAGGGTCATTATTGAGTTGTAACTGACTCATGGCACCAAGCAACAACCCGAACATCTCATTTATGAATGTATTTCCATATGAATTTATTATGTCTACAACTTCTGCATTATTTTATTCTGTTATTGATCACACAAACCCAATCCACTAATGGACCTCCTAGAATGACAAAGCTTACTGTTAAAACAAACGTGACTTTGACACCGTTCTTTAAGTGTTTCTACTTCTGTTGTTTTGTTACTGAGTTTTTATTTTAACCAGACGAAACTATGTAAATGTATACAAATTTAGGCTGTGTGTGTGATCATGTGATTTAAAAGTGTCATTTTAAACTTGCTTGTTGTTTATGCCATTACTATTCCCATTATATTCAGGAGTATGCAGGGATTATGACTTAAGAGTAACCACTGTATCAAACAGACTACGAAGGTACAGAAAGAAGTCCATGGGGTGGGAGAGAGGTGAAACTATAAATGAGTGCACTGGGTGGCATCAACACTAGTGGCATCACCACTTTCTTCTCTCCTTCATCCCTTTTATTACATCTGATCTATATGCCCCCTGGTCATTATCAATAGCCTTCTTGAAAATCAGGCTAGACACGATGAAGACATGAGTTTGAGAGTAGATACCTTGATTAAACAGTGAGATGGAGATTGACTGTTAAATGGGTAAAAGATGACAGGGCTTTGCAGGGCTTTTCCAGATGGTTTCTGATGAGAAAGTGAATTTAGAACTGAAAGGCTTTAACAGAGAACATTTGGAAACTCTCAAGGATTACACTCACAAAGAAAAAACTTCTCTTCAGAATTAATGATAATTCATTCTCAGCTAGTGTTCAGGAACAGATGAGAACAGAGTTCATAGAAGCTTAATATTTTCATAATAACGTTTATAATATTACATATATTATTATATAAATGTTCGCTATTCTTTTTTTCTATAGAGGGGAAGTACATGTCTAACAGAGGAGACAATAATAAAAAGAGTTCAATCCAAGAACAATAAAAAGAGTTTAATCTCTTTAACTTGTATCTTGTACTGTGTAGAGAATTAAAAAAGATATTGCTTGTCCAGTGACAACTTATAATTTAAACGTATCTCTCCAAATTCGTCCCTATCCTTATCCTCATCTATCTTTATCCTTATCTATCCTAAACAAACGGATGGGAAACTATGTTCTAGGAAGGGCTCCTCAGGTCACACCTGATGGAGGGGAGACCGGAGGAAGAGAGTCTTAAAATGACAATATGCCATCTGGGAAGACTTCGGACAGAGGGTCCAGACTGCATGAAGCAGAATTCCACCAGTGTGACCCAGTGTTCCTATACCCTAATCTATGGCTATGAATGAGGTCATGTTGTGTGCCGCTCAATTGGCTCTGACTCATAGCGATGCTATGAAGCAGTGTAGTTCTGTCACAGGGAAGCTTGAGTGTTTCCCAGGCTGCAGCCTTTACAGATCACCAAGTCTTTGGCTCCTATAGAGCAATTGGTGAGTGGGAATCATTGTCCTTTTGCTCAATAACCTAGAGCTTAAGGATTGTGCTGCTAGGGCATAGGGTTAAAAATAATCCAATCGTTTCAGGCTGACCACTACCATCTGCATAATTCAGGCTCGTCACCTCCACCCTGACTCCATGGAATCCTGCCTATAGCTCTCATCCACTTCTGACTCCCCATTTTTGTCCATTGTTTGTGTTGCTCCCTTGTGGAGAGACCCCATGCTTGCCCCTCCCAGTGCCCGTTGGATATATGGACTTCACGACTGATGGCTGATGCTCCCAAGACTCTTAACCATGACTATTCACAACTCCTACTGTTCCAGTGTAGCACCACGTTATTCACAGGAAAGGCGAGCCTGGCCATTGAGCGGTAATTCTGTCTTCTTTCCAAAAGAAAGCAGGAAGTTGGCATAAGAGCATACGGAATTCATGGGACAAAAAGAAAGCAAACACAAAGACAGCGCACAGTCAGTCCACATGCAACAATCACACTAGATATGAAGGACCTGAACATCTCATCAAAAGGACAAAATTACTCTGTTTTTATTTAAAAAGCAAGGCAACTGTATGTTAATGTGAATAATGTAGTGCCATAAATAAATTTGGTCTCATTTGGCTCTCGATGTAGCTTTCCCTTTTAAAGCTGTAGAGAACTATATTTTATAAAAAGCAGAATATCTCACTTCCCTTAATCCCATCATAAAAG
The DNA here is from genome assembly GCF_000313985.2 of Echinops telfairi. Lineage (NCBI taxonomy): Eukaryota > Metazoa > Chordata > Mammalia > Afrosoricida > Tenrecidae > Echinops > Echinops telfairi. Next base: position 5,294,715 of record NW_022111339.1, read on the forward strand.
GGTTCAGCTAATATTTGAATATACTTTAAAAGGACAACTTCATTATCTTTGAACTCCATTTTTCCACAAACTTTTGAAGTCATCTCATATACGATCCATGTGTACTAATACAATATGATTTCAATAGGTTATGATATTAGTAGGAATAGAGAATTGACATCAAGATCTATAAAACACATATTTACTGTTACAAATTATAGAATAACAGTAAGTAAATAGTTACTTATTTATAAACTCAAAATATCTAAAAGACTTGGTGAACCTGAATTAATTTTCTTTCTCTTGTGTGCATCATATCTATGTGTTATTATCTTTATGACCATTTTGATGAAGCATATTTAGTATTGGTTAAGGTAAATGTGCCTAGACTCAATGTAGAAATATGGGAAACCTATAGTGTTACCAAGATTCATATGTGGTTGACCAATTCTAACCAAATAAGAGAAAAAATTAAAAAATAAAAGGTGACGTGGCTATGTTAACGTCATACAAAGGTAGCATTCAGAGTAACCAATATTATCAGGCACAAGGAGTGTCATTTCATGCTCATAAAGTCCGTTACGCAAGCAGTCATATTCACTAATACACATAACAGCAGAACTGATAGAACTGCAAGGAGAAATAGATAACTCCTGAATTACAGTTGAATGCCTCAATAACACTCTTAATAATTGCTGGAACAAGTAGACAAAAAAATCAGTAAGGACGGAGAAGACTTGCTCAACAACTATCAGCCTATTTGACCTACCAGGTACTGAATTCAACAATAGCAGAATGAAAGTTTGTTCCAAGTGAATATGGAAAATAAAAAACACATAAAGAAACCATGACCTGAACCATAAAAATATAACAATAAATTTTAAAGGGCTCAGATCTCTCAAAGAATATTTTCTGGCAATGGAATTAGATTATAAATCAATAACAGAAAAATATCCAGGAGATTCCTAGATATATGGAAACCAAGTAATACATTTTCAAAGGATCCTTATAGCAAAGAAGAAATCAAAAGCAAAACATAGAAGTATTACTAATCTCTGCTCATCTTGATAGATCATTTACAAATTAATAAGCCATGAAAGGCAGAACATATTCATAATGTATAAATCTGACAAAAGACTATTATCAAGAATACAGAGTTCTTATAAATAAATAATAGAAAGATAAACAACTCAAACAAAGTCTGGGTAAAAGTCTTTAATAAACGACTAATAAAACAAATTATTTATATCTGCAGTAAGCACATAAAAAGTCACTCAGCATCATTAGTCACTGGGAAAGAGCAAATGTAAAAGATTAAATACCACTAACTATCTATTAGAATGACTAAAATTTAAGAAGACCGGCAAGTGTCAGCAGGGCTGAAGAGAACTGAAACGCTCATGTGTTTATCATCAGTGATAAATATGCTCAATCTATTTTAAAAATCACCTGGCAATTTCCAATAAAGTTGAAAAGGACCTAGCAGGATGTACGCGTTCAAGATAATGAATGGACAACACTGAAAGGCTTGTAGAAGAATATTCATATTGGCTCTATTCAAATTAAGCAGAAAACAACTCAAATATCCACCAGCAAGAGGTTGGATAAGCAATGTGTGGCAGAATCACAACAAAGAATATGACTCAATAATTTTTTTTAAAAAATAGAATGAATAGCATATCCGTGAATTTCAGAAATATGTTATTGATTGAATGAAGACAAAGGAGTTCAACAGTATGGTTTTATTTTCAGGGAGTTCGAAGCTGGCAAAAGCAATGGATGGTGATGAAAGGGGGACCAAGTACTAATTAGGGGGAGGACAAGCTGTGAAAGAGACCCGGTGGTGCAAGGGTTAAGCACACAGCTGCTAACCCGAAGGTCATTGTTGCGAGTTTGTAGATCACTTCTTTGGAGAAAGGACTTGGCGATCAGCTTCCCCAAAGATTCGAGGCTTATAGAGTCACTAGGAGTTGCCATGCAATCAACAGAAACAATACGTTGTTCCAGAAAGGGACATTCAGGAGAAAACTTCCTAGGGTGATGAAAATCTTAGGTAAGCTATAGGAACATCTTTTATATCTTGATAAAGTTGCATATATCTTCATCTCACTAGTGGTGATAAGCATATACGCCAAGAAATCCACCATATCACATTGGGCAAATTGACTACCAAAGACTGCTGCAACATAAAAAGTGGTATGCACCTGCAATGGACTATCATTCAGCCATTAAAAGAATAAAGTTCTGATACCTGGTGCAACTTGAATGAACCTTGAAAATATTAGACAAAGTGAAAGAAGCCAGACGCAATGGTCGCCTACTGTGGGATGTCATTTCTGTACAGTGTCCCAAATCCTCAATTCCACAAGATACAAAGTTGATCAGGGGTGTCCAGGAGCTGCAGGGTCGGGAATGTGAGTGACTGCTAATGAATGTGGGGTCTATTTGAGGGTAATACATTTTCTATTATTAGGTAGTGGTGATTGATGTACAACTTTGTGTATATGCTTAAAACCACTTAATTTTACATTTATGAGGGTGAACTTGATGGTATCTATGGTATATAATGAGATGCCAATAAGGCTGTTATTAAAAATAATGAAAGAAAACTAAGATGGAATAGGTCTTAAAGATAATCTTTATATGAATATTGAACACAAGGTATAGAGCAAAGAATAGTCTCCCCCTGCCTGCAATGAAAAATAGGAAACTGTGGAATAGTGACTTAGATTCGTAGGAGAAGAGCTCGATTAATTTCAGAGCCATGAGATAATGCTTAATTTTGGTTCCCATTGTTTCACTTTCAAGTTTTCTTTGAGATATAATGGATAATCTCTACCCAATGGCTTCAGAGTTCATGGAAAATTTTCATTATCTCTTCATTCCATAGTTTCACAAACTTTTGAAGCTCCTTCCCCAGCTCGATTAATTAACATCCCTAATCTCATTCCTGACTTGCCAAGTTTTAATGTGGCTAACATTCATTCACTAAATATTTCAGGATTGTCTTGAATCATGTTGAGATCCCTGGCTCCACTAATAAATTTGAGTACCTTTTTTTAAGTAAGAGAAAAGAGATGGATGGAATCCCTGAGCAGTGCCAAGTGTTAACATCTCCATGTGCTAAAGAAAAGATTGGATGTGTGTGTCCACCCAGACACACAGCACAAGAAGGCCACCCAAACCCTCTGACACCCATTGGGTCCCCATGAATCAGCTCAACAACAGGGGAGAGATATTCCCTGTAATCTATTTCTACAGAAGCCACGAATCTAGAATTACTGAAGAGTTGGGGCAGGGCGCTGGTGATCAAATGACCCTAAGGGCCAGCATTTGAGAAGAGGAAGTCTGGAGTTGCTTGGAATTACAGGAGCCCTGGGTTGGTTACAAAGAAAAGCGGACACCTGGTACTGGTCAGAGATTTACCGGCAGAGTTTACAAGTGAGTGCTGAGCATCTTGAGGAATGCGACACACAGCATCGGGAGGTATTCTAATTGCTCTTTTTAACAGGAATGTGGGCTAATGTCATTAATGATGCAAAACCCACCAATATACAAGTCTTGGATCAGCATCGCCCTTGTTAAAATGTTGCTGTTGTTAGATGCTGCTGTGTTGGTTCCTACTCAGAGTGACCCAATATAAAGCAGAACAAAACACCACCAATTCGGTGCCATCCTCACCATTCTTGTTATGTTTGAGCCTAGTGGGGCAGCCACTGTACCAATTCGTCTGGTTGAGGGTGTCCTTCATGTTCATTGTCCCTCCACTTTACCATGTCCTTCTTTCCTGCCAGCAGGTCCAAAATGCATGAGGCAAAACCTTGCTCTCTTCACTTCCAAGGAGCATTGGACACTACTTCTTCCAAAACAGATTTGTTTGTTCTTCTGGCAGTCCATGGTACGTTCAATATTCTTTGCCAACACCCTAATTAAAATACACCAATTCTTCTTTGGTTTTCCTGATTCATTATCCAACTTTCATAAGCACTGAGGCTTCAGTAAGGGGCTTCTTAGTCCTCAAAGTGGTGTCCTTATTTGTCAGCACCTTAAAGAAGTCTTGTACAAATTTGCCCAATGCAATATGTTGTTTGATCTCAAGCCCCCTCTTACATGTGGTAAATCCTAACTCCCCTATGTATGGTTAGAATCCCATTCGGGAATGGGTTTTCTTTGTTATGTTAATGAGACCATATTACTGTAGGCATGTCTTAAACCATCTCTTTTGAGATATAAACGAGTTAAACAAGCAAGCAGCAGAGCAGAGACTAGGGAAGATAGATGTCAGATGAGAATCACCATGGAGCCAAAGACCTGACAGAGAGCCAGCCTTTCCATAAAGCTAGCACGCCAAATTCTGACCTCTAGCCTCCTACACTGTGGGAAAATAAATGTATGTTTGGGAAAAGTCGCCGAGTTGTGGTGCTCCTGTTATAGCAGCACTAGATGACTAAGACACTTGGCAAGGGAAGAACTTAGCTAAGGCTCTCCCAAAGAGAGATGTGGCCAGAGAGGCTGTACAGGAGGAATCCACTGATGGCAATTTCATTTGAGTAACATGACACATTGGGTACAGAGACTGCCTTTGCCATCTAGCCACCTACTAGTAGTTAGAGAGCCTAATGGAGGCCATGGCTTCAAGCAGATTGGAAGACAGAGGAAGAAAAGATGATGGCAGCAGGGAGGACATGGGAGTGAGACAGCAGAAAGTGATATAAAGTGGGGTAATAATCTGGAAAGAGCTGGACAGCAAACCTGAATTTTCAGCATCTTGGGCTCATCTTATTTCATTGGCATAACTTTTCCTGGCAGCAAATTATCCTCATATCCCGAATTCTTTGCCTATGCTGAAATGCTACTTTGGTTTTTTTGTGCCAACATCACACCTGTAAGAAAATATGGGTAGAGTTTAGTCAGTTAATCAGCTCACAGCTTGTGGTCCAACCAAATATATAGCTTTCTGGAGGCTGGCCTCTCTCTCCCTGCCTTGACCTTCCTGCCTTCTGGTCACCCTGAAAGCTGATGGAGCCCTTTGATGTTACCAGCACCATTGGATCCACATGGCTTTGCACCCAGCAGCTTGTGATATTCCCACATTCTTCATCATTGCATGTGGCTGTGTGAGTCTGAAGAGGGACTTATGGATGAGTGTCAGACCCGCAGACTTGAGTTGGTCTGGGCTGGGATGTTTTCTTGATATATCATCCCTTTTTGGTATAAAGCTCTGTCTTATACTTGTATGAATGTCACTGGATTTGGTTCTCCAGTCAATCGGCCTAACACGGCTTATAAGGCAACGAATCACATAAGTGGGCCTATCCAAATTGGTGGGCTACCATCCCATACTGGGAAATCTGTGATTGCTTTACATTCCCACAGCAATGGGATTGGACCAGGTTATGTTTGTGAATCCTTGGCAAGTTCATAAAAGCAGAGCCTCGGGGTTGTTCTTCTAGAAAACGTTGTATTCATTGGGCAGAGATTAATATTGCAACCACTTTGGGATGACCACTCTGGTAGATTCTGGGAGAAAAAGATGAAGAGGTCTAGTACCTGCACTCAAAGATCTCACCGTTGAAAGAGCGGTCAGATGTAGATAGGATCAATGACAATGTCGTGATGGCGACGGCAGCGTAAAAATCAAACTGCCTTTGAGTCGACTCCAAGTAATGGTGACCCCATGAACTATGTGTGTCACAGTACAACTGTGTTCCCTATGGTTTTCAATAGCTACAAAGAGATCACCAGTCCTTTCTTCTGAAATGCCCCAGGGTACCCGAGAACATCCAACCTGTCCATTAGCAACAGAGTAGATGAACTACTTGTCCTACCCACAGACACCAACAAAAGGGTTCAAAGTACCAAAACCAGACAGCGGGAAGTGGGACCTGAAGATTCAAGAAAGTTTCACTGAGGAAGTTTCACCAGAACAGGAGTTGGCCAGGTGGATGAGAGAGGCAAAGGAAGGTCATTCTTGGCAAAGGAGCAGTTAGGCAAAGTATGGGAATAAGACCAAGCATGATGAACTCCTGCGCTCATAACAGAGTCCTTTAAAGATCCCGTTCATTACTGTCACTCCCACCTCCCCACGTAAAGACAATAACAGGTCCATGGAGGCGGTGGGATAGGAAGAGGAGTGGAAACTATGCTTGTATTTGATAATGTCCCTGGAGTACAAAACACGATGGAGAATGCAGTCCCAACCGCTAACTCTCTCTCCCACCACCACAATCTTCTGTGGTGTTACAAGGAATCCACTCTTTTGTGCCGAGAACCCAAGTTTGTTAGTGGGATGACAATGCAGGCAGCTCACAGTGTCCCGTTTCCTGTCAATGGCAAATTCCTCCTTAATCTCATTACCACTAGAGTGTTAGATCCCATTATGGTATTACTCTTCTTAGCATATAGATAGAATTCTTATTTTTCCCTAAATGATTAAAATAAGTTTTGCCCCTTTCCACACTCTTTAAATGCTTTGCCAATGAGTGTTCCTCATTGCTGGTGAGATTGATTCACCTCTGGCTCTTTTCAAAAGGCATAGCATGAAGGAGATAACAGGTTCTGACAAGTGATTAAAGAATGATGAAGCCTACAGCTTTCATTGTGATTCCTGACACAGAGTTGGGAATATTTTATATTTCTCTTGTTACATGGGGCTTTACCAAACAATCCCCCCTACTCACGACCCCAATCGACCACCACCGACAACTGTAGCCTGCTAGCTGCATCTCTCTCTCTTTCTCTCTCTCTCTCTCTGATCACGATAAGCAGAAATGGAAAAGAACACTGAACCAAAAATAGCAGCACCATTTACTCTGACAGGATAGGAAACTAGCAGCTTCTGCTTGTGAGTTGAGGATCTTGAGCAAGCAACACCTTTGTGACTCCTTTTACTCATCTGTCACATCGAAATGATGGTAAAGATGCAAATCATTTCCCTAAAACAGAGTCTAGAATTAGTATGCGTTTGAGTTCAATTTGTACAGTGCGAAGTTCTCCCCCCCAAAAGATGGCCTAGAAGACCAAGTGGCAGAGATTGCCGTAAGGGTGGGGTGGGAGGAGGTCTTAGTAAAATTCTATTTAAAGCCAGGATTCTTGAGCCCTATTTGCAATTGTTTTTTGGTCAAAAGAAATGACAATTATTGTATGTGCTATTTAGCCTATAATTCCATAGAACATTCCGAAGCAGAAACGACCACTCCTTTTTTTAATCCTTTTTCTTCCTCTTTGTGTTGGAAATGAACTTGTATGTCACTAAAGACTCCAGGTCCACTTCAGTTTTACTTTTCCTCCTCTTTTAGCCCCTCAGACCACAATGCAGATCTGAGGAGTCAGGAACCTGGAGGGAGTGTCCTGCCTCCATCCCTCTCCCCTCCCTGCCCGCCCCACCCCTCTCTTCGTAGTTGTCAAAGTCTTGTCTATTGGTGTATAAACCACATTTCTTCTTCGTGTTTCTTTATAACAATGGTTACATTTGCAGGATTGACTGAGTTTGCTAAGCATAATATTATCTAGTTTTGACCAGGCCTCGCATTGTTGAAGAGAGTTATCACTGTTTTTCACTGAAAAATAAAATTCCTTAGTATGAATGTACCAGAGCTTGTTTATCCATTCCTTTGTAGTTGGGGTTTGAGTTGTTTTTGCTCGCCTAGAAATGGCTGAAATAAACATGGGTGTGCATATGTCTGTTCATGCTACATTCTTTATTTCTTTAGGGAGTATACGTGGTAGAGAGATTGATGGATAATAACGCACTTGAATTCACATTTGTTTAAGGAAGCGCCCTACTCGTACAACAGTGCCACCAGCAAGGTACAAGTATTCCTCTCTCTCCACGTCCTCCCCAGTCCTTGCGATTTTCCGTTTTATCGAATTTTGCCCAGAGAAGAGTTCAATGTTATGTGGGAAAGTAGGGGGAAATCACACATGTTGGAGTCCAACAACATGATTTCTGCTCTTTGATTGGCTTCTGGGTGACTCCCACCAGCTACAACACAGGTCATTAGTTCTCAAACATTTTGTACAGACACTGTCTGCAAAGAGGAGTAAATGGGTCATCTACCCAAGGATTCTGAGGAGAAATCTAGAGGAGGAGTGGGTTGTCTAATAAGCAAGGTAAGCCTGGGCTGACTTATACCTACTTATCTGTAGTGAACAAGTTTATTATTTCACCACAGCAAACACTCCGCGTCTAGGTCTGGCTGGTACCTGTCTCTCTTCCAGCCCCACAGCACCTTCCTGCAGAATCAAAGCCTC
>NW_022111339.1:5304206-5309415 GCF_000313985.2 Echinops telfairi
GTAGGCTCCTGAAATGGATGGATATCAATTTAAATGTAAAAAAAACCTGATAGAAGACTCACAAGTCTATGCCAATAAATTTGGAAGATAGCAAGCTGCCAACTAACTGGAAGAGATTCGTAGCTGTGCCCTTTTTTTGAAAGTTAACAGTATTAAACAATATCATTAATACCACCTGCAAGTAAAATTTTCTGAATATCATTCAAAAACTGTTGTTGTAATACATCAACAGGGAGTTTCCAGAAATTCAAGCCAGTTTCAGACATGGACATGGAAGAAGGGATAGATTAATCTTGGCTAGAAACAGAGAATATAAAAAAAAATTGCTTGTGTTTTATTGACTGTGCAAACACATTCAACTATGCAGATCATAATAAACCCTGCATCAGATTGGGAAGAATGGGAATTCCAGAACACTTAACTGTAGATCCTATACATAGACCAAGAGGCAGTCATTAGAACAGAGAGTGGGAATACTGTGTGGTTTCAACTCAGGAAAGGTGCATGCTAGAGTTCTATCCTCTCACCATGTTTATTCAACCTGTATGCTGAGCAAATAATCCAAGAAAGTGAGCTATATGATGAAGAACGTGGCATCCGGATTGGAGGAAGGCTCATTAATAACTTGCGATATGCAAGTGGCACAACCTTGTTTACTGAAAGCCAGGAGGACTTGAAACAAAGTCTTCAGTATGGATTACAACATAACATAAAACCGAAAGGACACACAAACTCACTGACGTCAAGTCCATGCTGATCCATGATGACCCCCGCACCTCCCGCAAGACTGTAATTGTTTGTGGGATTGAAAAGCCTAGTCTTTCTCTCTTGGAGCTGCTGGTGGTTTTAAACTACTGGCCATGAGGATCACAGCTCAATCCTAGCCACTGCACCTACACCACCAGGGCTCCTGCAGCAACCCGTTAGGCCATGATAGAACTGTCATGTGAGTTTCTGAGACTGTAACTCTTTATGAGAGAAGAAAGCCCCATCGTTCTCCTGAGGAACAGCTGATCTTGCAGTTGCACCCCAGCATAACCACGACTCCACCAAATCCCCAGAACTGGACCAGTGGACAGCACCATGATGAACAGAGAAAAGTTTGAAATTGTCAGGGATTTCATTTTGCTTGTATGCACATTCAATGCTCATGGAAGCTGTCATCCGCAACTCAAATGGCATATTGTACAGGGCAAATCTGCTGCACAAGACCACTTTAATGTGTGAGGAACAGAAATGCCAAACCCAACCATGGTATTTTCAGTCACTTCATATGTGCTTGAGAGCTGGACAATGAATAAAGAAAATCAATATACTTACCAGCATTGTGTTTCAGACTTTCCATGTATATTTTTTGCTTATCTGCTGAGGGTACAGCGGCATCTGGTTGCCAATTTCTTTCATAGCTCTCTCTAGCTAATGCTATTTCAGTCTTTCGCTTCAGTTGTTGGCTATTTGGGTTTCTTCGGTTGGGGCACGCTGGCTCAAGCCTTCTGCCTGCTTCTTTCTTCCTCTCTGTCTTCCTCTCTGACTCTGTCTTTGTCTAGCGTGAGTTTCAAAGCTTTTAAGATGGTCTAGATACTACTCCTTTGTCAAACATTTATTTCCCACATAATGTCTTTCAGATTGTGGCTTGCTTTTTCCTTTTCCATTTTGAAAGCGAATTCTTAATATTAAGCTAAAATGAAAACACTGTCATCGAGTCCATTCTGATTCATAGAAACCCTACAGGACAGGGTAGATATCCCTTGTGGGTTTCCAAGAATGTAACTCTTTTTAAATTTATTTGTTAATAGTGTATTAGGATAGACTTGGCCAACTCAGTATCTCTGGAGGTTAAAACATCTCTAACACACAATTACTTTAGCAACTCTAGTTCTCCTTTCTTCTGTTAACATCATGGAGAACTAGAGATCAAGTTTGCAAAAGATTGTAATTCTTTTTTTTAAAAGTTTTATTGTTACATATTTCACATATACAATTCAATGTGCAGTCATATTAAAGAGATTGTGCCATCATCTACACAATCAATTTTAGAGCATTGGCTTCTTTCTTGTACTCTTTGTTATCAGCTCCCCACCTGCATCCAACCTTGCCTATGAGAACCCACAGGAAACCATTCAATGAAGTCGCTGCCTCTGTAGCTCTACCCATTCTGGATTTCAGATACAGAGAAACAGAAAACAAAGTGCAGCAGAACAAAAGTCCCACTGCATTCTGCATGATACCAAGGCTCTTCACACCCTCAGTCTATGGTCAGAGGAGATTTACTAGAGGGTTATTTCATGCGTGGACCCTGCAAATGTGTTAGTCTGGGTGCGTTAGAGAAACAAATCGACAGAAACTCATGTATAAGAGAGAATTTTATATAAAGGTTAAGGGCACATCGAGAAAACTTCCCAACTCAGTGCTGCCCAAACCCACAAATCCAAAATTAACCCACATGTCACACCCCAATCCACAAAGTCCTCCTTCATCTCACAAAACACACAATGAAGCCGACTACAGGAGAAAAGCAGAATCAGTGAACCTGTAAGCATCTTAGCACTGGCAGGGGTCTCCACAGGCTGCTCCAGCACCCAGGGCTGCATTGGGGTTGTTCCATGTGGCTTCTCCTCGGGGATGTCTTGCAGGAAGTGAGCCTTGCCAGCTGATGCAGGGAACTTGCTAAGGCAGCTGCACCCTGGTCGGACCATCAGAAAGCAAGAGACCCGAGAACTAGAAAGGTGAGGTTCACCGAGCCATTTATCTCTCCACCCTTCAATTAACCCCACATGTTTAATGGCCAGGTTGGCACAATAAACTTTAACTGTCTCAGTTCCCGTTGTCATACATAGCCTTCCACAAACGGAGTGTTCACAAGTTAACTGATACTATTCCCTCATTCAGATTTGGATTTTATTATTCACAGTCCTTGGATCACACAATCTGGTGTGCTTCTTCTGCATGGGCCCAGTTGGCGCCTCACTCAAATGGGTATTTGTTCTAAGACAAAGCTTTAAGACTCTAGATGCTATTTTTTCTAAAAGCAGGGCATCATCTAGCTTCTTCGCCACACTTTGCTACAGCACCCATATCTTAGGGATTTCTTCATGAAGGTGAGCATCAAGCAGGGCCATGTCATAAGAACTAATTGTTCCCTGATTTGGGCAAGAATTAAGTGTGAACCCAAAATCCATTCATATATCTATGGTTTATATTTGTCCATGTATCATTTTAGAGACATATTTATCATTTTATGTTAGAAAACAGTATCAATCATCTCCCTGGGGCATATTGATAATATCATTAATTTAGCCAATGGTGTAGAATTTAAAATACTGTTGGTAAAAGGACATAATACCAGTTGAGGCTGACCATGAATAACAATGCATGACTTGCTGACTTGTACAGATTACACTCTTAAATGACTGGACACTATTGACCCAAACAATGGAGGTTGGTGTGAGTGTAAAATTTTTCAATGGCATTCATTCACAATGGTAGAACCATGCCTACCCGATTATTACATGTCATAATAAAACAAGAAGAACATTAAAATAGTAAGCATATGATAGTCTTGGGTCACCTTTCATTTGCCACCCTCAAAGCAAAAGATCCACACCAAAGTCCAATGATTTCCAGTTCTATAAGTTTGGGATAGCAATCTTCTGGTACCGAAGCACTAGGGAATTTCAGCCTCAAGACTAAGGACTACGGTGAGTTTGAGGGGAGTAGAAAGCCTCATCTTTCTCCCAGTAAGTTAACTTTTACGGGGTCATATTTCTAAGTCTTACCTTTTATGATTTGTCCATTTTTGTGTGTGTTACTTCAGTTTCCTATTCTAAAATCATTAGAGAAAATATTCAGATTTTCTTTGAGAAGCTTTGCATTTTACATTCAAGTCCTTTATCGAGCAATGACTGATGTTTGATTGTCAGATGTCCAAGGAGCCCTGGTGGTACAGTGGTGGTGAAGTGCTCTGCGGCTAACCTAAAGGTCAGTGGATCAAGCCCACCCAGCTGCACCAAGGAAGAAAGACGGACAGTATGATTCCATAAAGATGACAGACTTGGAAATCCTATGGGGGCAAAATCAACTTGACAGCCTTAGGCTTGGTCTTACCTTGATTGATGTTGTTTATTGTGTGGCCTTTTACTCTTTAATGCATCTCATCTGGCCTCTGCCTCCACCAGCAGAACGATAGCGCTCCAGGAAAAGTGACCAATGACATGCCTTCCCTTTGAGCTCTCTTGTAATCACTCAGGGGCATTTGAAATCACTGACCACTCTCTCCTGAAAACCAAGTATTGATGAATCCATGGCAACTTATGGTCCACCCAGGTGTGTCAGAGTAGAACTGGGCTCCACAATGTTTTCAATGGCTACAATTTTGGAAGTAGCCAGACATTTCTTCCAAGACATCTCTGGGTGAACTTGGACTTTTGGTTAATGTGTTAACTATTTCCCAGAGAGTCCTCATTCTTAAAAAAAAAAAAAGAATTCTAATTCCATCTTTGATGAAACCAAGACCTTTCGTTTGGGTCCATGGGTCTAGATGCTCCTTCTCTATCCCTTTTGGATGTATCCATCTCTTTCCTGACCTCTAAGTATTGGGGTCCACCTGGGATCACTTTCTTGCCTTCTTATCTTCCCTTGCTACACTGTTTCCAAGGTATCTACTCCCCAGTGTTATCCTGAGGCTGGTTAAAACTGAGACTCTAGGCTACATTTTCCTTCTGAAATGCAACACTTACATTGAATCCCACAAGGCTGTCTCCTTGGTGTCCCCTCGTTTTCATGTTTATAACTGAGCCCTGGATCTTCTCGCATTCCCCTTGTTCAGTAAGTGCCATCTCCATCCACTCTGTCCCGTGCCAAATGAATGGGGTGGGGTTGGAGGGCAGGAGGAGGGAGGATTTCCATCTCTGACACCTACCTTCCCTGAACCTTCAACATCCAGAACAACAGTAAGTCATTCCTGGTCGCACTCAAAATAAATCTGGGATCTCCAATCATTATTTATCATCCACATCTCTAACCGCCTCCTAATAATTCTCTCCTAGTTCCATTTTGAGTGTTTCTCCAAACAGAAGGCTGCCTATCTTCCAAACATCAATTGTCCCGATGTCAACTTGCTGCGTAAAACCCTGCGCAACGTTTGCTTGCACCGAGGATGAAATCGCAAATCCATGATGGAATGCCCTAGAGCGACCCTACAACGAAATGA
>NW_022111339.1:5309701-5311689 GCF_000313985.2 Echinops telfairi
CAATCTTTAAGTTTGAGGGCAGGAAGTCTGAGGGGGGTGGAGGGGTTGGCTCTTAAGAAAGCATACAGCATGTATTTTACACAGTTTATTTCAAGAAAGGGAATCAACACCAACCTGTAGAACCCTTCCTAAAGATGGCTCTCTTTCCCCGCTCCTTCCTCAACAGCCTAACCCCCCTCGCCCTGTTCCTACTCTCGTCACTGGCCTCCTCCTGGTCATCGGAGGCTTTCTTTTGGTATATGAAGCACATTTCTTGTTCTTTGTCTTCCCTTATATGGATGGCGTTATGAAATAGTTATCTTTGGAAGATGGATTAAGTTTGCTAAGCAGAATGTCTCCAGTTTTGTTCATGTCTTGTGGCCTTTAAGAGAGCGGTCTTGTTTTTTCCTTGATGCTTCATATGCCACTGTAAGGGCAACTGTCATTTTCTTAGAGAGCCTTTTCTGACCACCACCCTGCCTTGATGTCCTCACAGTACCTTATAACTTCCTGTCCATCATCGAATACATCTGTGAGCAGATGTTTTTTTAATAGTTGACTCATTGTCTGAACTCCCGCTAGTTCTGAGCTCTTTGGGGCTGGGGCATTATTATTGATTCTGCTATTATTAGAACAATATCAACAATAATAATGCTATCAGCCCACTGCCATTGAGTCAATTCAGGCTCATCGAGACCCTGTACAGAGCTTCTGAGGCTGTACATGTTCATGGGAGCAGGGAGCCTCATCTATCTCCCTGAGTGTGGCTGCTGGGTTTGCACCAACGACCTTGTGGTCAGCAAGCATTCCTGTTCTTACCCAATAACACTACCTGGACTCCTTGATAATATCATGACTCTTTTTAGATTATTCCCAGGACACACCGGGGAGATGATGGCCTTTCCTCTCTGAGAGTCACACCGTCTCGTGGCGCTTTCTCAATAGATGCAAATTCAGGGCTTTTGGACTCTTGTCCTGGTTGTAGGAGGAGTCTTTTGGGAGATGTTTTCGTTTCACTAATGCACATTTTTTTCTGATCTGGACGCTTTATCTTTCCCTGCTCCTGTCCAGGCCTCCTCCCAACCCCCTATGGTTTCCTTCATAATCGCTTGAAGACTAAGATTCCCTTCTAAGGGACAAGGCATCAGATGCCAGATGGAGAACAAAGGTTTTCCCCACCAAGGCCTGCCCAATGGTACATACTGTACACACTGCATATTCTCGTTCATTTGAAGCTGAAATGTAATTAGTGTTCGTACTTGATTTTATAGTGGAATATGGGTAGCGCAAAATCCATTCAGCGAGGATGATTCTTGCAGGTGATTTGGGTCTAATGACAGCAAGCTGATTACTGGCCCAGCATCACCGTGGTGCCATCGCCCCCTGGTGGCTGTATTAATTACTTGGCCCGGCACCGTCTGGAGTTCTTGCGGTTTAAGCAGCACCCTCAGACTTTCCCTAAGGATCTGCGGGTTTCCTTTTGCCTGGGAAGCTAAGGGCAGAATACCTCAGAGGGCATTTTCTTGATATATGCCCCGGCAGGGATGAACCTTCAAGACACTAGGCCGCATGAAATAAGCCCTTCACAAAAGGACACATATTTTCTGATGCCACTCAGCTGAAGGACCCAGAGCAGTGTCCGGAGCCTAGTGCTTATTAAAGGGTACCAGGAGCCGGAGGGACATGCGAAGGGGGAAACAGCATTTAAGTAGCATGAGGTCTCTGTTTCAAGAGATGGAAATTTTAGCAACAGATATCGGTGACCGTTCCACGGACATGATGATGTAATCAATTCTGGTGAATTGCTATACGCTTGAAAAAAACGTTGAATCGGTGCATGTTATGTTCTCTATATTTTTTTACAAAAATACATGCATTTTTTAATTGCCCAGTGTAAAACATCAGTGTCCGCCTGACTCTCCCCTTTGGCTTAGCCCAACACTCTCCGACTGTTAACTCCACCCCGAGGAAAAAAACATTCTGTCTCCTCTTGCCCAGAGGTGCCCTGA
>NW_022111339.1:5312340-5337516 GCF_000313985.2 Echinops telfairi
GAGCAGCAAAGACTTGCTTCTGCTTAACGAGAATGAGGCCACAAGCTGCCATCAACTCCACAGCTGTATGGAAATGCACATTAAAAAAACTACAGATGCTTGTAGTTGCAAGCCAACATCTTGACAGTAGTTCTTTTGAGACTTTGAACAGAGGGCACAGGTAAGCAGACTCCTGACCCATGAGAGAATAAAGGCGCGTTGTTTGAAGCCGTGACTGCTTGGGAAATTGGTTAAGCCATTGTGGAAAAAAAAACAATATTCTCCTTCATGATAAAAAAAAGGATCGCGGTACTCACTTGTATTTTAATTTCCCAAAGAACTTGCAGAACAACCCAGTCAAGACCTTTTTTGCTTGATTGTAGGACTTGATTGCTTTCTTGACTCATGGATTAGTTAGCATGTTGTTTGGTCTCTGAAGACTTTGGGGATTTTCAGATCTCTCATGATTGGTTCTTCCATTCTACTCCTATTTCTCCCCTCTTGTCCATGAGGTCAGTGTTGTCCTAAATGGTAGTTTTGCATATAAGTCCCACACTGCATTGCGGTTCTCTTTGTTTAAACAATCAATAACCTAAGTACCTTTAAATACTAAGAAACATTCCCCTGGTTCTCTTCATTCCTTTCTGGAAAGCTATCTTCTTATCCAGGATTATGTTCCTTCTGCCTAACCCCCCTCTGTAGTAGGCTGAGTTTTCTATGGAAAAAGCACCAGTGACACTCATAGGTATAAGAAAGACCTGTACATCACGAAACAAGTTTACACCAATCAAGCAGATCAGCCCAGTCCAACTCAAGTCTAAGGGTCAGATGCTAGCTGGAGGATCGTCCAGGCACACACAGCTGCTGGCCTATGAAGCAGGAACGCAAAATGAGACGTTGGGAGAGCACAGGCTGGTAGGTGCAGAGTCACATGAATCCAAGGTCAGCAGGAACATGGCAGGGCAGCAACAGCTCCCAGAGTCTGCAGGCCACATGGGCTGCCTGCCAGATGCAAGATCCAAGGAAGAAGAGGGGCAAGAGAGAGAGGCCAGTTCTCCACATGGTCTCTGATACATAGGCCACACCCCCAAGGCGACCTTGTTGGGCTGTGGCCTGATTGAGAGGCTGGACTGCACCCAGCCATTCTCACAGGTGCAAGAAGTGGACCCAAACCCTACTATCACAACCTCCATGAACGTGGATTCTTTTGGTTGTATAACTTTCAACATCCTTTTTTTCATCTTCTGTTTTCAGATATATTTTCACAAGAAATATCTTCCCATTCGCAGTTTCTTGTATTTTCTCTGTGGTTCTATAGACAAAATCCTATCAAGAGTAGTTTGAAGGTATACTGTACTGTAAGTCCCTGTGTACCAAGCATGATTTCTTTTGATGTCTGCTTTTCAAGATTTCCTCTGTATCAGTGGTTCGGAGCAATTGAACCATGTTCCTCGGTGTAGTTTTCATTATGGTTGTTGTGTCTTGGGTCCCTTGAATTATTTTAAGTCTATGGGTTTCCAGTTCTCATCAGATTTAGAAATATTTCAGCCATTGTCCTTTCAAATATTTTTCCTACCTTGGCCCCTTATGATTTACAAGCAAAGTAGACTTCTTGAAGTTGCAGTTCATTTTGCATTTAGTCTTCTTTCCCTCTGTACATTTTCTTTCTTTCTTTTTAAAAATAATTTCTATCAGTATGTTTACAAGCTCTCTACTCTTTCCTTGTTCAATGTCTAATTGGTCATTTATTCCATCCAGTGCATTCTTTATCTCAGACATTCTCACTTTCATCTCCAAGAATTCAATTCGGATCCTTCTAATGTCTTCCTGTTTCTAACGCCTTCAATCTTTCTTCTTCTCCGTTGCACATAAGTTGTTGGTGGTGGTCGATGCCATCCAGTCAACTTTCACACATAATGACTCTCTGTTCAAACAGAATGAACCGTTGCCCAGTCCTGGGCCATATAACCACTGTTGCTATGTTTTAGTTCATTGTGTCAATTCTTTACTAAATACAATGTCCTCCTCCAGGGACTGGTCTTTCCTTTGGATAACGTGTCCAAAATACACGAGCATTCTGGCAACACATGCTCCACAGCAGAGGTGTTTGTTCTCCTGGCAGTCTATGGCACTTTTGAGTATTCTTGGCCAGCACAAAAATTCAAATGCATCAATTCTTCCCTGACCTTACTTAATCATTGTCCAGCCTACACATGCACACTAGGGGATTGAAAGCACCATGGCTTGGGTCAGGCATATTGTGTTATTCCAGGTTGACTAGAGAAACAAACCCAGAGACACTCATATGTGTGTAAGAGAGATCTTTATATCAAAGAGTAATTGTATGTTGAGAAAACATCACAGCCAGTCCAGATCAAGTTCATAAGCCCAATATTAGCCCATGTGTTTGATACTAGTCCATAAATTCTTCTTTAGACTCACGCAGCACATGCAATGATGCTATATGCAGGAAGATCACAAGCCAGTGGGTGGAAAGTTTTGTGGTGGTAAAAGATTCTCAGTGCTGGCAGGGGTCTCCACGTGGCTCCTCCAGCTCCAGGACTCTAGTTCCATGTGGCTTATCAACAAGAATGATTCACAGGGAGATGAAGCAGAGATTGTGTATCTTACCTCTAGGGAGGGAGACAGGAATTCCCAGAATCCCCAGGAGAAGGCCATTCCCGCACAGAAGCATGATTAGCTATGACCTGATTGACAGGCTAGACTCCACCTCTTTGCAAGTTGACAGGAGACTATATAACTACCACACACATCTTACTCCTCAAAATGACATCTTTACTCTTGAACACCTTAAAGCGTCTTGAGCAACATATTTGCCCAGTGTTGAACATTTATTGTGGATCAAAATAAAATGAAATGCTTGACAACCTCACACTTTTCTCTGCTTATCATAAGGTTGCTTATTGATCCAGTTTGTATCTTTACATTTTAATAGATTGATATTTCTTCTTATTGTGAATCATATTTTCCTGCTTTTTGCTTGGCTGGGGAGTTTGTTTGTTTTATTGGATGCTTTATACTGTCGATTTTACTTTGATGAGTACTGGATATTTTTTATTTTTATAAATATTCTTGAGCTTCGTTTTGGAATGCAATGAAGTTACTCAGACATACGTCCAGCTTTGCATGTTAGATTTATGAGGTGGGGCCCTCACCATGTTTGTTGTTGGTGCTCTGGCGGCATGGTTGATTGAGCCTTGGGTTGCTAACCACAAAGAGGCAGTTCTGACCCACAAGCTAAAAGATGAGTCTTTATGCTCCTGTAAAGAGTTACAGTCTCAGAAACCCACAGGGGCAGTTCTTCCCTGCTATGTGGGGTCACTCTAAGTTAGAATTGACTTGATGGCAGTAACTTTGGCTGGTTGTTAATTGCCTAGAATCAACTCCAAGTCACAGTGACTTTATGTACAATAGACTAAATTGTTGCCCTTTCCTGTGATGTCTTCATGATCACTGTGATATTTTTCATTGATTGTGGTGGACTTGATATATGAACCACAGCATTATGTAGTATCAGGATAATTTTTTCACACAACTGAAACCAGAATTTTGAGTACTTCAACCTATGCTCGTTGCTTATTATGGCTCCTGGTCGGCTTGGAGTATCAAACACAGAGTGAGCTCTGAGCTGCATGCCTTCTAATTCTCTTGGGTGGTGCACACACACACACACACACACACACACACACACACACGTGTGCGCGCGCGCCTCAGACACCATTTTCACAAGCATGTGTTAACTGATATGCTGCTGAATACTCAAAAGGACCTTCTTTTGATTACTGGCTTCTCTGTCTTCTCATTGTATTTTGCCATGAGAAGTCTGGCCACCTTGTCTTCCCTGGGATCTCAGCTCCTTCTCCTCCATTCAGGAAGCCCCCTGGGCTCCACCAGGGCCCCTCTTACCTGCACTGGGACCTGGAAACTTCCTCAAGGCAGGTAGGGAAATCATGGGGCTCATCTTATTTGTTTCCCTCAATGGTCCCTTCATGGCCTGGTGGCA
Source organism: Echinops telfairi (assembly GCF_000313985.2). Taxonomy (NCBI): domain Eukaryota; kingdom Metazoa; phylum Chordata; class Mammalia; order Afrosoricida; family Tenrecidae; genus Echinops; species Echinops telfairi. The sequence continues at coordinate 5,316,344 of NW_022111339.1, forward strand.
ATCCCTTGAAAACCACTGTGTCACAGACTTTATTTTTCAGATGTTTGCAGTGGAACTGAGTGGTAAAGTGCAATTATTTGGAAAGGGTGACCTCTCCATGTCTGTAACTCCACCAGAGGATAGGGTGGGGCCATGATGCACTATGTAGAGGGGGCTGGTTAGTTTTGCCCTCCTGTTGGCATATAAGAGTAAGCCATATCAGAAGCAGGCAGAGGGAATAGCTATCATCACCATCAAGAAGAGCCATCAGCAGAGAAATGGCAGAGAAAGAGGAGGCACCAGAGGCTGCAACACCAAGACCTTGAGGCCAAGCAGAAAAGCCCACCACTCTGAGACCATGAGGAAGAGTGGTGGGCTTCCTGGCCCACAAAACAGAGGCCAAGGAACCACGTGACTGAGAACTCAAGGGCCAGGGATAGATATGCCTGCCAACATGACTTAGAACAAGTGTTTCAGACAAAAGAACCAAGGAACCACGTGGCTGAGAACTCAAGGGCCAGGGATAGATATGCCTGCCAACATGACTTAGAACAAGTGTTTCAGACAAAAGAACCAAATACTTCACATGTTGTAACCTACCAGCTTCCCTAATAAACCTCATATTCACGAGTATTGTTTGTGAGCTGTGTGTGGCCATGGTAAGGAATGATGAAACCAGCAGAGGAGTACAATGCCGTGGAAAGGATGGTTGGTGTCAGAACCAGGCAAAGAAGGATGGAGGGTGGAGTCGTGCATGCTTTGGGCTGGTATGAAATTGGATTCTCCTTCTCCCTTGCAGAGCCAGGTCAAATGTGGGCCCCATGGCATTTCTTCAAACTCGCATCCTTGTCACTTCCTCTTCTCCAGAAGCATGTGGCCCAGATGGATGTGGGGGCCATGCTACACCACAGGAAAGAGCAGAGGCAGGAGCCATTGCTCCACTGACTTTCTCAAAGCTGTCTGGATCTATGGTGATCATACATTTGGTTTTGGTTTTCGGTTTCACCTTGTGTTTCTTTTTCTGTAATAAATTAAGCAAAGAAATGAGATTAGAAGCCTTTAAAAATTTTTCCTAACAGGATAGAGTTAACAAAAGAATTTTAAAATGTTGCTGGATTTAATTCAACCCAAGCAAAAAGTATGAGGATATATATAATATATATATGTGTGTGTGTGTGTGTGTGTGTATACACAAGTATATATATATATATATATGCACGAATACATATATACACACAGTAATATATATGTATATGCACACATGAGTGTATATATACATGAGTATGTGTATATATATATACACACACACACATGAGCACATATATATACAAGATATGGATATGACTATTTCCTTCTGACAGGTTGAGGTAATATAATATCTCTGGACATTTGAAAGTACAACCTGACTACACTTCGTAGTGTCCTTTGAAAGTAAGATTTGTCCAGCTGGGTGATCTTCATCAACAATATCCCTGCTAATATGTTTTGCTGTTGCCCTTTCAGTACTTAGCTGTTAAACAGTCTAATTCATAGTCCATTGGGATTTGCTCTAGAGGAGAGCAAGAAGAAGCTCAGCAGGAAAGTTTAAGGCCTTCCTACTGTGGATATTTCTTCAGTTACTCCCGTCAAGCCTTCAGAGAGTCAGCTCTGAAATGCATCGACGGTGCCGTTGGCTATAAAACCCATCAGGGGAAAGGAAGTTCCAGCTGCAGTGCCTGCTGGAGTGTCTGAGCAATCTTCTGCATTCCCCACCTGTGTGCCAAGTCAGGGGAAATAGAGGGGTTTTGCCATGAAATACAGTGTGGTCCTCTGCTGAGTGCTAGAGGAAATCTAGGGGATAAGAAAGAGAGGGTTCTGGATGGGCAGGGTGGGTTTAGGGGTGTCTGGTACAAAATGCCCTAGACTGTGCCATGATAAACTATCGCCTTTATGACGCTTATTGAGCCACATAGCTCATTCTGACACACAAAATGCCCGTGGTGCAATGGACTAGCTCTTGGCTGCTAACTGAATGGTCAGTGGATCAAACCCACCAGAAGCTCCTTGGGAGAAAAGGCCTGTGCATCTGCTCCTAGAAAGATGAAAGTCAAAGAAACTAGACGGGGCAATTCCACCCTGTTCTAGAGGGTCGCTGAACCTTTCTGGTCATGAGTCACCTTGACAGATGAGTGTGATAAGACACGATTCTCCTTGTAAAACAAGAACCAGATTACTCTAGTTGTAATCAGCCAGTCCTATGAGCAGTCTCTCTCACCTCATCCCTACACTTCTCTTCACTCACTCCTGGGCATGCACTCTGGCTTCTGTGCTGTCCTTTTCTAGTGCCAAGTGACAGGGACTGTCCTATCTGCGTGCCAATCTGTCAGTTGCGGGGAGTTGTCACTGGCTGTCCTTCTGTACCACTCTAATCACTCACCATTATAAAGATCATTTCCTCACTACCCTTCCTGCCTCTTCCACTGAACATTGCTCTCAAAAGACCCTATTTCCAATCAAGATCACCTTCACAGGGTTCATATTTCAACATAAATTTTGAGGAGACATAAGTCTTTCCATAATGCTGAGGCTATCATTATTGTCAATTGCCTATGACTAATGGGGATTATTAATATTGATTTGGCTCCAACTGATGGCGGCACTATGCATGGCAGAACAAAACATTGGCCAGTCTGGAGTCATCTTTAAGATAGTTTGCATGCCTGGGTCCACTCTTGTGTCGATTGTGCATGTCTACTGCCTTCCGTTTTAAGGGGCTCATCTTCCAACACTATCCAACAGCAGCATCCTGTAGGGATTCATACGGCTTTCCTTGACTAAACTTTGGAAGTAGATAACCAGCCCTTTCTTCCTACTTTGAAAGCTCTGCAGAAAGCTATCCACTCTGGATGACCCTGCTGCTATTTGATATCCCAGGAGTAAAACATTCAGCCTCAATGAAACATGTAAGCCACCATAGTACGAAAAACTGACATACACTGGGGTAGTGATGTAGGAAGATGATGAAGAAGCATTTGTGAGAAAGAAAAAAAAATTAAATGGGTTGGGTCTAGGGCATTCCTGAAAGCAGGAATTGGTAAGAAGAGTTACAAAAACAGGGCCTCAGAAGAAAATCCTACAAGCATCCTGAGGCAGATTTATGTATATACCCCATGGGATGAGGAACCAAGGGACAGTTTTCTCTTTGGGGGACCTAGACAGTGTGGTGCCACAGTGGACTTTCTTTTTCTTTTTTTTTTTCCAAGAAAGTCAATAGCTTTTCTCATTCTAGATCCAGCAGCATCTGCCTGACTCCACTGCTCCTTGAATGGCTGTCAACATGGTAAATTCTTCCTACAGATACGGACACAGGTGGGTCTCAGGCCAGCGTTACCTGTCAACCCTAGGACCTAGCAGAGTCTCTGGCATTTGGCACACACGACGCATGTTTGAGGAGCTTAATGTCACAAATCATTTCCATCAGCAAGGGCACTGGTACTACCTGGTGTGGGCATATGGCCCATTTAGGCACAGGGAACTTGAACATTGAAATTGAAAGAATGAATTCCTCGATCCTAGTGGGGCCTAGTTCAGAGCAAATGCCTACATGCTCTCTGTGGTGTGGAAAGCTGCCTCAACCTCTCCCTGTCCCTCCCATAAACAGTTCTTTCTCGTCCACCCTCACCATCAACACCCAACAACAACTCATACACTTGAGTTTCACAGACGTCCCACTGACTAGCATCTGTGGAGATTCAACAGATACTCTACAAGAGAAAAGCTGTACTTCTTTCTATTCCTTACTTCATGACTCTCTTGTTATCTAACATTTTACATTTACAACAATACTAAAAAATAAGCCCCTGGTTATTTTGCACACCACCTACCATATATACTCGAGTATCAGCCGACCTGAATATAAGTTGAGGCACCTAATTTTACCACAAAAACTGGGGAACTTTTTGACTCGAGTATAAGCCCACGGTGAGAAATGCCACAGCTATTGGTAAATTTCAAAATAAAAATAGATACCAATAAAATTACATTAATTAAGGCATCAGTATGTTAAATGTTTTTGAATATTCATTTCAAAGAAAAACAGTATACTAGCTCTGTAAGTGGAAAAGAGGGTCAACAAAAACAATATGGTATCAACAATAACTATACATGCTGTGTTGCTGCATGCGCTACATTACTACATATGCTGCCTTTCCGCATGCACACAACACAGCTTGCATAGTTTGAGGCCTAACGCAGGCTGATGATATTCCAGAATCTGATAACATGACGGTTTTCATAGAACGGCCTCTGTTAGGGCTTATAGTATACACGCTGCATTGTGTATGCACTGTGTTACTGCATGCACTATGTTACCGCATATGTATGGGAAGTGCTAACGCAACACATGCAGTGACACAGTGCGTACACAATGCAGTGTGTATAGTCTGAGCCCTATCACAGGCTGCTCTATGCAAGCATAGTCAACACTGGGTCCAGATAGGGGTTAATAAGAAAATAAAAAATAAAACATAGCAGACTACATACTATAAATGATCATACTGTATATTCAAGACCAGAGATATACCGGTACTTGTATTCAGCAAAGCTTGGGTAGAGCAAGGGGCGTGACCGAGCACGGGTAAGACTGTAAAGGCTACGTCATTGGTCACAGCCCTGGAGAAGAGCGGCAGAAGAGCGGCTGCATCCGACATTCATCTGACAACTATGCGGTGCGTCCCAGGTACAGCACACAGAAGCCGGCAGGTTCTTGCCCAGTACAGCACAGGTACAACAGAGAGGCTGCTGGCGTGCAGGAGAAAAGAAGAGCGGTGATATCAGCAGTCATCCGATCACCCACAGAGGCTGCAGGCGCCCGCAGATGAGCGGGAGAGACCGGAGAACACCCGCACTGCACTGGAGAACAGGTAAGTGGGACCCTCACTCAAGTATAAGCCAAGCGGGGCTTTCTCAGCATAAAAATGAGCTGAAAAACTCGGCTTAAACACGAGGATATACAGTAAGGCATGACTGTCAAGCTTTGAAACAAAAGCCATGCTGGTTGTGATGATTAAGGCTACGTTTCAACTTGGCGGAGCCATGGTTGTCAGTGGTTCGGCGATTAGATAGCAATGTGATTTGGCACGTGATGTAGTCATCCTCCATTTTGTGATTTGCTGTGGCCCCCCTCCATTTTTGATTAATGTTGATTTTTTGCATAAGGACCTGGTCCTTCAAACCTAACCTACCCATGCCAACAAATGGCAACTTAAAAACTCCTGGCTATCAGGTTGACTCAGGCTCATAGCAACGCTGTAGGGGAGAATAGAACTGTTCTTCTGGATTTCCAAGACTATAAATCTTTACAGGAGCAGACAGCCTTATCTTTCTCCCAAGCAACAGCTGGTGAGTTAGAAATGCTGATCTTTGGGCAACAACCCAGTATGTAGTGGGTATAATTTCCCTCTCAGTGATTTGATGATCAGATTCTCACACCAGCCTGTTCTGAAGACACCAAGCAACTCGCGGTGGCTGCAGTCATCGCAGAGCTTGATGAAAGAGGACTGAGAGGGAAGGAGAGGAACAGCAGGAATCGTGGGACTCAGGCAGCCCCCACCCACGTTCGAGGAGCTGCTTCTCTGGAAGAAAGGCGTTGGCGACATCCGTCGTTGGTGACAAGAGCAATTTTTCAGTCAATGTGGGGGTTTATGACATACAATATTTGATCCTGTGATGTTTCTTCTTCTTTTTTTTTATTACAACTTTTTGGCTTAATACAGTAGGCTACAGGGTAGTCGAACTATTAGGTTTAAAAATAGGATGGGATCAAATTTCTGCCTAAAACGATCACCTGACAAAACAAACATCCAAATCTTATTCAAAATCATTCAGCAATTTTTTTTCCTCACTGGTGGTGGGAACTTTGGTATGTTTATGGACTGTGGGCCAGAATTTGGAATTTTGTCTACTTTACAATAAAGTACGTTGACCCCAAAATGTCAGACTATCACTCAAATCATATAATTGCCATGGATTTGCCATCAGCTACCAACCTAAAGTTCTGTGCTTCAAACCCACCAGTAGCTCTGAGGGAGAAAGATGAGGCTGTTTGTTCCCATGAAGACTCAGAACCCTATGCAGAGTAGCTATAGGTCAGAATCAACTCAATGGCAGTGGTTTTAGTTTGGATTGGTTACTAACGTAAAGGTTGGAGATTTGAACCCATTCAGCAGCACCATAAAAAATCCCTGGACATCTGCTTCCTTAAAGATGACTGGTCAGAAAACCCTATAGAACACAGAGAACCCTATAGACGCACAAGGCGTCACCATGAATTGCAATGGGCTCCACAAAGCAAGGTTGATTTTTGTTGATATTGCCATGTTATGTTAGCCCGGGTAGACGAGAGAAACCAATGCATAGAAACTCATATGTATATAAGAAAGAGGTTTTATATACAAGAGGAATTGAACATTGAGAAGACATCCCAAACCAGTCCAGTCCAAGCCCATAAGCCTGATATTACCCCATGTGTCCGATACCAATCTATAAAGTCCTCTTCGGACTCACAAAATACATGCAATGACGCTGAATGCAGAATGATCACAGACTAGGGGGTAGATCTTTGGATCCAGTGGCGTTGTAAGCATCTCAGGGCTGGCAGGGGTCTCTTCATGGCTTCTCCAGCTTCAGAGGTCTGGTTGCATCAGGGTAGGTCCATTGGATTCTTAAACTCAGGGCTTAAGAGTAGTTCCATATGTCTTTTCATTTGCAACGTCTCCCAGGGAGTGAGTAGAGTGTCTCTCCTGCCTCCAAGCAGGCAAAAAACAGACTTCCCAGGATTCTCAGGAGAAGGGCATGCCCACACAGAGACCTCATTGGCTATGATCCTATTGACAGACTAGACTCCACCCCTTCACTCTTAATCCTCTCAAGTCCCAAATGGAGACCAGATATGTAACTACCACACATGTATTGAATAACTACTAGGGATGACGCATTTCTCATCGCTTCTTCTGATGTTTTCATTCAGTCTTCATGATAACCCCAGGTGGAATACATGATCCCCCTCTCCCATTTTAAAGATGGGTAAACTGAGAGTCAAGAAAGTGAAATGCAGTGCCTTCCCAAGGTGACCATCACACCCGGGCAGTGGCCTCCAGAGGCCAAGTTCTTTTCTACGCTCTGCAGCTTGTCACCTTTGCCAAGGAATACCTTGAAGCGTTGGTTAAATCCCAGCTCTGGGGCATTTAGTGCACTCACGTTCTGGACATCTGCATTTCAGAGGAGCAGCCAGAAGCTGTTCTAGAGCCGCCCGTAGCACCTCCTTTTGAGAACCACAGCTGCAAGGATACAGCGTATTCAGCAAGACCTCGCTGGATGCAGGAGAGACCAGAGATTAACTGACCTCCTCACTGCCATTCCCCTGGCCCCCCACAGGGTTGGGGACGGAATCTAGCCACTTCCCACACATTCAGTGGAGGAGGAAGGAGAGGTGGGGATGGAAGCTCTGTTCTTCCTGAGTCTTTCAGTACTCCCAGCAGCCAAACTCCCCTGAAGCGCCCAACAATATGTTCAAGGCCAGCCTGGAAAAAATCACACTACTAATCTGAAAAGCCGCAGCGATTCATGCCCACATCCTGCCAAAACTGGAAGCCGTGAAACTCATTTGAATACTGCTTTTATTTCACTGTGAGAACATCCATGTGTGGAAATTGCCACAGGTGACCTTAAGGTCTGGGGCCGCGTTCTAAACCAGACCCTTGCCTTTGCAGCTGCCACATGGCCAGCATAGTCCCTCCCTTTATACATCTGCATTAGACCCTGGGCGCAGCCCTTAGACCCATAGAATTAGACCTCAACCCGAGCCAGCCCGGTCTCTTAATGGGAGCTGTGAAGAGAAGCCTTCAAATTCTGTCAGATTAGAATGGCAACATTTGCTGTGGAGCTGCGGTCCTCGGAGCCATTCACACAGTTTGTGGGGGGTGAGCAAACTTCGGGATTGTGGGATTCCTGCCAAGGCTCGGAAAACAACCAGTCCCCTGTTTGTGGGCTTATTTACTGATTTCCAGTTGTTCTCTGCAAGAATGTGCCATCCCCTCAGATACCGGAGTAGCTTGCACTCTGCGTTGGGATGCAACTCCCTTCAACCGTGACAGATGTCCTTTTCAGGAAGCACATCTGCATAGCTGGATGGTACACATTTTGTGGTGGTTTTTTTTTTTTTTGCTTTTAAAGTTGCAAAGAAAAAAAGGGGAGGCACCACGTTCCTCCTGTAATCGTGGTTTCTCTTGACTGTACAGCTTTCTAAGTGTGCTGAGTGCTGTTACTGAGGCAACCTGCCCCAGCCGATTCCAGAGATAGAAACTCCCAAGGCCCCCTCACAGCTGAGCAGCAGTGTGTGTGTGTGTGTGTGTGTGTGTGTGTGTGTGTGTGTGAAGGAGGGGACTGTTTTCCAGAAAGACGGTGTTTGGGTTGTCTGACAAAGGGGATGAGAAGAGCTGGAAGGACGCCAGTGCTTTTAAATGAAGTCCTTCGATTCACGTTGATGCTCCAAGTGCCACCGGCTCCAAGCAGTCGAGTGTTCTCGCATGGCTGATTTTTTCTTGCAGTACCTCCATGCTCCCTGCGTTGTGTCTCAGGCTGCCAAATGGCAGAACATCATGGTGAAGTTTTTGCTCCACACTGGACAGCCCTCCCACGGAGCGAGGTGCTCCTGCAAAGCAGGGGAGGGCTTTATCAGCGAGTGAAGCCGCTGCCAAAAATGTCCTACAGGCCCCAGGGGGTTCTGTTACTTTACAAAGACCAACCCCCCACCACGTGGCAGCTTCTGCCCCTCCAGAGATCGTACTCGCCTTTTCAGCACTGTTACGGCTCCACGTGAGGATGTGTTCACCTTATGGAAATTAATGAAGGACCAGCAGACTTTATCCCTGAAAGGTCAGCTACTAAATAGCTTAGGTTTTCGAGGCTGTAGGGTGTCTGCCATACCCAACTCTGCTGTTGCCGCTGAAAAGCAGCCTCCGATCATCTGTAAACAAACTAATGTAGCTGAATTCCAGCAAAACTTGATTCACGGTGCTGAACCTCCGATTCCATGTCACGTTCCTGCAGCAGTAATCATGCCGCTTGTGAGAGTTTCTCGGCTGCTCAAAAAACGTGAAAACCTACCTCCATGAGTAGGGTGGAGTGCAGAGGGGAGAGGATGTGAAAACTCCTCAGATATAATAATCAAACACCATAAAGGAGTGAGCCATCCGAGCCTTAGTCTTTGAGGGACACCAAGGTCTATTGACCTAACGTAGTCCACAAAGACAAAGTTCGGCATCTAGCTTTGGTGAATAGCAACTGGGTTCATAAAAGCCTGTGGGCCGCCATGTGAGAGTCAACCACTGGTCTCTCCATGTCTGGAGGAAAGTAGAATGATGAAAATTGAACACACATGGAAACAGCCCGGTCCATGGACCGATGGACCATGTGACCCTCAGTTTCCATGATCCTGAGAGCCGAAGAACTGAATGTTGCTGGGCTACTACTAGCAACTGTTCTGAAAGGCATCACATGCAATGCTCCTAGGAGTAAGAGGAGGATGTGGAAGAGTTGAACATTGTGTTTTAGAGACCAAACTGACTGGCTGCATTGAAACTGGGGAAAAGCCTGAGACTGTGGCCCGTACTCACCCTTCAGTGGTGGAAGGGAGCTCAACCCCCTGGCTCAATTTCCAGCCAAACAATAGATCGATAAGGGGAACACCAACACTAAGGAGGCATGCACACTCGGAATGATAAGCCATTTGAGGGCAAAAGGCCCAGCATTTAGCCAAGGACAAAATCCAGGAGGGTTAGGAAAGCAAGTAGAATGGAAACAGGAATCGTAGGGAGGAACGAGGGCTGTCACATCATGGGGATTGAACTGTTGCATGGAAAAGTGGTCTGCTCTGCAAACCTTTACCCCATCCACAGTCAAAAGTTTCCATGAAATGGCAAAAGCTTTTTGTTTTACAAAAAGTAGATAATGGGCTGGATTTGGCTGATGGGCCATAGATGTCTGACTCTTGCTTTGTTGTTGTTGGTTATTTTCTGGGGCTCTGGCTCCCGATGACCTAACATATAACAGAATGAAATGTTGCGCAGCCCATGCCACCTCTGAGATCGGTGATATCTTTGAGTCCATTGTGTGGCGATTGAGTCAGTCTACCTCATTGTTTTCATCTGCCCTCGGCTTTATGTCCTTTCCCAATGATTAGTCTTTCCTGAGATCAGACCCAAAGAAAGGAAGCAGAAGTCTAGTCATTCTCCCTTCTAAGGAGCCTGGTGTGTTTCTTCTGAGACCAATTCATTCCATCTCTTGGCAGTCCCCAGTCTATCTAATTTTCCTTGCCAACACCAAAATTTGAATGTGTCAATGCTTTTGTTTTCTTTTTTCCCTATGATCTAGCTTTCTCGTTGACACAACCTTGCTTGCTGAAAGGGAGAAGGAATTGAGGGACTTGCTGATGAAGAGCAAGGGTTGTAGCCTTCAGGATGGGTTACAAATCAGTGTATGGAGGACCAAAATCCTCACGACTGGACTGATAGGTAGGTAGTATCGTGATAAATAAAAATAAAAAGGGGGGCGAAATTGTCAAGGATTTTGTGTTACACAATCGATGCGTGGAAACAACAGTCAAGAGAGCAAAAGACTTATGGCATTAGGTAGATCTGCTGCACAAGACCTTTTTAGAGTATCAAAAAAACAAGGTTGTTACTTTGATGACAAAGGTGTACCTGACCCAAGTCATGGAATTCTCCATTGCATCGTATGCATGTGACAGTTGGGCACTGAATAAGGAAGAACTGGTCTATTTGAATTGTGGTGCTAGAGAAGAATTTTGAAAGTGCCGTAGATCACTAAAAGGACAAACCGATCTGTGTTGGAAGAAGTAAAGCCATGTGCTCCTTAGAAGTAAGGACGACAAGACTTTGTCTAGTCAATCTACATGTTGGCCCCCCACCCTCTCTAAGATAAGTCTGATGAGGAAGTTACGGCTCAGTGAGGCTGAATCAGATCACCAGTAAATGGCAACAGTGTCTGAGCCCCAATTTTAACACACCGCTCTGAACTTCTTTTTTTTTAATCTGCTTTTTTATTTTATTTATTTATTTTTTAACATTTTATTAGGGGCTCATACAACTGTTATCACAATCCATACACACAGCAATTGTGTAAAGCGCATTTGTACATTCTTTGCCCTCATCATTCTCAAAACATTTTCTCTCCACTTAAACCCCCGCCATTAGGTCCTCATTTTTCCCCTCCCTCCCCGCTCCCCCCTCCCTCATGAGCCCTTGATAGTTTATAAATGGGTATTTTGTCATATCTTGCCCTGTCTGACGTCTCCCTTCACCCACTTTTCGATTGTCTGTCCCCCAGGGAGGAGGTCACATATAGTTCCTTGTAATTGGTTCCCTCTTTCCTACCCATTCTCCCTTTACCCTCCCTGTTTTGCCACTCACACCACTGGTCCTGTAGGGCTCATCCGTCCTGGATTCCCTGTATTTTCATTTCCTATCTGTACCAGTGTACCTCCTCTGGTCTAGCCAGACTTGCAAGATCAAATTCGAGTCATGGTAGTGGGAGCGGAGATCCCCTTGCAGAGGGGTCTCGGGGAGGAGATGAGCCGCTCTGAACTTCTATGGGCACCTGTGGGTTTCTTATTAAAATTGATGAAACTGTCAGGGTGTTTGAGGCATCAGTTTTCCTCAGAACCTGAGGGCCCCTGGGGGTTCTGGCCTTAGAGGGTCAGTTACTGGAAGAATCATTATCCAGCCATTGCCCACGAGTGGACTTGGACTTGTGCTGACCCCAGAGTGGAGCTGAGCTCCATGGGCTTGGCAGTGACTGCTTTTTACAAATTAGGTCCGAAAGCCTCTTTTCCTGAGCTGCCCTGGATGGACTCTGGCCTTTGGGTCGGCAGCCACCCACATTAGCCATTTGCACTTCCAGGGACCCCTGGAAGAACCATAGTGAGAAAGTTGGGAGACCTAACACTCAATTCCACCAAAGAAGGGACCAATGCAGACGCTGTTATCAGATGAAACCAATGAATCAAGGTTGGTCAGCCTCCCCAGCCTCCTAATTTGAATTCATCAAATAAATGTAAAACACTTGAACACTCCCCAGAATATAGCAAACATTGAAAAGCATTAGCTGTTACTATGCTAATCAGCCAGTTGGAACAAGTTTATGAATAAAGGTTGGCACCTAACTTTCTATTCATGGGAAGAATATCAGTTAACTCGGTGAACTGGATGCTGGAATCAGAATGGACTGATGTGAAAGTGTCCACTTTTTAGGAAAGATGGGCCTGGGTTGAAATGACAAAGGTTTACATGAGGAATTTGAAAAACCCCTGGTGGCAGAGTGGTTATGCCTTCAAGATTGGCAGATCTAAACCACCAGCCACTCGGAGAGAGAAACCCAGGGCTTTCTGCAGTCTGGGGGAAGTCACGGCTTTCGACAGTCTCAACAACACACAGGGGTGGTCCTGCCCTGTCCTATAGAGTCCCTCTGAGCCAGAATCTACTTGATGGCAGTGAGTTTCATTTAGAATTTGATAGCATAACAGCAGTCATAGTTGTGCAATGGTGAAAGTAACCATGGCTAACTGGTGGAGAAAGGTGTGGCAGTCTGCTTCCACAAAGATGACCGCCTTGGGAGCCAGACTGGACAGTTTTACATTGTCCTACAGGGATTCTAGGAGTCCAAATGGATGCCTTAGAAGTGGGCGTGTGCTTTGGTCGCAGGAGGCTGACCCTGCCCTGTGTACCTTTGTTTCCAAGTACTGCAGGGAGAGAGAACTGCTCTCTGGCTTGCTCTTGTCTCAGGCAGGTCAACCTTCGAGCCGAGCAGAGGGAAGGGAGAAACCCTGACTTGAGGGACTTTAGGATGACTCAGTAACTCACCAAGGTCCCCTCTCTACTGGTGCAGAGAAATATTGACAAGTGCCTGTTGTGGCATTGATGGTGCTGTCAGGTAAGTGTTGGTTGGTAGTTCAAACCTATCAACCCACTCCAAGAGAGAACATTTAGCCTAGCTGGTCCTGTAAAGAGTTACAGCCTCAGAAACCCTATATAGGGCTGCTATAAGTCAGAATCCCCTCTGTGGCAGCTGGTAGCATGGCTCTGGGTCTCCCACTTATAATTTTATACATGAAAGTAATTACTAGATTGAGAAAATACTGATAAAAAGCCACCTTCTTTTGCCTTCATATGCCTCACTGCCTTTGAGTCAATGCTGAAACCCTGTGGGTTTTCTGACTTGTAACTGTTTGAGAGTACAAAGCCCAGTCTTTTTCCCAAGGAGCTGCTGGTGGCTTCAAACTGCTGACCCTGCAGATCACAGCCCAATGGGAAAACCACTACCCTGCCAGGGCAGCCCTTCAAATGTATTGCCTAATAAATTTCATCTGAACTATTTTCATTATCCTCCTCACTTATTTTTCCTTTTTTCCATTTTCCCTCCTTTTTACTTGCTGTCCTTTGGAAGTATAGATTTATAGTCAAAAATATTCTCTGCCTTGTATCAAAGAGGCAACCAACAGTGACAGCATCACCCATCAGGGAGCTTGTTAGAAATGTGTCATTTGGGGGACACAAAAATCTACCAAATCACGATCTGCATGCCAACTACATCTCCAGGTGCACATCGAAGTTTGATGTCCAGGTGCACATTGAAGTTTGAGAGGCATCGTGAGTCAGAATTGAGTTGATGGAAGTGCGTCTGAATCTTTACAGCATCTTCAACACTCTTTGGTGAATCTGGGGCTTAAGAAAAATACGGGGGACCCAATGAGAACCGCCTTCTTTGCCCTGTAATTCTTGAGATTGTTCAGACTGAAGAAAAAAAATCAAATCTCTTAATCAAACTTTCAAATGCACAAGCAAGGGCCCCACTTTGAAGAGAATTAAAAGCTTTGACTGTTGAGCAGTTGTCAAGGAGGAAACAGGCGATCCAAGACCCAAGCAGGGTAATGAAGAACCCACAGCACGGAGCCCTGGCATACAGTCGCAGCTCCAGAGCAGAGGCACACAAGAGGCAAACGCAGCCTTCCACAGGAGAAGGAGGAGGGAGCCACGCCATACCCCAATTTTCCTGAACTGAAGGGGAAAGACAGGGTTGTGCTGGTGGATTTTTAATAGCTGGCTCTCTGAAAAAGAGTAAAAGAAAAAAAAATCCTCTAATTTGCTGATTTTCATAATGCACATATTCCCACCATGGCTCCTTTTTAAGCTACCAATCAGAATTCTCCAGAGAAACAGAAGCAATAAGATACTAACTGTGGATGGTATGTTAGTTTCTCAGTGCTGCTCGTTTATCATCATCACAAGGGGGTGGTTGTAATGAACAGAAATGTATTGTCTCACGAGTTAGGAGGTTATCAATCTGAAATCAGGGCTCTGGCTCCAGGGGATGGCTTTCTCTCTCTTTCTGCCCTGTAGAGAGGGTCGTTTTACAGATGCATCCCCTGATGAGCTCCACGTGCCATCACTCTTCCCAGCTCTTCTTGCTTGCTTCTGGGCACAAGTGATCTCTTGCTATCGCAAAACACACCCTACACCAGTGGTTCTCAACCTTCCTAATGCCGTGACCCTTTAATACAGTTCCTCATGTTGTGGTGACCCCCCCCAACCCTAAAATTATTTTCATTACTACTTTATAACTGTCATTTTGTTACTGTGATGAATCAGGCGACCCCTGTGAAAGGGTCATTTGACCCCCAAAGGGGTCACGACCCACAGGTTGAGAACCGCTGTCCACTGATAGAGCCTCATTTACATATCAAGCACGTTCTAATCCTAGGTGAGATTATTCCCATGGGCCCAAAGATGCAGATTTACAATGAACTTGGGGGGTATACAGTTCAATGTACCACAAAATGACTTAATGGAAAAATTGCTTTACTTTTCATTCCATTTCTCCACCAACATTTTGATACCTGTGTGTGTGTGTGTGTGTGTGTGTGTGTGTGTTTAGGAATTGCTCCTGTGACTATCTTCTTATCACTGCTTTTGAGTTGCTTCTGACTCATAGCCACTGAGTTAGTTAATTGTGCCAGCCTGGCCGGCTGGTTGAAACATGTGGTGCTGGTTGAAAGGCGGAGGGATAAATGGGTGGTGAAGCCTCGCCTTTCTAGTTCTCGGGTCTCTTGTTTTGTGGTGGTTGTACCGGGTGCAGCTGCCTTAGCAGTTCCCTGCTTCAGCTTGCAAGATGGACTTCCTCCAAGACATCCCCAAGGAGAAGCCGCATGGATCTATCCCGATGCAGCCCTGGGTGCTGGAGCAGCCGTGTGGAGACCCTTGCCAGTGCTGAGATGCTTACACGTTCACGGACTCAGCTTTCCTCCTGCAGTCGGCATCATTGCCTCTGTTTTGTGAGGTGGAGGACTTTGTGGACTGGTGTTGGGTTAAAGGGTTAATGTTGGACTTGTGGGCTTGGGCAGCATTGGGTTGGGATGTTTTCGTGATGCACCTTTTCTTTACATAAAACTCTCTCTTATACGTGAGTCGCCGTGGATTTGTTTCTCCAAAGTACCTAGACTAATACAGCCACCCTCTAGGGTGGGTAGAACTGCCCTTGTTGGTTTCCAAGACTATAAGTCTTTACAGGAGTAGAAAGCTTGTCTTTCTCCTGAGTAGCTGCTGGTGGTTTTGAACTGCTGACCTTTCAGTTACAGCCCAACACATAACCAACTATGCCATCAGGGCTCTTGGCAAACCCATGGATCCTGTGACAGGCTGGAATCTCTAGGAGTCCTGTTTCTAAAATTGGTAGCCACCCAGGCTGCCTATCGACAGTCTTAAGGGAGAATACTTCTCCCCCAGGAAACCTGTTTTTGTCTGTATGCTTTTTGACTGATTGGATGAGGCCCACCCCTCTACCCATGCTCTGGAACAGTGTTTCCTGACATGGGGGATACAACCTTCTGGGGGCACTGGGACAATCCAGGCATGGAGGTTGGGCAATGCGCACACTATCCTGGCTTATGGGCTATTATAGCACCAGAGCTTTTTCCTGAAAAAGGGAGTGGTAGGCCAAATAAGTTTGGGAGCTTATGCTATAGAGTTTTACTTAGGTCAGCTGACTTCAATGTGAATCACAACAACAAAATATCTACACAGCAACCTCTGGCCTAGGTTTTGCCAGCAGAGTGGTGTCACTGAAGGGGAAGTGGAGAGAGATGCTCGGAGAATCTTAAGTAGATGGTATCCCCCAGTCAGATACAAAAAACAGAAATAAAATGCCAGAGAATATATCATGGTAAATGGAATCATATAATTTTGAGAAGTGCTAAGTTCTGAGCACTTCATAGTTAACATGATTCATTTCATTGTAAGTTCATGGAACTTACATTTTAAGGAGGGCCACGTTTAATAACTAAGTCCAAATAGTCCCGAAAATGTTAACAATAGACTTTCTTGAGCCTGTGGGGCCAACTCCAACACACCCCTGGAAAAGGGGCATGTTTACGACTTCGCCGCTACAGGAATCAAATGTTCGAGAACAGGGGCTGGCAAACTGAGACTCACGTGCCCTACTCTCATGGTTGGTGCATGTGGCCCTGAACTACAATTGAAAACTTGTAAAGGATGTTATTTAGACAATTGCGATTTCATTTCTTTGTTAAAATATAGTCATGGCTCTCAAATAGTCTTTAAGTTATTGTGAGGGACAGGATTGGCTCTTCCACCTCAAAAGTTTTTGGAGCCCCCATTCTAGAAGATCCCTGTGGCAAGCGCTTTGTCCTGGTAATCATCTGCTCACAGGTTGCCCTAAAAGAAGAAACTCAAAAGCGGCCTGTCACAGTGCACTCTCACTTTCGCTGGCAGTCCCTAAGGAACACGGCACAGCTCTCCTGGATGGTGCAGCATTCTGGTTGAGGATTCCCGGTTTCTACTGGTCCTGTTTCATTCCGCTTACAGCAATGCCCATGAATCTGTACCTTCACAGCTGTTCTCTCAAACACTAATTTAGTCTTGTTTGGGTCATTGTAATGCTTTGATATGAATTTTTATCTCCTCTGTTTTACCGCCCTCAATTTTCCTTTTTCCTCAAATACAAGTGAGAAACGACAAGCAACAGATCCAAGCAGTTCAACGGGAGAGGGGAGTAGCCAGCCTGTGATTAAATGCTACGAAGAAAACAATCAGCTTTGTGTAACAGTTTGTTGGTTCCTTTGGATCTGGGATTCTTTCATATCTAAGACTTCTTAGTTGCGTTGGGTTTTTGTTGTTGTTTTTCAGGGTTGTGGGGACACGCACTGATGGAGCGTCTGGCCAGGCCCTGGAGTTGGGGCCATGTGGCCCACCTGCCTCAGAAAGGGAGCTTTGGAAGTCCCCGGCAGGAGGCAGTTTTTAAAAGAACCCAGCCAGGAAGTCTTACTCTCCCTTTCCTTTGCTGAAGAAGGCTGAAATGTGCACCCCAGTTGTGGCTTCCAAGCCTCCAACTGTGGAGTTTCCAGTTACAAAAACTTGGTGGCATCCCAGGTCGCCGTGACACGGTTTATTGTGGCAACAGTTGCCAGCAACTGCCCCAATGCCCAAGCGATGCCTCCTGCCGAGCCTGTGCGTGTGGAAGGTGGGAGGGGCCAGAAGCACGGGCGCCCGGAGCAGTAGCCCTGGGCAGGAGGCAGGGGCGCAGGACCGCCGCAGCACTTGGACACACGGGAGAACGGGGCCAAGAGACACCACGTGCTGCGTATAGCATGGGTTGTGGACCTTCCCAACCCGTCGAAGTACAGAGACAATTCCCTGCGCCCCGGAAGGGCTGGCTAGAGGAGATCAAGGTAAAAGCAAAACAAATAGCCTAGATAAGAGGCTTATGCCCGTTTTACTGTTTTTCGTTTCCTTACTATCCTGTTTGGCCTGTGAGGCTTTCCAATCCTAACACCCCCACACCCACACCCGCCCCATCCCTGGACTTCCAGCCCACCTACTGTGTGAGTTGTTAGAAATGGCACCTCTAACTGCTAGCAATTAGCTGCTGCCTCAAACGGGTCTTCGTGCTGCTCTGGACCAGCTTTCAGAGTCTGTTGCGTGTAATGAGCCTGTAAAGGTGGGCACACCCTAGAGCAGAGGTGAGAGTAAGGCAGAGAGGTGGGTTCCGCCCAGAGCGTGGCTGGCTGATTCTCAGGAGAACGTGGGAGTGCCTGGGAGCTGCTCTTTATTGTTGACTTCCGGAAACCCCTTTGGGAGTTACCTAGAGCTGGGAAAGATCTTAGAAGCCATCTGGCTGAATTCTCTAGCTTCACAGAAAAGGACTCTCAGGCCCAGACAGGTGGGCATCTTGCCAGGCACGGCGCAGCTTGTTTGGGAAGAGAGCTGGGGAGAGCATCTAGTGAGTTTCCAAGAGTCTCATTCCAGAGCTCTTTTCACTTTCCGTGGGGGAATAATTTTAGGGTGGAAGACACGAGCTGGTGAAGGCAAGCATCAGGCCCATGATTTCTTTCCATTCTCACCACTATCCAGAACCCACCGAGATCCCTTCCAGAGAAGGTGACCCAAGGGTAGGTTTGCCAGTTCGTTGCCATCACTCAACTCAGACTCCGTGTGTGTCAGAAAAGGAAAACTGCTCTTTATAACGCTTTCGATGACTGGGTGTTTGGAAATACACTGCCTGGCCTTTCTTCTGCGATGCTTCTTCGTGGACTTGAACCTCGTTGCTTTTTAACTGTTTGTACCACCCAGGGACTCCAGTGAACATGTGACCATACAATTCAGCATCAAAAGCAGGCCACTTTTGAGTTAATACATTTTCCTACACAGTCTGACTGTCTTCAACAAAGCAGGACGAATGGCCATCAGAGCATTTGAAGAGCACTGTGCAAACACTGACCCAAGTATGATTAGGTGCCAGTGTGAACACCTATGGAGTGTGAGGTCTGTCTGCCGGGCTCTCTCAGTACATTAAAAAGATGAACAAAAGACTAGTGGAAGCAGAGATGCAGGATTAGTAGCTGGTGCACTCAGAGACGCCTGCCCTCAGGATGCCCAGCATGATACGGGTTTTCTGTTCTTTATCAGAGCACTCACTGCACCTGCATCTTCTTGCCCAGTCTTTCTGCTTCTTTATGGACATTCTAAGCACTCAACAGGACACGTGACTACCTGTCTCCCAAAGGAAAACCTTCTGTAGCATGCAGATCTCTTTACAGATTGGCCCCAATCCTTGCCCTTTGCTGCAATGCAAAGAAACTAAAAATCTTCACAACTGGACCGATAAACAAGACGTGATAAATGGAAAAAAAAATGGGAGGTGGCAACATTTTCATTTTATTTTATTTTATTTATTTATTTTTTTAACATTTTATTAGGGGCTCTTACAACTGTTATCCCAATCCATACACACATCAATTGTGTAAAGCGCATTTGTACATCGTTTCTCAAAACATTTTCTCTCCACTTAAACCCCCAACATTAGGTCCTCATTTTTCCACTCCCTCCCCGCTCCCCACTCCCTCAATGGCCCTTGATAGTTTATAAATGCGTATTTTGTCATATCTTGCCCTGTCTGACGTCTCCCTTCACCCACTTTTCGGTTGTCTGTCCCCCAGGGAGGAGGTCACACACAGTTCCATGTAATTGGTTCCCTCTTTCCTACCTATTCTCCCTTTACCCTCCCTGTTTTGCCACTCACACCACTGGTCCTATAGGGCTCATCCGTCCTGGATTCCCTGTATTTTCAGTTCCTATCTGTACCAGTGTACCTCCTCTGGTCTAGCCAGACTTGCAAGATCAAATTCGAGTCATGGTAGTGGGAGCGGGGAGGAAACATTTAGGAACTAGAGGAAAGTTGTATTTCTCATCATTGTTACATCGCACCCTGACTGGCTCATCTCCTCCCCGAGACCCCTCTGCAAGGGGATCTCCGGTGGCCTACTAATGGGCTTTGGATCTCCACTTCGCACTCCCCCCATCATTCACTATGGTAAGATTTTTTTTGTTCTGATGATGCCTTACACCTGATCCCTTCGACACCTTGTGGTTGCATAGGCTGGTGTGCTTCTTCCATGTGGGCTTTGTTGCTTCTGAGCTTGATGGCCGCTTGATTACCTTCAAGCCTTTAAGACCTCAGACGCTATACTATGTTCATTGAAGCAGCAGGCAAGAAATGAAATGATATCCTACTCTGAGCGAGTCTGCTGCAAAATACTTCTTTGAAGGGTTAAAAGGAAAGCTGTCGCCTTGAGGAATAAGGTGCACCTGACCCATGCGATAGTATTTTCAATCACCTCATTTGCATACAAAAGCTGGATAACGAAGACTGAAGATTTGATGCCTTTGAGTTATGAGGTTGGCAAAGAATATTGAATACATCCTGGGACTGCTAGGAGAATGAGCAACGCTGTCATGAAACAAGTAAGTCCAGCTAGAACATGCCATGCAGTTGAGAATGGAGAGACTTTGTCTCATTACTTTGGACATGTTATCAGGAAGGATCAGTCCCTGGTGAACATCATACTTGGTAGAGGGTCTGGACAAACAAAGACGATCAGAGAGATGAAGTGATAACAGGGGTACAACAATTAGCTCAAGCATAACAATAATTATGAGGGTAGCACAAGCCAGGCAGTGTTTCATTCAGTCGGCATACGGTCACTGAGCCAGAACCAACTCATTGGGACCAAACAACATAACACGTTTGTCTCATGTTCTCATCTCCTCTCGTTCCAATGTCCTCACCATGGACTCGGTTTGGCCAAATTAAATGATGTGCGTTCAGTTCCTGGAGGCTTCTTCACACCTAGACGCCTCTCCTGTCTATATCCCCTCTTTCTAGAGTGCCCTACCCTGTCTGTCTGAGGACTATGTCCTTGAACACTAGTGCTGTTACTCCATTATCATGTGATTCGTGTTTCTTTAAAGGTCCTTCTCCTACGTAGGTTTATGAGCTTGTTGAATAGCGTTGAAATCCCTGGTGGTACAAATAATTAGCACTCTTACCTGTCAACCAAAGGACTGGAGGTTTGAGGCTCCTCAAAAGAATATTCAGAACAATTAGCCACTGAAACCACTATGAGGCACAACTCAACTCTGACACAATGGGGTCACCATGAACCCGAGTCTGCTCAATAGCCACTGGATAAGTACTTTGGTCTTTGTAGTATTCATTAATATTTTTAAACCAATGTGTAAGAATATGCTCCTTCCTTCTTTATCCCAACCCCCTCCAACCAAAAAAAG
>NW_022111339.1:5339466-5341899 GCF_000313985.2 Echinops telfairi
GCGTACCCCTCCTATTTGTATAAGAAAGTGCTTTATATCAAGAAGTAATTGTTATATATCAAGAAAGTGTCCCAGCCTGGTCCAACTCAAGTCCATGGTCTAATCCAAACTCCAAAAGCAAACCTACTGCCATCGGGTCAATGATGACTCACAGTGACCCCTCTGTGGGCTTCCAAGACTCTAACTGTTTATGAGAAAGCCCAGGCTTACTCTCAAAGAGCTACTGGTGGTTTCGAACTGCCAACCATACAGATTGCAGCCCAACATGTAACAACCACAGCACCATGGCTCCTCCATAGTCTGATATTAGTATATAAGTCCTTCTTTAAACTCAGCCACATGCAATGATGGAGAATGCTGGTGGGTGCATAGCCATGTGGCTCCAAGGTCAGGACCCCAGAAACATGGAAGGACCCCAGAAGCGCTCAGGATCAGTAAACAGGAGGAGAAAGGCAGAGGGACGGGGGAGGGTCCTAGTGTCTGCCTTATTAGGAGGCCACACAATCAAGAAGACATTATCAGGCTTTGACTTAATTGAAAGGTCTGACTCCACCCCTTGCTAGGAGTGTCTAGTTGACATAAAATCATGTCATTTGGCATGCCAAATTTTCCCAAAGCCTGCAAGGATTCCTGGGCTCCTTCCTAATTTTCCTGATTAAGTTGATCCTCTCTTTTCTCTTAGCATTTTTGACCAATCTCCTGTCTTATCTCCTTGCATCCTCTCTGCCCCAGTTACCTCCATTACTCACATGATCCAATTGCTCCATCCCTGGTTTTGAGTGATCTAAAATGAAATCTGATTACGCCAGTTCTTTGTTGAAAAAGTCATCAACCCATTAGCCAACCCCATGAACCAGTGGCCAAGAATGTGACTCTTTAGGTTTGAATTCTGGACTCATGACTTATTGGCCGGGTGAGCTTGATCAGATTCTTTAAGCTCCCTCTACCTGAGTGTAATATCTGTAAAGATAATCCTATTTATTTTAGAGTTGATGTGATAAGTAAATAAAGTCAATTACCATAAAGTGCTCATAACAATATCATGAACAAAATAAGCGTTTAATATTAGTTATTACAAAATAGAATGTATTACACATACTAGAAAAAATATTATATTATTATAAGACCCTATCTGTGTTTCCCTAAGTGAGATGCACCACTCCCAGAGGCCCTGGAATGATCCAGGGTGGTTACAAAAGCAGATAGCTATACTTCAGCTGTTCAAAACCACCAGCTCTGCTCTGCGTGAATAAGATGAGGCTTTCTACTCCTGTTAAGAGTCACAACCCTGGAAACCCACAGGAGCAGTTCTGCCTTGGCCTATAGGGTCACTATGAGTCAAAATAGACTCAATAACAGTGAGTTTGGCTTTGGATTTTGATCTCAGTGTTTACGACACGCCTTGAATACATCTTGAATGACCACATGTTCCTTCCACTTCTCCAGATTCCTTAATGTCGCCTTGGCTCCTACGAACATAACTAGGATAGTCAGCAAGATGAACATTCCATATTAACACAACCTAGAAAGAGACTCAGAATTGACTCAGGCATATATAGAGTGCCCCCATTCAAGCACTTAAGTTTGGAAATGTGTTCTGGGATAAATCTGAATATTATTGTCATTAATTAAATACTCTATAGTCATAAACATGATCATGCTTCACCTCCTGCCTGAATTCATTAGGCTCCCAAAGCAGTGCACTGCCTCTCAGCATTCAACGATGTCTTTAAAATGAAATGAGCGTGTTTGCTTTACAAAATGTTTGTGTTTTGTACCTGAACACCCTTAAAATGGGCAAACTTCTTGAGACCGGTTCACGAACATTTTCATCACTTTTACCTTACTCTAAATATTAAGAAAGGTATGGGGAACTTTTCTTCACTGGGAAATGCCATTTTACTATATAAATAAACCAGAGCTATTTGTGTGTTAAGAAAAGGAGGCTAGATTGGACAAAGATCCTTTAGAATTTCCCC
Source organism: Echinops telfairi (assembly GCF_000313985.2). Lineage (NCBI taxonomy): Eukaryota > Metazoa > Chordata > Mammalia > Afrosoricida > Tenrecidae > Echinops > Echinops telfairi. Next base: position 5,341,446 of record NW_022111339.1, read on the forward strand.
TAATATTTGATAAGGTTATTCCTGTGTATTCTTAGTCAAGTAGCTTAAATTATTTCCAAAATCCAATTTTGTCAAAGGTTGGATTTTGGAAGGTTGCCCTACATTATCATGCTTATTAGAAGTAAACTTGAAAAGAAAAAAACTGTAGGAATGAAAACAAATCGTCCGCGGGCAAGTCAAAAGGCATTGCTATCAAATCCTTGTCAGGTGCCATCCAGTTGGTTCCAACTCATAGCCACTCTGCCAAACTGAACGTGCTTAACCATGGCTCTACCAACAGTGCATGCTATAGACAAGTTCTCTCTAAAACATGTACGTCTTAGTCTTATTAAGGTGCCTTCAAAAAAGGTTCAACCAAACGAGTGATTTCCCGAGGGATCCACTCTCACTGTCATCGAGTTGATGCTGACTCTATAGGACAGGGGAGAACTGCCCCCTGTGGGTTTTTGAGACC
>NW_022111339.1:5342494-5344675 GCF_000313985.2 Echinops telfairi
TCGCCTGCCTCTTCTCCCTCAGTCTCCTTGCTCACGTCATGCCGATCGACTTCCTGTGAGAAAACACTAGCTCCGCATGTATAGATCCATCGGAGAAAATAACAGCCGCCTGTTTTGCCATATCCCCAAGAGACATAGCTCTAATGAATTTGTAAATATTTTAGTTCTGTGGAATATGTCTGTTCTTGAGTCTGTATTATGCGATGGGCTTGAAGCAATCCCCAGACTGTCTTTCACATAGACAAGATTTTAAAGACAGTCTTAACTTCAAAAGGAGAAAAATTGATATTTCGGATCTGGATATTGAAGGCTCATGCATGTTGTCTGGTGTTAGAATATAGGGATTGCTCTGCAAGTATTTAAATTATATTCATTATTGATGTTCAAAGGCAGGCCTTTGATCAGTAAGGACACGGGTCAAGGTCCCTCCTGATGGCCGAGTTCCAAACCTACAGAGCTGTAGCTGATGAAGCCATTTGAAGCCATTCATACAATTGTGGTATTTAAATCGATTCTGAATCAGAGTTCACAGAATATCATGGTAAAAAGCAACCTTATAGACTGAAAATCTCCAAATTCGATCTCAGTACCTCTGAGCATTTGTTAAATCATTGCCTTTTTTGGAGAGCCAAGATATGTTACATGCCAAAATGAGTCCCCCAATGTAATTTTGTACACCATTGGGTTTATAAAATAATAAATATGGCAATACAAAGATCTTACCAAACTGCCTTGGAGGCTATTTTCAATCGCCCCAAATGCCTGTGAAAGTTGAACAATGAATACGGGAGACCCGAGAAGAATTAACGCATTTGAATTACGGTGTTGGTGACGAATGTTGAAAATACCATGAAAGCAGAACTGAGAAGTGAGGATAGTGAGACTTGTTGGGCCTCACATACTTTGCACGTGTCATCAGAAGAGACCAGTCCCTGGGAAAAAGCACATTAAAGTAGAAGGGCAGTGAAAAAGAGAAAGGCCCTGGACCAGATGGCTTGTTGGGATGTGGCAGGGCTGGGCAGTACTTCGTTCTGTTGCACATGGGGTCACTAGGCGATGGAAACAACACTCGAGCACTAACAACCACAGTGTACTTGGAAAAAGGGTAAAGAATGTTAAATCTGATTTACATCTTTACCTTGACCGTGAAATGGGTGACCCTAAAGACACAAATGTCAGACCAGTCTTCTTTGTTATCTCTAAAGGCTACAACTGTCTTTTCCTCCAACCCCATATTGCTGGGGCAGTAGCTGTGTCTTTGATGAAAGACAGCGGGTGAATAAGAAAAGCATCCATGAATCCCTAAGTGAGGAACTGGAAACTCTGGAAGATGAGAGACTAGTCCCTAGAGAAGGCCATCATTCTTGGTAAAGCAGCAGCATCAGGGAAGAGGAGGAAAGCCCTGGACAAGATGGATTGACACAGTGGCTGCACCAATGGGCTCAAACATAAGAACCATTGTCAGGATCGCGCAGGACCAGGCAGTGTTTCACTCTGTTCTGCTTCCGGTTGCTATGATTGGGAACCGACTCAGCAGCCCCTAACATCACAGGTGAGTTCCTCTCACTCACTGCCATCGAGTCAATTCTAACTCATAGTGACCCTAAAGGACAGGGTGGAACTGTTCCTGTGAGTTTCTGAGACTAACTCTTTACGGAGTAGAAAGCCCCATCTTGATTCCATGAGTCACTAGGTGGTGCAAGACAAGTACCCAGCTGTGTTTGCATCTGCCTAGAGGCATCCTGAAAGAGATCAACTTCCAGAGGCAGCCATGGGAAACCCTGTGGAGCACAGCTCTGCTCTGACACACATGGAGGTCAACTCTGCAGAAACTATTTTTTCTGATCTTTCTTGAAAGACACACAGACACACACCCTGGATCCATTTCCCCTCAATTCAAACTTCCTTTTACTCCTTACCCACTTGAAACTCGTTTGTCAAGACCCAAGTCAAACATCTTCTCCTCTTTAGCACCCTTTCTTACTTCCAGGAAGATACCAAATGGTCGCACCCGTCACAGAGCACAGCAGTTAGAGGATTGAGTCCTGAGAGTCCAAGGGAGAAAGAAAGCATCTCTTGGGGAAAGAAAGAAAAAAATCGGTGGATGCAGAAAGAATAGCTAGAAGACCAATAGTCAGTAGTCTCTTTTCTTGAGTGCTGAGGAAGCTTTCCACAGCATGT
>NW_022111339.1:5345849-5348903 GCF_000313985.2 Echinops telfairi
TAAGACAGTCCTAACCCACCTGTCATGGTGACCTTGTAAGACAGTCCTAACCCACCTGTCATGGTGACCTTGTAAAACAGAATAGAATCACCTCTTTGGGTGTCTGAGACTATAAATCTTTGGGGGAACCAGTGACCTCATCTCTCTCCCTTGAAGAGCCCAGCGAATTGGGACAGCCTACTTGGCAATGAACAGTCCAGTGTTTTTCCAGGGCTCCCTGAAAACTGTACTTGAAAGCAGCACAATTTATTCTCCTACTGTTGTGGAAGTCAGAAGTCCAGAACCAGTTTTCCTGGCTAAAGTCAAAGTGTTGGCTAGGCTGATTAGTTGAGGGGGTTCTGAGAAGATCTTTCTCCTGGCCATTTCACAGCTCCTAGAGTTGCATTCAGGAGCCTTGGTGGAAGAGTAGATTAAGTATTGGGCTGCGGACTGATAGGTGGGCAGTTCGAATCTACTTGCTGCTCTCAAGGAGAGAGATGAGGCAGTTTGCTCCTGTGAAGACCAACAGCCTCAGAATCCCTGTGCAGCAATTCCACCCTGTCCTGGAGGGTAGTTTATGAGTCAGTATCTTTTCCAAGGCAGTGGGTTACAGCCCATTCCTCTCATTCTTTAGCTCTTGGCCTCTGCCTTGATCTTCAAAGCCTGCCAAGAGCAACCTAGCATCTTTTTCGATAGGTCTCTTCTCTCATTGTCACATTGCCTTTTCCTCTTCTGTAATCACATCACCCTTCTTAACTCCTTCATGTAAATACATTTGTGATTGCATCTAGGCCCTCCAGGATTATCCCTGCATATTCCAGGATTATCCTTTCACCTCAGAAACCTTAACTTAATCTCTCTCATCTGCAAAGTACCATCTACAGGTTCTGTGATAACACGCATTATGTAGGTGGTACAACTTTGATTGCTGAAAGTGAGGAGCACTTGAGGCACTTGCTGATGAATACCAAGGATTGTAGTTTAAGGAAGACTAAAATCCTCCCAACTGGACCAATGGAGAAAAGATTGAGGTTGTCAAGGATTTTGTCTTACTTAGATCCATAATCAATGCTCATGGAAGCAGCTGTCAAGAGATCAAAAGATACATTGCATTAGGTCAATCTGCTGCCCAAGACTTCTTTAGGGTAATGAAGAGCAAGGTTGTTACTACAAGGTGCACCTGACCCAAGCCATGGTATTCTCCATTGCATCCTATGCATATGAAGGTTGGACATTGAATAAGGAAGACATAGATAGAATAATCAATGTATTTGAATTGTGGTGCTAAAGAAGAATACTGAAAGTACCATGAACTGCTCGAAGGACAATCAAATCTGTGTTGGTAGAAGTAAGGCCAGAGTGCTCCTGTTTAGTCTCAGTACATTAGAGAAACAAATCCACAGAAAAAATCATGTATAAGAGTTTTATATACAGGTTAAGTGCACATCAAGAAAACATCTCAACCCAGTGCTGCCCAAGCCTACACGTCCAACATTAACCTATATGTCCAACACCAATCCACAAAGTCCTCCTTGATTTCACAAAACAGACTCAATGATGCCGACTACAGGAGGAAAGCCGAATCAGTGAATGTGTAAGCATCTCACCACTGGCAGGGGTCTCCACACGGCTGCTCCAGCACTCAGGGCTGCATCAGGATAGGTCCATGTGGCTTCTCCTCGGGGATATCTTGCAGGAAGTGAGCCTTGCCAGCTGAAGCAGGGAACTGGCTAAGGCAATTGTACCCTGGTCCAACTATCACAAAGCAAGAGACCTGAGAACTAAAAAGGCAAGGCTCACCGAGCCATTTATCCCTCCATCCTTCAATTAACCCCGCATGTGTTTATCAGCCAGGTTGGCACAATAAACTAACTAACTCAGCTCCTCAGAGGAAAGGGTTTACCTTATATATTTTGGATGTATTTTTAGGAGAGAACAGTCGTTGGAGAAGAACATCATGTTTGATAAAGTGGAGAGGCGGTGACAACTAGGAAGGCCCTTGATGAAATGGATTGACACAGTGACTGCATCCTTAGGCTCGGGCATGGGAAAAATTGTAAGAATGGTGCACATCCATGCAGTGTTCCATTTTGTTGTGCATGTAGGGCCACTACGGGTTGGAGCTGACTTGATGGCACCTAACAATAACAACCACTATTTGGACAGCGTAGAACTGATCCTTGGCGTTTCCAAGAATATAAATCTTTACAGCAGCAAGCAGTTTCATCTTCTTCCTACGGAGCAGCTGGTGGATTTGAGCTACTGACCTTGGATTAGCAGCCTAATGTTTAACCCAGAGCATCACCAGGGCACCTTAATGATACCTTAACTCAAGAACCCAAACTTACTCTCATTGCGTTGATGTGGGCTCATAGTGACTCTATAGGGCAGAGAAGAGCTGCCCCTGTGGGTTTCTGAGACTGACTCTTTATGGGAGTAGAAAGCCTCCTCCTGAGGAGCATGGTGTTTTCAAACTGCTGGCCTTGTGGTTAGCAGTCCAACTGGTAAGCAACCCCTGGTGTAGTCTAACCGCGATTCCACCAGGCCTCCTTGTGGGCCTTTCATCTGCCTACCACAGAAAGCAAAGTACTCACAGAGCACCCTCTGCAATATTGCTTCCATATCCCAAGGGACACTTTTCTGAGAAATCTTTTCTGATAGAGCCTTCCCTTTTCATAGGCTGATGCTGGTCAGACTCACCCAGAGAACGACTGCAGCCCCCAGAGGAAAGCTGCAGAGCCCAAGGACCATGTGCATGGTGCCGAAGACAAGGCAAAGGGGGCCCAGATGGGAAGCTTACCTGGAACCATTCCAGAAAGCTCCCCATCTCCAAGTGAAAGAAACGGAGGAGTACCTTCAGGTAAAAGCCCTCATTCCGGTTGATCTCCAGTAGGACTGTTTCTCTGATTTATAAAGAAATGCTTTGTGGGCCATGACACAGTAAGGCACAAGGCCTTTGTCTCAGAGATGATAGAGGTTAACATTAGCCTTTTGTTAGGTGAGTCAATAATGCTAACCATTAACTTCTTGTTGAGGAGATCATTAAGAACCATTGTGTGTGTGTGTGTGTGTGTG
>NW_022111339.1:5349988-5351134 GCF_000313985.2 Echinops telfairi
TCATCATTCTCAAAACATTTGCTTTCTACTTGAGCCCTTGGTATCAACTCCTCATTTTTTCCCTTCCCTCTCCACTCCCTCCTTCCCCATGAACCCTTGACAATTTATAAATTATTATTATTTTGTCATATCTTATACCATCTGTTGTCTTCCTTCACCCACTTCTCTGCTGTCCGTTCCCCAGGGAGGAGGTTATATGTAGATCCTTGGCATCTATTCCCCCTTTCTTCCTCACCTACCCTCCACCCTCCTGGTATCACCACTCTCACCACTGAAGGGGTCATCTGTCCTGGATTCCCTGTGTCCAGTTCCTATCTGTACCAGTGTACATCCTCTGGTCTAGCCGGATTCGTATGGTAGAATTGGGATCATGATAGTGGGGGGAGGAAGCATTCAAGAATTAGATGAAAATTTGAACAACCACTTTTTCAGTGGGTAGTTTAGCCCTTAACCATTTACACCACACAGGAACAAGAGGAAAGAGCCAAGCTTTGAGTTATTTAAATCATTTAAATTCCTAAGTTCCCACTAGTTTAATACCTACCCAAGGCAAAGTTTTACACCTGAAAAAAATCAAAGCTACAACTCACTGTTCCCCCTGTCCTTCTGATTGAACACAAAAGAAACCATTAGGACCTGGTGTGCTACTTGGTGTGCTATTTAGGAACTATTTGTGGGTTTCCAGGTGGTGTGTTTCCCTTCCCTTGAGTTACCCCTTGGTGTGGATTTAATAGATCTTATTTATGAATATTTTATCCCTCTTTTGGGGGGAGGTGGGGTCTGAACGTAAGAGAACTCAAGGAAAAACACTTGTTGTTTTTTTTAAGAGATTGCATTTTATTCCTTTTTTCTGTAGTTTCTCTCTGAAACAAGTTGAGATTGGAAAATAGATGCATTGAAAAATGAGATACTCCCCCTACCTTTTTCTCAGTGAGAAAAAAATCTCATAACCAGTGGGTTAATATACAAAGGGCACTCCAAAAGTTCGTGGAAAAATGGAATTGAAAATAATGTATTTTTCCATAAACTTTAAAAATCCTTTGCTTGACATATAATTCATTGCATATAAATACTATGCAATTCAGTAGTACAGTCCTTTTGGGAAGAATTGTGCAATTATCACCAAATCACTATTAGCACATTTTC
>NW_022111339.1:5352176-5354187 GCF_000313985.2 Echinops telfairi
CACTTACCAAACGGCTGCTGTTTTGCTACATTATTTCATTGTGTGGTTTGTAATTGGAGGGGTCTCACTCATTAGTGCCGTTTTAAAGGCTCTCCTAGAAACGGTTTCAGCGTTCGTTTTGAGAATCACTCATATCCATTTCGCTCCCATCACTCTTTTCCGACTCTGCTTTGGTCCAAAGCCTCTGTTCAGAAAAAGCATTCTTGTGCTTGTGTGGATTTAGCAGATGGTGTCATTGTACACTCAGGGTTGCAGCACTAGAAATCACTTGGCAGCATTTTGCTGTTTATCCTTTGTATACAAAGCATAGAAACCAAACTGTAACTCATAAGAGTTACCAGAAAACTCTCGCATTCTTAGCTGTGGTTTAGCTTCCTAATTAGTGCCGAGAACCCCTGTGGTCTTACACTCAAGTGTATAAGTGTTGTTACAACAAAAAATTCAGTGCATAGCAGCACATGAAATGATTTTTGTGATGTTAATATGTGACCTGCTAAGTAAGCCATGTACACTGTGGTGTGTTTCTTCTGTAAGGACTTGAAGAATGTGAACTTCAAAGGATTACAAAGACATAATAGGAACAGATCATTAAGGGGGTGGAGACTAAGGATTTTAATGAGCATTAGTGATGATTTAATTTTAAAACGAGATCCATGGCTTACAAAAACACAAAATATTGCAAAACGTGATTGAAAGTGTGGATGTTCTATTGATGGATTTTCTTTCATGTAAACTCTTCCTACCAGCAGCCACAGGCTTATCCGTTCCTCTTTTAGGACAAGGCTCACGCCGCATTTGTATTCATTTAAAACTACAGGCCCCCGGGTAAACACTGATGTAGTGTTCCACCCCCGTATAAGATTCAGTTTAATGTGACTTGATATCTGCTCTGGACAGGCCTGCAAAACTCACATAAAACAAATACACGTAGCTCAGTGCATGAGAACCTCTGTCAAACAGTTGAAACTCATCCTCATTTGAAGAGAAACTAAAAAAGGGGGGCGGGCGCTTCCTCATTCCCCTTCCGAGCTGAGAATTAATGTTTAATCTTATGAAGTAAAAGCATCCCTAGAGAAAATAAGAAACGGGTCATATTGAGCTGCGGACATACTGGAAACAAAAGTTTTAGGGGAAAAAAGTAGTTCTGACATCCGAAAATGAGTAGAATAGAGTTCCAGTACACGGACACTGTATTTTATAATCAGAACTCACTGCCATTGAGTTATTTTTGACTCATCGTGACCCTATAGGACACAGTAGAACTGCTACATTTTGTTCCTGAGGCTGTAAATCTTCCTGGAGCAGAGGCCTTTCAGAGCAGCTGGTAGATTCGAACTGCTGACTGTGCAGTTAGCTGCCCAGCATTTCTAACACACTAGAACCCCAGGGGTCATTTATTTGATAATAGGTTCGTAAAAGGAGACTAAGATATCATTAAGTAGTGTGCCTACTAAAGCATCCATTTAATATTGGCATACATTTTCATTTTCTTTTCCTTTCCTATTTCCTTTTCTTTTGCAAGATCTAGTATCCAGTGGCTTGATCAGTAAACCCCAACACCTGGAGAGTCGAGAGCGGCAAAGGTCATCAGACATCCTGGAGGAGCTCATTGTTCAAGGAATCATACAAAGCCACAGTAAAGTACTCAGAAATGGAGAAGCGTATGACGTCACGGCAAGTAGCTTTGCAATACACTTCGCTGACAGTTAAAAGTGGTAATGCAATATGATGACTCCCAAGTCATTCTTTTCAGCATGTGCACTTTACAGTGACAATGGAGATTACAATAAAACAGTTTTTTCTTCCATAAATCTCACCACCCCACCCCTACCCTACCCCAATTGACAATCACAACTGATTTAGGAATTGCCTTGATCATGAATGCTTAATGAATCTAATCAAACATCTACCTTTGGTTTTACTAACTGAGGTCCAATAACCTCCTATCATTTAATAACATGTCTGCATTCTTTTAGCAGTTTGTATTGTGATTGGTTAGGAGTCTGGGCTT
>NW_022111339.1:5355196-5356216 GCF_000313985.2 Echinops telfairi
GCCACATCTTTCTTCCTAAGAAAAGCTGGAGGATTTAAACTGTCAACTTTTCAGCTAGCAGCTGATACTGTAACAGGAGCCACTAGTGGCCCTAAAATAAAGTCAGAAAAAAGAAAACGAAGAGTTGAGATCACAAGGGGAAGACGTTTGTGGCAAAACAAAAACGTAAAGAAAGAAATAGACGTGCTCGAAAGGGAGACCAGAAATGACTCAAAGGCCTTTCATTGATTTTCATTGTGTCATACAAACATAAAATTGGGAGTAAAATAGACTCGCTTTTAAAAGTGCTTGCCTACCCCCCCTCCCCACCAAAGCAAAACCCCTATCATTGAATCTAGTCTGAGTCAGAGGGACCCTTGAAAGCGTTGCTAAGACTGTAAATCGCTATGGAAGCACACAGTCTCTTCTTTCTCCATTTGGAGTGGCTGGTCGGTTTGAATTGCCAACCTTGTGGTTATCAGTCCAACACCTGACCCAAAGTGGTCTTTTCTTATGATTAAGGAAAATAAGTCCTATAGAAATATTTGGAGAAAGGAGAGAGTTTTCCCAAATCTTATGAATTATATCAAGAAGCACCAATAATAAGAGGATAAAGTTGACCTGTGCCTTCAGCTCAACTTGAACTTCTTCCTTTAATACTGCTACCTTCTGATGTGGCTGAACATGGACTGATTATTTTGGGTGTCGAGACTGTGTATTCTTTCCATCTTCTTTTGATGGTTCATGCATCAATCAATATTTTGCCCATAGAATCCTTTATTGTTTCACCTTGAGGTTTCAATTTTTTCCTCAGTTCATTTAGTTTGAGAAATGCTGAACGTGTTCTTATTTTTAAATTTTCCAACTCTTTGCACATTCATTATAATACTTGCTTTGTCTTCCTGAGCCACCCTTAAAATATTTCTGTTAAACTCTTTTCCTTCATCATTTCTTCTTTACTTTCCAGAGCCATTTTCTTTCTTTTTTTTCTAGTCATTTTATTGGGGGCTCATAGAACTCTTATCATAATCCATACATACA
>NW_022111339.1:5358028-5361861 GCF_000313985.2 Echinops telfairi
AGAGCCACTTTCAAAGTCTCTTCTGACATCCATTTTACTCTTTCCTCTCTTTCTGACCTTTTAAGGATTTTTGGCTTTCTTCGTGTATCACGTCCTTAATACTATCTCACACCTCTTCTAATTTCAGCCACTGGTTTCAGCGTCAGATCGATTTTGGAGATGGTCTCTAAATTCAGCTGGGATATATTCACAGTCCTGTGTTTGCTCCTGTGGATGGGTTTGAATTTTCTTCATCTTCAAGTTGAACTTGCCTATGAGCAATGGATTGCCTGTTCCAAAGTTGGTCCTTGACTTTGTCCTGACTGATGATATTGAGCTTCTCTATTACCTCTTTCCACAGATGTAGTGCATTTGATCCCATTTGCTGAGGTCTAGGTTGTTTAAAAAGTGTTTTTGTCAGAGGGAATGATTACACAATATTCAGATGGCAGAGATGGACGGGTGTGTACTCAGACCTTGTGATGGCATGTGACAGGGTTAATTAGTGAAAGATACACTGTTAAAGAACTCTATCCGTTAACAATGAAGACCACAGGCTTGACTTTCAGTAACATCTTCAAGTGAACCAAAGACTTTTCGTATGAGTAAGCAATGGAATGGTTGCAGGAAGCATACCTGGTATATTTGCAAAAGGATTTAAAAGTGACACCATCATAGAGTTAGCAAAACTGGCGCAATGTTTGTTTTGTTTGTTTGTTTTGGGTGTTGGGCCATGATGTCCCAACAAAAACCAAGCTGACAGTAGCCTGGAGGAGCACCATAGCTGTACGTCTGTTTGCTTTAAAATCTTGGTGCCTCGAAGAATCCCTGTACTTGGGTCCCACCTCGGCCTCTTGCCTGGGGTGGGGGTGGGTGCTGGTGGTGATGTTATGAGTTGCCAAGTCAATCAGACCAATGGTGACCCTTTGTGGACGGAATTGAACTGCTTCATAGGGTTTTGAAGGCTGTAACGTTTTGTAAGCAGATCAGCAGGCCTTTCTTCTGCGGGGCCATTGGGTGGCCTAAACCATTACATTGTAGGCTGGAAATTAAGCACTGACCTGTGTGAGAGGTGGTAGAATTCTCATCTTTCACACAGGAGACCTGATTCCCTTTCCAGTTACGGTACCTCCCTGCACAGTCACCACCATCAGTGGAGGCTCGGATGTTGCTGTGATCCTGAAACAAAAAGTCTGATGTCACAATCGGCTATGATTTGGGCTGCTAACTCCAGCATCAGAAGCTCCAAACCACCAGCCACTTCTTGGCAAAAAGATGAGTCTTTCTACTCCTGAAAAGATTTATCATCTCAGAAACCTTCAAGGGCAATTCTTCTGTGTGCTACAGGGCCCTATGAGTCGGAATGGACTAGCAGTGATTATTTTTTGTTTAAAAAATGTTTATGATGTTAGACAGGTTTCAGTGGAGCTTCTAGACTAAGCCAGACTTGAAATAAAAGCCTGCCAATCTCTTTCTGAAAATCAGCCAATCGAAACCCAGCCTGACTCAAAAGCAGCTAACAGCAGCCTGTTCTAAAACTGTCTCCTAACTCTTCCCAGGACACCTGGTGTGTGGCATGCTTACGTTCTAAGCTATACCTCAAGTGAAAGAGGCTCCCTCCTGGGTCACTGAGCAATTATGTCTCTCTGTCATTAATTAGTACATTCTCCTCCGGTTTTAAAAGATGACAATGATCATTGGAGAACTAAGAGGGGAAACTACATTAAGAATTGGAATACTGGACAGGTGCTATTTTTCACTATCTAATGTGTAATGTTAATTTCAGAGGTTAAAAAGGCATGACAAAATTGGCTAAAAACAAGAGGCGAGGGAAACAAAAGGGATGGTGAAAAAGGGATGTGAATTTCAGCAGCTAAGAATTCAATCTGACATGTCAACATTGTTTATTCATTGCTATAAAAAATACAACACTTTCATTTTATGTCAATAAAACTGTTAAAAATGGGAGGATAAAGGACACAGAGCTGCCATGAGTCAGAATCAACTCAACAGCAATGTTTTCTATATGTATATGTACATTATTTAAATTTACATTCACACTTATATGTGTATTATTTATCTTCTGGGTTGTGTGGACCTATGTTATGGTTAGGTACCAGTGATTTGAGCCAAACTCCTAGTGACCCTGTGTAACAGACTAAGCTGCACAGGGTGTCCTACACTGTAATCTATATGGAGCAGCTCACCAGGCATGTGTTTTTTTTTTATTGTTGTTGTTTATTTGTTCTGAGAAAAACAAACAAGGTCATTGCCATTGCTTTGATTCTCCAGGGTAGATCTGCCCCTGTGGGTTTCATCAAGGCTGTTACTCTTTCCGGCAGTAGAAAGCATTCAAACTGACTTTTGTGTTAGCACCCAAGAGATTAATCCTTCGCCAGCACAGCGTTTATTCAGACCTAGTTTTGAAAAAGAAAAAACCTGACGTGCCCTGGCATCCACTCTGACACATAGGGACCCTATTGGCCAGAGTAGAACTACCCCTGAGGGTTTCCCAGATGGTAAATCTTTACAGGAGCAGAAAGCTTCATCCTTCTTCCTTACCTGGTGGGTTTGAACTGCTGACCTTGGGGTTAGCTGCCCAACTGGTAACCAACTACTGCACCAGGGCATCTGCAGACCTATAGTGTACTTCAGTATAAGGGAACTTTAGATACCATCTCTCCCCTGCCTTAGGCCTGCCCTCCGGTCGTCTAACCTGGCAGGTGATGAAGCATGCTGGAAAGGGAAGGTCTTATTTCATCTTCATTCCAGGGTCCCCGTCCTCCCCCCTGCTCCCCCCTGCCCCCGTGAGTCTGTCTCCAGAGGTCTGTGAGGTGACTTTCTCTTTACTTTTACCATTTGGGTGCTGGGAGGGGACAGCCAACTTTTATAGCCATTCATGCTGTCTGATTGTATACTTACTCAGAAAGATTTCAAGTGATTTGTGGCTATTGCTAGTTGCCCTCACATTGATCCCAGCTCTTGACTTCATGCTGGGAGCTTTTGGATGCAGTTTGCCTTCCAAGTGACCCTGCACAGGTTTTAACTGCCCGCCTGTCAGCTGGTCACTCAGTGCTTCATTGCTTGTGTCATCCACAGACATACCACATTCTAAAAGTGGGTTTTCCCCCAGTATATTTTCAAACAATCTGCTGAAAATTTCCAGGGCTAAGCTATATGTGTGTGTTGGTGTGCGTACATTTGTAAATATGTGTACAGACTGCTGTATCTCTCTCTAGGGAGATGTGATCAGTCCACCATAAGCCACAACATTATATAGTTTAACCAGCTATGTCAAGTCATCTCCAGGTGCTGAGGAACCCATGTGTGTCAAAGAAGAAGGGGCTGATTTTTCAGAAGTAGATTGTCAGGCCTTTCTGCTGGGGCACCTTAGGATGAATTGGTTAGCAGTCAAGTATATTAACAGTTTGTAGGGTGTGGGGCTGTTAAGCACAAGGTCAGCAGTTTGAAACCAGCAGCTGCTCCTCAGGAGAAACATGAAGCTTACTACTCCCGTAAAGAGTTACAGTCTTGGAAACACACAGGGACAGTTCTATCCTGTCTTATAGGGTCACTATGAGTCTGAGTCAGCACAATGGCATTTGGATTTGAGATTGGGATGTCATTCCCAAAGTTAGGTGTCTTTGTTTTTTATTATTATTTTTTAATCATTTTATTAGGGGTTCATATAACTCTTATCACAATCCATACATACAGCAATTGTGTAAAGCGCATTTGTACATTCATTGCCCTCATCATTCTCAAAACACTTCCTCTCCACTTAAGCCCCCGGCATTAGGTCCTCATTTTCCCCTCCCTCATGAGCCCTTGATAATTTATAAATTATTATTTTG
>NW_022111339.1:5363076-5368020 GCF_000313985.2 Echinops telfairi
AAAAACAAGACAGAGCAAAACCAAGCAACAATGTACAACAAAACAGCAACAACAACAAACCACTGACAAAGAACAAATAAAAACACAACAAGAAAGAAAAGCTTGTAGTTAGTTCAAGGATTGCTGGCCTTTAGGAATTTTTTCCAGTCCAGTCTGTTGGGGCACCACGCCCTGGCCCCAAAGTCCACCTTTAGCATTCACTGGGAACCTTGCTGTCTTTTATACCAAAATAAATGTCTCCCAGCCTCTAAGCACGCCCTGAGTCTCCCTAGCCCAGGCTCTGTAAAGCCTCTGTTGATGTATCCTTTCTGTGGTCAAAGACTTGTCCCTGCTCCATCCATTTCTGCTTGGTCACCTTCCCCAGGGCTTTTTTTTTAAGGAGGAGGAAATCAACTGAGTTAAGACTCAATAATGCCAATCAAGGTGGTGCAGCGTGACCTTCCCCAGGAGCTATAAAAGTCACCAAACAGGGCTGAAATTGGAATGGGTAGCAATTGCTCCTTTGACTTTTAGAAAGAATCTTTAGAGAAATTATCTAGAACAACATTGAGTTTGTCTAGTAACAAAGCCGTCACATACATTAAAAGCTTCCTCCAGCTGTAACCAACCTAAACACCCTGGCCTAGAAAGAGGGTGGCAATAAATTAAGGGAGGAAAGCCAGTGGCAGAGCAGCATGTGTGTAGAATCCCATTCATGCCCTGACAGATGGATTTGTAATACATATCCACAAGAGGACGGCCAAAACTTCATGGGAAAATGGAACGAAAAGATCATTGATTCCTTTGGCTACTAATGTTTGGAAGTCCCCTCAAGTCTGGCTTTATTGGGTTTTACAGATACTGCATTTTTTAACAAACCGAAGGTCGGTGGTGTGATTGAGCACATCTATGGGTGCCATTTTTCCAACCTTACATGCTCCCTCCATTGTCTCTGCAGGTCCTATATTGGTACTTCTCACAATAATCCAAACCTTTTCACAATGCTATAACCCACTTCATAGACTATGGTACACTGTAAATATAACTTTTATATGTACTGCAGAACCAAAACCACGTGGTGAGTCACTTTATGGCAATATTTGTGCTATTGCAGACGTCTGGAACCACACCCCTCAATAGTGCTGAGGAAGGCCTGTGCTGTGCGTATGTGTGGGTGTGTATACAGTGTATACACATAAATATATATATGTATACACATAAATCCACAGCTCATTCAACTTCCTTCCCCACCTTATGGGGGAAAAATACATATGTGTGTGTATACACATAGACATGTATATATACTCATACACACATGCACACACACATCCATATACACATACATACACACACATATATATGAGAGAGAGGATGTCTGAAGCTGTGTTCCCCCCAAATGGACAAATATAGTGTTGAAAAGATCCAGGGGGCCTGCAAAAGCAGGTACCTACACTTTATCTTGGATTATGGACTATCATACAAGTTTTTCATTGCCAGTGAGTGCCAAGTGATTTTCTTTGCGGAAACCAATGGGCACACAGCAGATTCTTCTCCAAGGTTCATGGGGAGGAGTGAGACTGGGGCCGGAGGGTTCGACGGAAGCTGGAAGAGGAGAACTGCTTGTGTGTCATTTGAGCTTTCATTATAAATGTGCAGGGGCGGGGCTTCAGAGAGTCCGTGGGAAAATGGAATTGACTGATCATAGAATTTCCTTGTGACCTCTTTGAGGGCCCCTCAGGTATTATACGAATTTTTAAAAGAAAGACCACTGTTTTGTCATGAGAAATGTTAACTAGAAAGTAACAATTCATTTGGGGGACTATTATTGAAAGGGGCAATCATATGAAAAGGTTTTTTTTGTTTTTTTCCCCCTTGCCATGAAAAACATGTCAAGTTCCCACAGCAGTGGCACAAAGTTGCCGCGTGGGAAGCCTGACTTCTCTCTCCTCTGCGAGACGGAAAGCTGTAACAACTCGTCTCTATCCCATACTTAGGGAATGTGATAAAATCCAAGCCAAAAAAATCATCTCCAGGGAGTCTGTGCCGATTCCCAGCAATCCCATAGGACAGAGTAGAATTGCCCCTTTGAGGTTCCGAGCCTGCAATACTTTATAAGATTAGAAAGCTTCATCTTTCTCCTGCAGAGTGCCTGCTGGGCTCTGGCCATTGCTCATTCACCTGCCTTTCCCACCTCATGCTCATCCTCAAAAGGAGTTTCTTCTTATAGCCGCTCTTCATTCCGTTCCAGAACACCTTGGCGTACTGGCCAGGTTTTCTATAATGGCCTGTTTTTGAGTGAGGACCTGACAGGCCTTTCTCTCTAGAAATCCATTCGACCATTTCAGGCTTCCCTGTTGCGACTGTCCTTTCAAGCTGCCATCGGAAGTCTTGAGATTGTCAGTATCCATTGTACATGGTTCATTCTACCCCTCTTCTCTTTCTCCTCTGCCGGCGAATATGTTTGGCTCTGCAGCTGAAATAAATGTCTTCCTCCAGGTGAACCTGACTGGGAAGCCTCTGAGAAAGCCACCAGCCAGATTGAAGAAACTTAAGATCAAAGGGGAGGTGAGGGACTTCACCTTGAAGGACATCCAAGAGAAGATGCAGGCGGCAGAGGGGCGCAGGAAGGTATGCAAGCTCTCCCTCCTGCTGGGGCTCAGGCCCACCTGCTGCTTCATAAAATGGGCCTTATCAGCAACTCTAGGACAAATTCCATAGATTTGTATTAAGTCATTATCGCTAGGCCTTTCAACATGAGGCAGTGGTGGTTCAGTGATCGAACTCTTGCCTTTCGTGCAGGAAAACTGAAAATGAAACTCATTGAGAGCTCACGGCAAATGCATAAGACAGGTCAATGCCGACTCATAGCAACCCGCTAGGATAGGGTAGAACTGTTCCTGTTAGTTTATAAGACTGAAACTGTTTACAGAGTAGAAAGCCTCATCTTTCTCATAAGGATCAGCTTGTGGATTAGAACTACTGACCTCATAGCTATCAGCACAGAGCGTCACCACTACACTATCAGGAACTCTGTGCAGGAACACATTCTCTGACCTACCATCCTCCCTGACCATTTGAGAAGCAAGAGGTGCATCTAGAGACAATGTCGAGAGTGGGGCTCAGCAGCTGGACCTCTGTCTATGGACAGAGATGGGTTAGGGGGCAGGGAGAGGCGGGGAGCAAGCAGAATCTCCAAAGTCTAAGGGAATGAAAGACCCAGGTTTTCCAGTTCAGGGGATACAATCCAATACACAACAAAGACTGTCCCTTGTTGTTGGGTATCTGGCCCCAGGGCAGTTAACTCACTGCCGTGAAGTCATTCTGGCTCACAGCACCCTGTCCAGCAGAGTGCTAACCACTGCCCCTGGGATTGCTGAGACTTTACACCCACACAGCAGCAGCCGCCACAGCCTCATCTTTCTCCCAACGAATGGCTGGGGTGTTTGAACGGCCGACTCATTAGGCTGCCCAAGCTTCTTCTCAGCAGTTAGGATGAAGGAGTGTAAGAATCTGATCAGGACAGTGGTTGGAGTATGAATTTAATCAGCTGCTCAAGAAGCAGAAAGGAAAAAGCCTTCTGATGGGACCTCAGGACTTTGGTGTCAAGAACCTCCATTCATGAAGTATGGAGTTTCCACTGTAACTGGAGGCAGAGAGAGGGTGAATTGAGAAGGGCCCTATAGACCATCCGACAATTCCTGAAGCCTAGGCATGCATGGCCCTGAGCTCCTTCAGCCACATAGCCGGGACCCACCCCTCACAGCATTGGGCTGTCAGCCTCTGTGCCCTGGAGGCATTACTGAGTAACCATAGGACTGCTAACTGCCAGGTCAGCGGTTCAAATCCACCAACTGCTCCTCTGGAGAAGGATAGCCCACACAGGGTAGATGTGAGCAGACGAGATGGTAGTGGGTCCACTTGGAGCAAGGACAACGCTGTTGGCTCCTGGAGGGTACAGACTGCATCTGCTTTCTTCAATAGTAACTCCTCCATGCATGTCTGTTAAGGGACTGAATTACAAAAGAGAGAAGCCAGCTGTCAGGAATTTTATCGAGGATTTGCGTGCAGTGCTTTGGGCTGTCTTTCCTTCTTTGATATGTTTTTTTTTTTTCAGACTAAAGAGGAAGAAATAAGGAAACGACTGCGCAGTGACCGGCTTTTGCCCTCCGATCAACGTCTGGACGCAGTGGAAGTGGGTGGGGGCACCACTCCCTTTGCCAGGGGACTGAGGACTGTGAGCTCTGCTGGACTGGAGCCATCTGACAGGCAGGGAGGGGAGCCACTGAGGAGGAAGAAGAGCAGGGGTGAGGCAGCCTCGAGCGATTTGAAGCACAGTTATGAAGGGATGGGTGTCGTGGAGTCAGACATGTCCTACAACCAAGCAGATGATGTCTTCTACTAACCCACAGGAACTTAATAAAAAAGACAAAAGAAAGCGATTCCCTCCGGCTGTGACTTTTTTCCCATATGCCTCACATTTCCTTGGTCTGGCCTCACCCCACTGGGAATTCTGGCTTACACTTAGGAATGAGTTCACGCAGAGCACAGATTGGAGGTTAGCTGGCCCAATGAAATGGCTATGCTATCAAATTTTTTCAAAGGAAGATTTGACCAGCTGAGCTATTGTAAGGATGGCATTCTCTTGTAGGGTGGCGGCAAACATTGTGGGGGGAGGATGTCTTTAATGCTATGAGCTCTTTCTCATCTATAGGAGCCTTCGTGGCAGAGTGGGTTACACACTGGGCTGTCAGCCACTGCGGGAGAAAGATGGGGCTCTCAACTCCCATGAAAGGCCACAAACGATCCTTGAACTAACTACAAGCTTTTGTCATTGGTTTGTTGTTGTTTTGTTGTATATTGTTGCTTGGTTTTGCTCTGTCTTGTTTTTGTACATGTTATTATCTCTGCAGGTCTGTCTAAATAAGATAGGCTGGATGAACAATCTGGAGGAGAAAACAACGGGAC
>NW_022111339.1:5369225-5371073 GCF_000313985.2 Echinops telfairi
TTAAGTGGAGAGGAAATGTTTTGAGAATGATGAGGGCAATGAATGTACAGATGTGCTTTACACAATTGATGTATGTATGGATTGTGGTAAGAGTTGTTTGAGCCCCTAATAAAATGATTTTTTTTTTTTAAAGAGTGATGGTGTGGAGACTCACAGGGGCAGTTCTACCCTGTCCGAGAAGGCCGCTATGAGTTGGCATCCTCTCGATGGCACTGAGGTTGTGGTTGTGGTTTCCTGTCTGCATTCATATGTGTGAGTCAATGACAGTTTCCTTTGGGCTTCTCCTCCTCCTCCCCCACCCTCCTCCTCCTCTTCCTCCTCCTTTGTCTGCCCCCTGCTGGACTGTCCCAGGGTCGGGGCATTCTGATTGGAAGAGTTTGCAGACCCTTCAGTTCAGTGGAAGCTCTGGATATCCAGGCAGAAGACCCAGGTTCAATTCTCAGCCAGCACACTCATGCCCAGCCACCGCCCACCATCTGTCGGCGGGACTTTTGTGTTGCTCTGATGCTGAACAGGTTTTAGACGAAGACAGACTAGGAATAAAGGCTGGGTGATGTAATTCATCTAATTCCTCAAATCTGCCTATGAAAGCCTTATGACTCACCATGTTCTGATCCCCAATTGATCGTGGGGAGGGCTCAGGACTGGGCAGTGCTTCGTCCCAGTGTGTCCAAGGTCACCATGAGTCAAGGCAGACTATAGAGCAGCTCACAACAGCAACATTTTACTGAAAGTATACTGAGGCTCAGAGTCCTGATAGCATAGTGGTTACACATTGGGCTGTTAACCACGAATTCAACAGTTTGAAACCACCAGCCACAGAGGCAGTTCTACTCTACCCTGTAGGGTTGCCATGAGGCAGAATTGATGCAATGTCAGTGAGTTTACCTTGGCTCTTCCTTCCCCCCAATCACCCACATCCCATCAGTGATCAGGCATTAGCAGTCTGCAGAGTGACCTGTGTGAAATTCCAACTATAACTCTTTAGGGGAGTAGAAAAATCTCAGGAGTGGAACTCCACAGGATGGCAGTGAGTTTGGTTTGGGGGACAAGCATGGCAAACCGAGATGACCTCCGTGTCTGCGTTCTTGCTCTGTCACTATCTGGTTTGGACAGGTCACCACCATCCACCTGGATTGCACCGGAGTCAGTCTTCTTAGTCTTTCTACAATGGTCTTCTGCCTCCAGCCTTCACCGGCCCCTTGGATCTCAGGATACAGTTCTAGCTGACTCTTTGTTTGACTGTTTGACTGGCAGGGACCTAAGCTTCCACAAGTCAACCTCACTGAACTCTTCAGTTCCTCATCCTTCTCTCTCTCTCTCTCCACTTTTATAATACCTTTATTGCTCTCGCCCCCTTTTGCTTGGTCCCTGGGCCAATAGCTTCAGGTGTAGGTTGCAGACAGCACAGCATCTCCTGCTTATAGGTCCCCTTTGGGATTTCCTAAATGTGTTTGGCTGGTATTTCAGTCCCTGTAGGGAAGAGGACTTCTGGGGACCAATGGTGACAGGTGATACTTTCAGACTTGCTCTAGAATCAAAGACCTTAGAGTCAAAGTCCACCCCTTAGAGTATAACCTTAGCATGCCTGTAGGTAGCCTCTGTCTCAATCTCCTTACATGTTCAATTGGAATAGGCACATTCATGGAGTGAAGTTGTGTGTTCAGCAGCTGGAATATGCCATAATATTTATAGCATGGTATTTTTGCAAATCATTCTGTGAGCAGCATACTTCTCATTCCCTAAAGTTTCTCAACAGAAAATATGCCCTGATGGCATATGCCAACCTAATAAATCATTAAAGTTGGAATCAACTCGATGACAGTGAGGTTTTTAAATTTATATATA
>NW_022111339.1:5371870-5379822 GCF_000313985.2 Echinops telfairi
ACACACACACACACACACACAAAGACGCTTACAGAAATATGTGTGTGCCATTCAGATCTCTGCAAACAATAGCGTCGGCATGACTTCAAAAATACATTCAATACAAATGTCTGAGTATACTAATTGTGAACTAAATCCTCATATTGGATAAATCAATCGTAATTTCCCTTGAGATCTGCTGGTATTGCCTGTGTTCACAATTGTTGGGTGGGCTGGTCATTGAGCTAACATTTACACCCTATACACCAAAACAACTAAACCCACTGCCATGCTGTCCATTCTGTTTCACAGCCGTTCTCTAGGACCAAGTGGACAGACCCCCCAGGGCCACAAGGGTGTAAGCTATGAGTTGAAATTGACCAGGTGGCAGTGAGTTTGAAGCATTCAGAAACAGACTGCTGCATTTGTTTCCTGCTGAGTTAGCAGCTTTAACTGCTGTGCCACCAGGACTCATGATCTACAGCATAGATCTGAATATTGTCATTGACACCCTTGCTTAGAAACCTCTATACAGTACATATATAGAGTTCAACATGAACATGAAAAAGAGTAACACATCCTAACTGATTATTTGCTTATTCTCTTAGGTATACCATACTTAGGTGAGGAGAAAATTGATTAATATTTAGACTACCTGGATACCAATATATTTAAACCTAGTGGCTGTAGAGTTGATTCATGGTGTTCTCGGTGTGAACTGTGTTGGAGGGCATTTTTCAGTGGCTAGTTTTTTCCCTGATGTCAATTGCCAGACCTTTCTTCCAAAGTGCCTGTGGATGGACTGAAATCTTGAAACTTTCAGTTAGTAGCAAGCACATCAACCATTTGTACCACCCATGGAAATTCTAAGGATAGCCCTGATAGTGTATTGGTTATGTGTTGGGCTGCAATCCTCATGGACAGCAGTTCAAAACCACCAGCAGCTCCTTGGGAGAAAGACTGGGCTTTCTACTTCCATAAACAGTTATAGTCTCAGAAACCCACAGCGGTTGCTATGAGTCAGCATTGACTCAATGGCCATGAGAGAGTGAGCGAGAACCCTAGTCACCAAAACCATGTGAATGACCCAATATGAAAATTACCACAAGACATGTACAGACAGTTTACCAGAAATGACATCCAAGTGGCTAGCAAAGAAATGAAGAAGTGTTTGCATGCATTAGCAATAAGACCAATACAGGTTAAAACAAGATACCATCTCACACCAACACTTACAGCAATTTTAAGATAATAAATACTGGAGAGAATGTGGAGAGATAGGAAACCTCATATGTTATTGGTGGGGATATAGAATTGTACAGCCACTATGAGAATCAGTATGGCACTTCCATAAACAAATGCAAATACAATTATATTTTGATCATGCAATTCCTGTACCTGGTGTATGTCCTAAGAAATAAAGAAACCAACATGAACAGACATATGCACACCTAAGTTTATTGCAGCAATTTCCATCATAGCAAAAATATGGATACAATCGGAAACTCTGATTATAGAGGAATGGATAAACAAACTCTAGTACATTCGTACAGTGGAATATTGTGCATCAATAAAATATAAGGATCACAAGAAATGGACAAAATGAGAGATATTATGCTTAGCAAAGTTAGTCAATCTTATCAAGATAAATGTTTAATAACACCATCATTATTAGGGGGGGAAAGGAAAAAGAAAAGTGGTCTTTCCTCTAACAAATAAGACTTTGAAGACTATGAGGAGGCTGGGGACCAAGGTGGGAGCAAGGAGAGGGAGAGCTAGGAAATAAAGGGGGTAGGAGGAAGGACTGGAGGGAATAATGACAGAGAATCACATCTATACATAATGTTTCCTTAAACAACAAGTCACTTATAACAGCCTTAAAAGCCTCCAGATTTGTATTCCTTGGTTCTAGATATTGGTCCAAGTGGCTATTAAAGCAGGAAAAGTGAACTGAGGTGGCCTTCGAGTCTTTAGTGACATAGAAGGGGTTTACCTTCCCCCACCAAAAAAAGTGGATTTTTTTCAAAGCTGTGTATTTAACTTTTTTTTAACAAACAACCTTACCACCTTCAAAGTACTCTCCATTACACTTAATACATTTGTCAAATCTGTGATTCCATTCTTGGAAACATTTTTCAAACTCATCTCTCCTTTTAAGTCTCTCTTCATTTGTGGAAACAAAAAGAAGTCACACGGAGCAAGGTCAGGTGAGTAAGGTGCACGGGACAAGAGGGACATGCTGGTTTTTGCCCAAAGCTGGTGCACTGAGATGGCTGCATGAGGCGGTACATTGTCATGGGGACAAAACAAGTCCCCCATCTGCCACAAATGTCACACACTGTTAAGCAATCTTTTCAGAACCTTTTGATCAGTGGCTCTCAAACTGTGGGTCACAGTCCCTTTGGGGATCGAACGACCCTTTCACGGGGGTCTCCTGATTCATAACAGTAGCAAAACTACAGTTATGAAGTAGCAACAAAAATAATTTTATGGTTAGGGGGTCACCACAACATGAGGAACTGGATTACAAGGTCACAGCATTAGGAAGGTTGAGAACATTGCTCTAGATAGAAAGCTTGATTGACAGTCTGACCTGGTGTGCACTCCAAATGCACTATCCCTCTCACAGCAGCAGAGCTTTTTCCCCAGTCCTTTTGGGTTTCCCCTCGTATACGTTTGTTTCAACCATATAAGAAAGGAAACCATGTGAATGGCTAGGGATGAGGAACCATAAGTTCAGAACTTCTAAACAACAACCCCCACAATCCCAGAGCCCCTAGGATCAGCTGGGGATGAAACTTGTACTTAAAACCTGCTCTGTCTTCAAAGTATTTCCTATCCCACCCGGAAGCATTTATTTTTCTTTTGTTGGAAGCATCTAATGTAAATGTGGCTTTTTCTCATCATCCTCTTTGTTTATTTCTCTCTTGCCTTTTAAAGGTATTACTTACACCTAAAGAATAATTAGAAAGAAAGCTTGGGATTAATAAATTATAGCCATGGAGTGATGTTCCTTTTTGTATTGAAATAGTACAGTGGGTTTCCTCATTCTTATAACATAAAGTTGTGAATGATCACCAAGCTATTTCAACTAAGAGCAAAAGAGCAGCCTTCCGGAAGTTAGACACTAGGAAAGAATAGATTGAGTAAACATCTCCAGAATCCTCTTCTGGTCCCGTGCCACTGAGTCAGTTCTGACTCATAGCAGCTCAAGGTCTAAGAGAATGAAATACTGCCCGGTCCTCATGGTCCTTGAACTGTTGGATCAAGCCCATTGTTGATGCCATGGGGGTCAATCCATCTCGTTGAGAATCTCTCTCTTTTTTTGATGACCCTCTACTTTATCGAGTGTGATTTCCTTCTCCCAGGACCAGTCCCTCCCGATAACAAAGCCCCTGAGAGCGAGTTGTTCAATCTTCATTTCTAAGGAGCATTCCGACTAACAGACAGATTTGTTCATCCTTCTGATAGTCCGTGGTATTTTTAATATTCTTCAACAGCTCCTTCAATGGCATCAATCTAATGGCAATTTTTTAAATGCCTGCATTGATTTTCTTGTGAAGGATGAACTTGCTATACCTAAGAGAAGACAGGAATGTAGTGATGAAGCCTTGGTGGTGAAGGCTTTACGTGTTGGACTGCTAACCACAAGCTTGGCGCTTCAAACCCACCAACCCCTCCACCAAAGGAGGAGGAGATTATCTGCCCCTGTAAAGAAACCAATAGAGGTAGATCTACGCTATCCTATTGGGTCACTATGCATCTGAATTGGGTTGATAGTAATGAGTTTAATGTTCTAAATGAGGGGGGAAGTATGAAAGTGTGTGTGTGTGTGTGTGTGTGTGTGTGTGTGTGTGATAAAGGAGCCCTGGTGGCACAATGTATTCTAACTGAAACGTTGGTACTTCAAACTCACACTGCGGTTCATGGTAGAAAGAACCAGTGATCTGCTCCAGGTAAAGATTGCAGTCTAGAAACCTGGAGGGGAGGATAAACCACTGGCTACAGGTAGGCAGTGTTAACTTGGGAGAGGGAAGAAGCAAAATACAATAAAAGGGAGATTTGGCCAAAAAATGGTGAGGGCAAGGGAAGACACTGGGAAGTTTGCAAGTGTTAAAGGCAGCAGTAGCAAATACTATTACAGGCACAGTAGTGCCATAGTGGTGAGCTACATAGTCACTCAGGCTGAACAGGTGTGGTAGGGAGACTGGCAGAACACCCAAGAATATATGTAGAACTAACAGAGGATGTTTATATATGTGTATTTATGCTTGATGCAAAAATACAAACAGATTTTTTCAAAGCTTTGTATTAAAAATTCTAAAAGACAACCTTATCACCTTCAAAGTGCTCTCCATTGCACTTAATACATTTGTCAAATCTGTGATTCGATTCTTGGAAACATTTTTGAAACCTGTTTGGATGGCTGACAGCACCTCTTTTGTTTTTTCTTCACCTCTTCTTGGTTGTCAAATCGCTGTCCTTTCATGTTCCTCTTCATTTGCGGAAACTAAAAAAAGTCGCACAGAGCAAGGTCAGGTGAGTAAGGTGCATGGGGCAAGAGAGACATGCTGTTTTTTTGCCAAAAAACGAGGGCATGGAGATGGCTGCGTGAGCAGACGCATTGTCGTGGTGGCAAAACATGCCCCCCACCCCCCGCCCATCTGCCACAATCAGGCCTTTTTTGTTGCACACTGTTAAGCAATCTTTTCAGGACCTCTAAATAAAAAGTTTGATGAACAGTCTGACCTGGTGCATCAAACTCCAAATGCACTACAAGTTGATATTTTTGTCCATTCAGGGAGTTGACGGATGTCAGAACAAGGTTTGTCATCAATCAACATTTCACCTTTTTGAAACAAGAAAACCACACACACACTTGAGTTTTTCCCATAGTGATATCCTTGTAAGCTGTGTTCAACATCATAGCAGTTTACGCGGCATTTTCCCCAAGCAGGAAACAAAAATTCACAACTGTGCTCTTAAATCAGCCATCACAAAAGACGAGGTTCATGTGAAACTGCTTTTATGAAAAAATTCACTGTGACCAAAGAGAACCTTCCTACCCGATGCCACTGGGTGCAGTGACTCAGAGTGAGTTTCTTGATGGTCACCTAGTGGGAAAAATGCATACTACAAAAGTTCTTCCCAGTGGAGCTTTTTTTCCTGTGATGGGGCGGGGGGTACCCCTACATATGTTTGAATGTGGCAGAGTGTGTTGGAGATAAAGTGAGGAAAACTTCTTAGACATAAACGAGCACCTTGGGAGAGTAGGTTGCTGTACCTCAGGCGTCAGGACCACAGTATGGGGGTCAAGGGGATGACATCAAGGTCAATTGTTCTGTTGTTGTTATGTACTACCAAATTGGCTCCAACCCATAGTGACCCTGTGCACAACAGAAGGAAACACTGCCTGGTCCTGCACCATCCTCACAATTGTTCCTCTGTTAGAGCCTATTATTGCAGCCATGGTGTCAATCCATCTTGTTGAGAGCCTTCCTCTTTTTCTCTGCCCCTCCACTTTACCAAGCATGATGTCCTTCATCACTTCATCCACGTTACCATGCATGATGCTTCAATTGTTCTAGAAAAGGAAAAACGGAAACTGTGGGGGGAGGTCAGATGAGCAGGCATTCCCCCACTAAGGGCAATCAGTTGCCAGACTGCTGTCTTATCCCTCCGCAGGGGTGGGCCTGCTCCCTGCCTCTGGGGACAATGGACAGGCTCCTGTAGGCGGAGTCTTCACCCTACTGATAATGTTCCTATGGAGACCCAGAGAACACCCCTTAGACCACCCTCTCATTGCTGTGTAACCTATAGTGCAGCCCCTTCCTGTGACATATGTCTCTACCTGTAATTAGTGGGCTGGCTTGCCCCCAAAAGGTGTGAGCCAGCAATATAGACTTCTCTCTCGGACTCTGACCTCCCTGACTCTTCCCCCTCTCCCTTGTTCCCTTTCCCTCCTTCCCTTCCCCCTCTCTCCACGTGGACCACCAAGCTGGGCTGAGGTGAGCAATGTTGCTATGTATCATGCCTGACTGTATTATTGTATTATCGCTCATGCTCTTGATGACTTTAATATAATACTTATATATCTCAACCGTACAATTGTGCATTACTGAACTCAGAAGTAGTATTACTGAACTCGTAGGAGTAGCAGCGGGTGGGGGCTGGCCCTTTCACCCCCCAGCTACAATTTTTTAATTTAATACTACAGGAAACAAACCTATGGGGTGGCTCCATGTTGTCACATAGTGTTGTTATGAATAGAAAGTAACTTGACAGCACCTAGCAACAACATATATGTATGCATTTTTAAAGTGAATATAAGTTTACAATAATACACATTTTAAGGTTTTTTTCTGTTAGTAAACATAATTTGTAATCACAGGGACAAAAACAAAATGTATCAGTGTGTGTTGCTGTAGTGACTACCAGGAACTTATGACTATGCCCATTTCTCTGTTACTGCATCATTAGTAAACATTTAGCATGTGAAAGTGTCCTTATACAGTCTATACTGCATCCTAAGGATGGGACTGCATTCACATAGCCTTCTTGTACCCCTGGGTGATTTCCAAGTTAAGCAGATCAGAGAGTAAATGGCAGGAGATCACAATTATGGGCTATGTGCTGCTCATATTGCTTTTTGAAAAATTGCTGTTTTTTTAATTTTCCCTTTTTAATTATATAACTAA
This sequence comes from Echinops telfairi, assembly GCF_000313985.2. NCBI lineage: Eukaryota > Metazoa > Chordata > Mammalia > Afrosoricida > Tenrecidae > Echinops > Echinops telfairi. The sequence goes on from NW_022111339.1 coordinate 5,378,548, forward strand.
TGTGAAATTTTTCATTGAACTGTTGTAGAGTTCTGTATGTGTTGGTAGTTAGACTCTTATCCAATGGATCATTGGTAAAAAAAAAAAATTCCCAATCTGTAGGCTCTTGCCTTACTCTCCTAATAAAGTTTTTTTTTTAATCATTTTATTGGGAGCTCTTATAGATAACATAACATTCCAGTGTTGTACAATGGCTACCACAATCAGTTTCAAAACATTTTCTTTCATCTCAAACTCCTTGGTATCAGCTCCCTTTTATCCCCTCCCTCCCCCACCATGCCTCCCAGGAACCCTTATTCCTTTTCTTTTTTTTTCTATATATATTAGCTAAATCTTACACAATCCAATATATCCATTCACATACAATTCTGTTGTTTGATCCCATCGAGTGGGGTTATGCAGTCATCAGTGCTTTTGATGTGTTTAAGTGATGTTATGTCAGCATCTTGTCTTCCCCTGTGTGTGACTCCTCAATTATACTTGGTCATCTATGGATGCCCTGCCATAGAGCCCTTCAGTTTGTGCCAGGCTTCTCATTGATGATCCTGAGAGCTTTGGAGCTTATGAGACTGTAAATCTTTACAGGCACAGACAGCCCCATCAGTCTTCCTTGAAATTAAATCAATCACTTTGTGGTTAGCCATACCACCACCCTTGATGATACAGCACAGTTGTTACTAGTTCGAGTTGGCTGCCAACTCACAGTGACCCCCCTTTTACGGGGTGGAACTGCACCACTGGGTTTCCATGGCCGAGATCTTTATGGTATTGGAATGCCAGGCCTTTTTTCTGTTTAGCTGCTAAATGGGTTCGAACCTCCAACCTCTGGGTTAGTGGCCAACCACAGAACACTTGTGCCACCCAAGCTCCTCGTAACATTGTTTAGCTTTCCAGATTATGCCATAAGGACTTTCCATAGCTAGAGGCAGTCAGAGCCTATGTTTTAATTTCTGTTTTCAAAATGTTGAAAAACAGCAACGTGAACGTCTCCCCACTATAAAGAGTCTAAACCACAGCTTCTGGCCTTGCTTTGTCCAGCTCCTGGCTGTGCCTGGCTTTCAATGCCTGGCCCTGCCCTTCGGTGGAAGACTGAGTGCAAATGAGAACTGAAGGTGAGATTCAAGGGTTTGCAAATCCAGCTCCTGTCTCCTCTGCTGGCCAGAAAGATGTATTCATCTCATCATTCTTTGTATTCAGACATCGAGGTCACAAGTAGTCTTTAAAAGCCCACAGGAAAGAAAGAGAGAGAGAGAGAGAGAGAGAGAGAGAGAGAGA
>NW_022111339.1:5379922-5381960 GCF_000313985.2 Echinops telfairi
GGAAGGAAGGAAGGAAGGAAGGAAGGAAGGAAGGAAGGAAGGAAGGAAGGAAGGAAGGAAGAAAGAAAGAAAGATGGAAAATGACAACAAGATCCAAGAGAGTTTCCCCATCATTTCCCCATCTCAGGGATGACACAAGCCACATTTACAAAGTGTTCTTGGCAGAGAAGTGTTTGCAGTTGGGTCTAAGCCATCTCTTTTGTCATTTAGAAATAAGACATTATAGTTCTAAAAATAAAGTGGTGCCTAAGCACAAAATACAATCGTTCAAAATAGCACGACTCATAAAGGTAGGTTTCCAATATCAATTTCTAGGAATAAATACATTTCCTCTCTGTTTTAAAATAATCAACCCCCTAAACCAAATACAGTAAATCATTTAAAGATAAATATGATTACAACTCATGCTTCTTCTTGGGTAGTTTTAAGCGGGTGAAAGACTACTGTGGATTTCCACTTAACTGACCTCTCTTTGGTGCGTTGCTTAAGCACTTGACTGCCAAGCCAAAGGTCAGTGGTGCAAAGCCAGCAGCATCTCTAGTGGGAGAAAGTCTGCTCCATGAAGACTAGAGCCCTGAAAGCCCAACAGGGCAGTTCTAGTCTATCCTTTCTGGTTGCTCTGGGTTGGAATCGACGCCACAGCCACAGGTTTGTATCCTCTGTTTACCAACTTTCTGGATTCCCATGGCCAGTGGTTCTGAAGGGAACCCTGGTGGGGTAATGGATTAGGCTTCGGGCTCCTAGACAGAGGTCAGCAGTTCAAAACCATCAGCCTCTCCAAGGGAGAATGATGAGGATTTCTACTTCCAATAAGGCCTTGGTCTTGGGAAACCACAGGGGCAGTTCTACCCAGTCCTCCAGGGTCACTATGAATCAGAACCGACTCTATGGCAGTGAGTTTGGATTTGTTGTTGTTGAGTGGCTGAGTCTGGTCTCTGGACTAGCAGTATGAGTCTCTCCTAGAAGCTTATAAGAAATGCAAATTCTGTGGTCCCATTAACTACTGAATCAGAAACTCTTGATGGAACCTGACAATGTGGATCCATTTTTTGTTCTTTCGTTCTTTCAATCATTTTACTGCGGCTCTTACAATTCTTATAACCTTCAATACATCAATTGTGTCAAGCACATTTGTACATCATCATTTTCAAAACATTTTCTTTCTACTTGAGCCCCCGCCCTCCCACTCTTGTTAACCCTTGAAAAATTATAAACTATTATTATCTTCATATCTTATACCACCCACTCTCTCTCTTTACCCACATTTATGTGTCAGTCCCACTCAATGGTGGGGTGGGGGACTGAGGGTTGCTCTATGTCTATCAATCCCTCCAGGAGATTCTGATGTGTTCTCAAATTGGGCCTACGCTTCTGATTCACCCTTGAAAGACATTAAGTGACTCTCACAATAAGCTCCACAATCAAGACTAAAAGGTCACTTTTCAGAAAGCTCAGGTACCCCTGGCCACCAATGGTTCAACTGAATATTTACCAAGAGTCAGTTATGTTTCTTTTAAACCATTTGCTGCTGAACCAACAACTCTGCTTTCTGGAGAGTCCTTGGGTCTCAGTGGAGAACTGTGCTCCGTAGGGTTATCTATGGCTGCAACATTTCAAAAGTGCATAGCCCTTCAGGCCTTTCTTGAGAAGCACGCCTAGTTGGACTTGAACCATTGACCTCTGGTTGTCAAGTGGGTTGACTGGTCCCCTGCCCAGGGATTCTATGTTGGGTCTGTTGTTTGTTGCCATCAAATCCCTTTTGACTCAGGATGGCCCGTGTGTATTCTGAAACTAGTTCATTCCATTTGCACTGACTGTCATATTTAACTCAAATCAGTAGTACATGAGCCAATTAGTAAGAATAAAAGAAGACTGAAGAAATCTAGAAGAATCCTACATTCACATTTGTAATTCTCTAAATACAACCCTGCAATTTAAGGGAACTGAAGCTATAATTGTAGACAGTGCATTATAGATGTGCATTTATATACTAATTCCAATCATGCATTGGCTCCATATCAAAATATTTTCAAATGAA
>NW_022111339.1:5398324-5400438 GCF_000313985.2 Echinops telfairi
CCCCCCTTCTTTCAAATTATATCCAGAATCTGACCACTTCTCACCACCTACACCATTATGTCTCTCATCCAAGTTGCCAACAGCTCCAACCTGGAGTATGGTAATGGCCTTCCAGCTTCCAGCCTTGTCTCCTTTGGTCTATTTTGAAGACAGCAGCCCATTCAAACTTGAATCAGAGCTAGCACTTCTCCAGTCATCATTACAGAGATGTCCCCTCCCACACAAAGTAAAAGTCAAGAGAGCTGCAAGGGCCAGCCGAGCCAAATGTATAATCAGTCCCCCTGTGTCCTCTGGTTCTCATCTTCTCCCGCCGTTTCCTCATTCACTCTGCTCTGGACACCCCAGGCTCCTGCTACTCCTCAAACATACCAGGCCTGGTCTTGTCTCAGAACCTCTGTCCTCCTGTTCCCACCTCCGGGGGCGTTCTCCCCCACAGATAGACATCATGGACCATTCATCCTCACCTCCTTAAGGCCAGTGAATTCTTTTCTGATGACCTTAATGAAGTCCAAAGTCCCAACACACCCATCATTTTCTTGATTCTAGTATAGAATCAAGTATAGATCTAATATAGAATCACTTTTCTCCATCATGGGAGATACAGATGCAAATATAGGTGTAGGGATACCTATAGCTACAAAGGGCCCTTGGTGATGCCAGTTGTTAACCTGCTTGGCTGCTAACTGAAACCTTGACCACTGGGATCCACCCAGGATCACCTGAAGAAAGGTCTGACGACACCCCCCGCCCACCCCAATAAAACAGTCCCTGAAAACTCCATGGAGCCAAGTTCACATGGGGTCTCCAAGAGTTGGAATTAACTCAACAGCAGCTGATTCATAGCCGTCGCTGAAGTTGCAAATATAGAAGATGTAGATGGATGCAGGTGTCCCTGGTACCCTGTCTGCCTCTCTCCATCGAGGGTAGAGGATCCATGAGGACAGCAACTTGTGCCGGTCTGGATCACTTCTGTGTGCCCTATGCCAAGGAGCATGCCAGCAGATGATTGGTCCTTTATGCAAACTTGTTGAGTGAATGAACACATGTAAGATTGTTCATGCATTGAGTTTGTCGTTGGATGCCAGAATATTTCTTGGCACTCAGGTATTGCCTATCATTCCTTGTATGCAGTCCTTTGCTCTTCTGAAGCACAGTCCAGGCAGATCTCCAAGCCCTTTGCCAATGTTTTATTGAAAGGGAAGATTAAAACTCAGAACAAACGGACTGACATGCCTTTGTAAATCACATTCCAGCATGAGTTTTACTAATAACTCCTTCTCCTTGAGCCAGTTTTCATCTGAGTTCAGAACTCTTGATGGCATAAATCTTACAATACTGAGCACAATCGGGCATTTTGTAAAATACCAGCCAACAGCAGAAAAGCACGCCCATGCTACCCTCAGAATCACTTGTGCAGTATGGTTTCCCACGTCCTTTTCAATATATTAGAAATCTGATCGTGGACAGACATACTTCTTTTTTTGAACAGCACCACATTTCTCCTGGGGCTACTTAAGTGCCTCTACGTCCTAAGACACATGCATTCATCTCAATAAAAGGGAAGGACTTTTTGTTTTCTTCGAAATGACAGAAGGTTCTGTATTTCAAATAGGCAGGGTGTTAGTAAGCCAATTTTCGGGCTTCTTGTCAGACAGACTAATTACAGTACACTTGCTTGGAAGAGTGAGACCACATCCAAACTCTTCGTACCAATTTGCCTTCAAATTCTAAGGCCCTTATGAGGGAAGCAGGAGAGATGGGGATGAGAGGCGTTCATTCCTATACCGGAAGCACTGTATTCTAAGGCAATACTTTTTGGGAATCTACATCTTTTCCATCACGTCTAATCTTGAAAACCATTTCCCAACCCAGCTGATATCCCCATCACTCATCTCAAGAGTGATTCTGCTGCCTTTTTCATCGAGCCCTTCTGCTCATGAAGAGGAGACAAGACAGCCAGGACTTCATCATCCAGTCTGTATGCCACACACGCTCAATGGCTTCTAGTCTACACTGGACACCATGCTACAGTTTGGTCACACAGGGGTAACTATAACTAAGTTTTATTTCAAGAGGCTCACCATCTATCAAGGAGTCCCGGGGTACTGCACATA
>NW_022111339.1:5401347-5409208 GCF_000313985.2 Echinops telfairi
TAGACTAAAGTAAATTGCAAGTACTGGACCACAGCTTGATTTGCATTTACCTCAATAAATGTTCATTAATTGGTTGTGCGATTGACTGGGGTCCATTTTTCTTGTACAATCTAATAGCATTGGCTAAATTAATTAACAGGAAAAATGAACTGTATTCTCTGTATAGAACAACAGCTTTGCTTTCTTGTACATACATGTTTCCATTCTGCCCCACAGCTCCAGTATCTATATAAATTCTGAAATTCTTGCAGACAGGAATTGCGAGGTAATGACTGTTCTCTTTGTGGCAGTTTCCCTTCTGTACACCCTCTCATGTTTGGTTATTTTTAGATGACTCAAGTTGTAGACTCCACTGTGCCTGTAATGAGCCATGCATGCATCGGCGGTGCTGCCTACTGGGGTCTGCAAAGCTCTTTAATGAAGAGTGTTGGAAATTTCAGTTTGAAGGAGAGGGACCCCGGGAATTAACCTGAAAGCTGCCTTAAATAGGTCTCTCATTTCTCCTATGAACAATACAAAGAGAACTTTCATTGGACTTAATTACATCCCCTTCTCATTAATCACTGGCTCTTATAAAGGGCTGCATAGTCATCAGGGTGCTCTACAGAAACAGAACCGATAGGAGAGCTCTCTATCTACATACATACTTGGGCCCATGGTGTGGGATAGGATACAGCTAATGCAAAACTTGCTGGAAATCAAAATTATGTTACACTAGGAATGTTTGTGCTCTCATGGCTAAATAAATTACGGTATAATATTATTTGTAAACATCTATTTCTATTGAATTATTTAATATATCCATATCCTTATAACCATTTATCAATTGATCAATTGGTCTATCAATCTATCTGTGTAGGTATTATCTACCTATCTATCTGCCTATCTACCTACGTATCTAGGTTGACTTACTGGAAGGAATTGGCTCATGTGGTTGTGGATGCTGGTAAGTCTCAAATCCACAGGGCAGATTATTGGGCTGGGAACTGAGACACACCTTCTGTGGTATAGTCAAGAGGCAGAATTTCTTATTTTCCAAGAAACCTCAGTTTTTGCCCCTATTATCAACTGATGGGATGAAGCCAACCCACTCCATTGGAAGGTAATTTCCGTTACTTAGAGTCAACTAATTGCTAATGTTCGTCATATCTACAAAATGTCTTGGTGACAATACCTAGGCTAGGGCTTAACATCACATTAGCCATCCATCACAGGGTGCAAGACAGATATAAGAGAATGGCTGTGGTTCAAATAATATAAAAGCATATGCATCTATAGAAATGTCTGATTTTAAAAGACGAACAGATAGACAACTCAGTGTAAAGACCTGAAGTCATAATTACACTTTTGAAGGCAATCAATAAAGGATGCAAAATTTTTGTACGGGGCACAAGAGGACTGTTTTTTGGAGTTGAAGATGATGCAGGTGGCTTAAAAAACTTAAAATCACAGTTTATAAACATCATCTCATGATTGATTGATTGATTTAACATTAGGGCCTAAACATATCTAAGGGTAACATGTTTTTAGTTTCTATTAATTTTGGTACTGTAACGCATTCTATCCTACATCATGGCTCTAACTCACAATTTGTTAATGGTTGCCCTATCATTTAATACTTGAGCTGATTTTGATTATTACAGGTAATCATGAGAAACATCCTTGTCCAAGGAGATTTTCTAGTGTCATGGGTTGTTCCATAAAAGAAATTTGGGCATCAAAGAATAGGAGCATTTTGTAAGCCTTGATCCACCCCAAGTGTTGAATTGCAAAATGGAAGTTCTTTGTCACACTAATTTTGTTAATGCTAACAAGTTGTTGCCATGGAGCTGACTCCAATCAATGGCGGTCCTGAGCGTATCTGAGTAGAACTGTGCTCCACAGGGTTTTTAGCGGCTGACATTTTGGCAGTAGATCACCAGGCCTTTTTTCCGGGGTGCCTCTGGGTGGATGGGAACTTTGAGTCCTTTGGCTAGCAGTGAGCACATCAACCATTTTCCCCACCCGGGGATTACTTGTTAACACTACACGTCTTTCAAATCGTTTTCATTGTCATTAGACGGGGAACAGCCTGACTTGCATTCATATGATTGCTTTGCTGCTGATGAGCAGTTTTGATATACAGTGAACCCTCGTTTATCGCGGTTAATCGGTTCTAGACCCTACCGTGATAAATGAAATTCCGCGAAGTAGGATTCCTTATTTGTAAATCAAATACTTTCGTAGTTAGAGCATAGAGGACATGAAAAAATACCCTTTAGTCACCATTACACTCCTATTACCCAATTTATTAAACGAAAAAGGGAAAATACAGTAAAACATTATGGACGTTACAATTATCATTTATTATTTATTATATTATTTATGGCATCAAACGTGTACAGTATGAGCCAATCAGTGGCAGTAATGACAGAGCATGCGCTGTTACGCAAAAACCGCGATAGAGTGAAGCCGCGGAAGTCGAAGAGCGAAGTGGCGAGCGTTCACTGTAGTCCCTACTAATTCATTTCCCCTTTTTTGGTAACGATTTGCTTGTGTGGTAGTTTAGAAGCTGCCTCTGACGGCAGAGGCAAAGTTAAGTTCCACATTTTTCTAATGCCCTTTCCTCTCTTCTTTTCAGTCGTCTCCATTCTCTGTGAATTGCAGTCAGAAACATCACCCAGGTGCTCTTGTGAGGTAGGCCAGCATAGGACTGGGGGATGTCCATTAACGCGTGCCCAGAGGGCCAAGCTAGGGGAACAAAGGAGTGGCACAGCGCACATGTTCAGGGTTCCCGCCGGTAGGCAGGGGTGGGCGTGAACTTGAATTGGATCACCTAGCCAGGTAAATTCAATTCAGCCAATGAGGTCGACCAGGGGTCTTCCACCTGTGGAATCCTTGAAAAGGCAGAAGCCCGGAGGGGAGAGAGGACAAGAACCTAGACGGGAGAAGAACCTAGACGGGAGAAGAACCTAGACGGAAGAGAGAGAACCCAGGCGCAGAGAGCTTTGGCACGCTTTGCGGGACGCAGAGCCGCTTCCAGCTAGGCCGCATGTCCGGGAGGAGCCCCTTGGGTGCCGTGTAAACCTGAAACTTCTTCTAACTTTCATAAAACTCACTTCGATCACGAACCAGGCTTCGGCGTGAATTCTTTCTCGCGCGGAGCCAAGGACCGAGGTATAAATCTATCTCCAGAGAGATCTAACACTCTCTCTCTTCCCACCGGGTGCAGTTCGGTTTCAGTATTGCCAGTTGCCAGGCGGTTCCAGGCAGATTCCCGGGAAGTTTTCATGACTTCTTCCTTTTGCTCATCTCTACTATCCCAGAGATGTGTCGCTGCAGCTTTCTCGCTTGAAAAATGCATTCCTGGAATCAATGGTTGGAAACCTTAACTCTGCATTAGACTCATCTGGGACCTTTTAAAATTCCCAATACCCAGAACATTCTACACACCAGTTAAATCAGAGTCTCTAGGGATGGGATCCTGGAACCATGCTTTTTTTTTTTTTTAAGCTTTGCAGGAGATCCCATTTTGAAGTCAATACCACCCCAAACCCCGTACAATATGGCTGCTGCCATTAGGAAACTCACAGCCTGGTGACAGGGACATTAAAGAGGCTGTCTAACAAAGAGGCCCCTAGGAGACCTCGGCATGAGGAACTGAAAAGTGGTAGCAGCCAAGAAAGGCCTGAAGGACAAATCTTTTGCTCCCCAAAAAATCAAACTCAAAACTCAAACTGATGACCATCAAGTTCATTCTGACTCCTAGTTATCTTCTAGGCCAGAGTAGAACTGCCCCTGTGGGTTTCCATGACTGTAACCCTTTACAGGAATAGGAAGCCTCATCTTTCTCCCATGGAAGGGCTGGCGGCTTCAAACCGTTGACCTTGCAGTTAGCATAAGCCCTATGTCACCTGTGACGCAAAGGGGTCCTTACTTAGAATAGACTAAGTGATCATGGATGATAGCTTGTAGGGATTTTTGGTTGCTGTTGGTGATGATGTTTTGACTTGTTTTGTATAGCAAAACACTCTCTGAATGCTTTAAAAGGAAATGGTGGTAGTGGTGTGTGTGTGTGTGTGTGTGTGTGTGTGTGTGTGTGTGTGTACACCTTAGGGGTGCTATTGCACTGTTAAGTATAAGGTTGGCAGTTCAAACCCAACAGCCACTTTACTGGAGAAAAAGAAGGCTGTCTGCTCCTTTAACATTGGCAGCTTTGGAAATCCTGTGCAGACTAGAGTTGCTGTGCATCGGAATTGACTCAATGGCAGTGGTTAAATATATAAGAAGGAGCTTCAACCCATTCATGGGAAAGTAGTATTTCAAAATAATGGAATTTGTCAAGGAGTTTCATTAATCTCCTTCATGTATAATCAAACATGATCAATTAGTAGCATCAATTGGTGCTTGTCAGAAGGTAGTTTTTGTCATTATGAATTCTTGTGTGAAAAGCAACAACTTTTGTTGAAAACACGCATGTAAGAAAGACGGAGAATTTGTGAAGATCCTCAAACTTCCAGTCAATACTAACCTACAGTGTGGAGCTGATCCTCCACACCAAACCACACTCATTGTCATGGAGTGGAGTCTGACGCCTAGTGACTCTAGAGCACAGAGTAAAATCGCTATTTGGGGCTTCTGAAGCTGTGATTGTAGCCAAACAGACTGCCACAACTTTCTCACAGAGTGCCCAGAGGCTTCCAACCACTGGACCTTTCAGTTAACAGCCCGGAGTTTTAACTGCTGCAGCACTAGGGCTCTCTGATTCTCTCTCCACACGGGGAAAAGACTCCCTTGAACGATGATCCTAAAGCATTCAGTTGCACCTTAATAGTAAGCCAGAGAAAGTCAGAGACAGGAATGTCAAAAACACGTTGTTTTTTCCTAACCTGCTTTAGAAATGATTGGTTGCAGTCCCTCTTTTGTATTTACTAAGATAAACAAACAAACAAACCAATGAACAGATGAGAAAAATCACTTTAAAAATGAGAATTTTTAAAAAGGTGTCTGCTTTTCTGCTGGAAGTGTAAACTATCACATTCGAGTACCCCTACTGGCATTCCTTCATAGGCTTTCTCTACTCACTAGGTGGTGCTGTGGACAAACCCACTGTCTTCATCTTTGCCAGAGTTAATGTCCCTATGATGCCTCTTCAAACTTGAGTCTCATCCTCTCTCTGGCAGAAAAGGCTTTTAAATCATGATCTGGATCAAAAGCAATCAGAAAATCTTTTAATTAAAAAAAAAAGCCACCAGAAATAATTTTCTTATCTTTGTTTAACTGAGAAGTAATTAGACCCTCTTGAACTGGATTTATAACCCAAATCAACCCAAATATAGCCCTCAGACTAAAAAAAAAATTGTTTGTCTTTTATTAAATTGTGTTACATTTCTTCCTAATTGTTAAGACAATTATAGCTTTAAAATTGCTTCAAGGCTTCTTCTTGCCAACATTTAGTCTGTACTTTTTCTATTAACCAATAATGAAATACATATATTGAAATATATATATGACATGTATCAAAATACATATCTGAAATACATATAATGAAATCATATATAGATCTACCCAAACACACATGTCCTGAAAGAATTAGATTTATTGTTACAGATGAAAGCATGTGACCACTGTGTGAGACAGGATTAAATGGAAAGTGTTCCTCACCCAAAATAGGACCATCCCTGGCTCCAAGCCAGGAGGTTCAAATCTCTACTAGGGTACTCTGTGGAGCTAGTTCATCCCAAAACAGGCCTGGTGCCAAAATGTCCCTCGGGTTGGAATTGCTACCCATAGCAGATGCACAAATTCTCAGGGTGTTAGATCAGCACTTGCAGAGGCAACGCCAGAGCTATGCCTTTAGTCACCAGAGAAAGGGCTGGATTCTTGGCCATCCAGGAGATTAAGTTACCACATTAGACTCATTGTTCATCCTAATCTAACCAGGGGTCTGTCCTGCCTCACTGGCTCTTCACTGTAGCATCTGTATTGTTAGAGATCAACGCTTCCCCAAAAGGGCAATAGTACTCCCTGGGGCTGGGGGGCGGGGGTGTTGGAATGATCCACAGGGTCTGCAAAAGCAAATACTCACACTGTATTCTGGATTAGGAGTTATAGTCAAAAAGTTTTGGGTTTTTTATTTTTTTTGGTAACCTATGACAGAAGAAATTGGGGCTCTTCAGTAGCAGAATGAAGCTTGATATGGAGAGGCACAGAAGGTCAAAGTCATGTTTGTTTCCTTCTAGTGCTAGAAGAAATGTCACCTTAGGAAACCTGGAAGCAAAGGGTAGGGAAACAACAGCAATATTTCATCCTTCCATTGGTATGACCCAGAGTTTGGCTAGTCTCTGACTCTTGCCTCAGAGAATACGATGCACTTGACATTCATAGCAGTTTCTTGGATGAGCATATTGGTGCCTGAGAGTTTACTTGGCACTATTTCTGATGGCAAATTGGCTATCTTTCCTGACACCCTGTAGATGCCAAGCTATCCGTCTACAAGGTTGGCCATTCCCTGCTCTCCAGAGAGCAGTGGCACCTATGCTGGTGCTCTTCTTTGACCACCAACTGTTTCCATCTTCTAAGAAGACAGGCAACTGGAATTAAGACATGAGTAACTATGTAAGGTGAGAGGAAGGAGAACCAGGGGTCAGTCATCTAAGAGTTTTGAAGGAGACTGGAATGGAGAGCAGTATTCCATTCAAGACCTATTTGGGAATAAATGGCAATTGTATAGCAACAAATTAAGTAAGTTAGATGAGAGGGACCAATTCTGAGAAAGATACAGTCTACATAGACTGAAGGGATAACGTGGAAAATCTGAGTAGACAATGAAGAGACTGAATTAGTAATCAAAACACTACGCATGGAATTTTACCAAGCAATTGAGGAATAGTTAGAACTAATTCCTCATAACTCCTCCTAAAAATAGAAAAGATGGGGACCTTCCCAACTCATTTTATGAGGTCAGTATTGCCTTGATCCCAAACCTAGGACAAGAAAACTACAGACCAATGTCTCTTATGAATGTAGATGTGAAACTCTCTAGTAAAATCTTAGCAAACTGAGCCCAACGGCACCGAAAGGGAACTGTACACCATGGACAAGTGAGATTTATCCCAGAAATGTGCGGTTGGCTTAGCAACCAAAACTCAATCAATCTAATAATTTATGCCAATAAACTCAGAAACACAAATCACAAGATGATCTCAGGAAATGCTAAACAATAAAGCAAACCCAACACTCTTCCATGATTAAATCATTTAGCAACCTAAGAAACCGAAGATACGCTCAACTTGATTCCATAGAATCTACATAAACACACAGCTAATATCATACCGAATGGTGGAAGATTCTTTGCTTTCTCCCTAAAATCAAGACCAAGACAACAAGGTTCACTCATGCCATTTTCTTCAACAAGATACTGGAGGCAACAGCAAGGACAATTAAACAAACAAACAATGGCATCTGGATTGGGGAGGAAAAAAATAAAACTATCTCTATTTACAGATCAGATGATTTTTTTAATTAGAAAAGTATAAGGTATTCAATAAATATATTATTAGAACTAGTGAACTATTTCATGTGGTTTCTGGATACTCAATTAATAGATGAAAACCAATTGCATTTCTGCACACCTGCAATAAACACGTCAAAGATAAAATTAAGAAAGCAAAAGCATAAATAACTTTAAAATACCTAGGACTATCTTTAGGAAATGTAAAAGTTATACTATACGAATGTGTGCATAAGTAAGTGTGGTGAAGAAGGCTGATGGTGCCCGGCTATCGAGACCTACAGCGTCTGGGGACTTAAAGGCTTGAAAGTAAACAAGCGGCCATCTAGCCCAGAAGCAACAAAGCCCACATGGAAGCAGCACACCAAC
>NW_022111339.1:5409808-5416924 GCF_000313985.2 Echinops telfairi
GATGAGGGCAACAAATGTATATATGTGCTTTACACAATTGATCTATGTATTGTGATGAATTGTATGAGCCCCAATAAATTGATTTTTTTAAAAAGAAACAAAACATTGTTAAAAAATTAACTAAGTGGGAAAACAACCCATGCACATGGATCAGAACACTTCTCATTGTGACATGTCAATAGTCTTCAGGTGATCTACAAAGTCAAAGCAGCCTTCTTCAGAATCGCATCTGACTTGCATGTAGAAATTGAGAAGTTAGCCTGTAAAATTGAACAGATTGTAAAGGACCCAGAATAGCCTCAACAACCTTATCATGAAGGATAAAACTACAAGATTCAAACTTTCCAGTTTAAAATGTATTACAAGGCAATTCTAATCAAGACAGTGTGATATTGGCACAAGGCTAGACCTAAGACCAATGAAATAGAATTGAGCGAGTACAAAAATAAACCAATGCATGTAGGCAAAAAAACTAAGTTTTGACATGGTTGCTAAAATCTACTTTCCTAGTAAGCCCTGAGCTACTAATCACTTGGCTGGGGGCCTCAAACCAATGGAGAAAGTAGATTTTCAAAAAATAATATGGGGAAGACTAATTTTTTTATTGTGGTTTGATGCCATCGGTGGTTATCAACTCATCGTGACCCTATGTGGAAGGAAACCCTGTCCGATCCTGTGCCATCCTCACAATCATTGTTATGTATGAGCCCATTGTAGCCACTGGGTCCATCCATGTTTGCCAACGTCATTCCTCTTTTTTGCTACGGCTCTACTTTACTCAGTTTGATGTCCTTCTCCAAGGAGTGGTCTTTCCTGACAAGATGTTCAAAGTATGTAATCTGGAGTCTTGCCATCTTTGCTTCTAAAGAGCATCCTGGCTGTACTTCTAACAGATTTGTGTGTTAATTTAAACTCTTACCTCACACCATACACAAAAATTAACTCAAAGTGAATTAAAGATATAAATATAAGTGCTAAAGCTAAAGTCTTATTAGAAAACATGGAGTAAATTATTGGTAACCTTGGATTTGGCTTAGATGTGACACTGGGGAAAAAAAGAAAGAAAGAAAGAAACAGAAGAAAAGGCAGATAAATTGGATTTCATCTAGTTTAAAATTTGTGTGCTTCTGGACTCTACTGCACACACACTTGTAACTTAAGCCAGAAAACACTTGGTGTCCAAAGAAGCAGAAGCCAGGTGTACCAAGAGCGATGTGCTGTGGGTTGACAGACAAACAAGGCCTGGCTACATCAACACTCTATCTGCTGTATTAAGATACATAGTATCCTGGCAATCCTGTGACAGCCATTGTGTTATATTTTGCTTATGTTAATTTATATTAAGGTGTATCTCCGAGGTGCTTCGCCACTGGGGGGCACCCACTTGAAACTGTGTTATTGATTTCTCTGTTTTTTGGTAAAGAAAACTCAGGGACGTGATCCTATAGGGAAAGAAACTGTAATAAAGGTTTGGGGAAAGAGTAACTGTAACAAAGGTTTGGGGAAAGGGTGGGGGGAAATAAGGAGGAGATGATTTCAAGAAGTCCAGGAAGGAAAAGTGTGTTTGGAGACTGATTACGGAAGCAATTGTACAATCATGTTTGACAGGATTGAACTACGAAATGATATGACACATGTATCAATGCCCAAGGTACAGCGTATTAAAAACAAAAAAGCACAGATTCAGGCATGGGTTATGGACTCACACTAAATCCTACCTCTAACTTAGAACAATTAGTTTTTACAACACGGCTCTGCTCAATACTCACCTTCACGAAATGATCACTGAAGATGAGAGTGGTACAGGAAAGTGTGTGTAAGAAAGTAGATGGTGCCCGGCTATCAATTAGAATAGTGTCTGGGGTCTTAACGGCTTGTATTCAAACAAGCAGCCATCTGAGTGAGGCGTCAACTAACTCCACACAGAAGAAGCATACCAGGCTGTGTGATCCAAAGATGATAATAAAAAAATTCAAAAATAGTGAAGAGAAAAGTATCAAAGCTAACATTATGAACGCCCAATTTGTAGAAGTTTATGGAGGACAATGAGAGCCTACAACCCATCTGCCAAGTGTGTAGTCAGACTGTCAGATCTGTTCTAGTGAAAGACAAGAGTCTCTAACAGCTTTTCTGTCAGGCAGACTGTTGGAACCTTGATTTTGCTGGACCAAACTCTATACTTGGGTAATTGACCCTCCTGTAGACATGACCTGTAATTTTACTGAGGGCAAGCATCTCTTACTTATTCAAGGACAGAATTTCCTCCCTGCCTTTTTGAATGCTGATGAAGATCTTTTCCTTCTTATGCATTACTGTACTTGTAATTTTTTCTTTATATAATTATGATTTTAGCCTTACCACCTGTGTTGGTCTGGGTACATTAGAGAAACAAATCCACAGAAGCTCATGTATTAGAGCGAGTTTTATATAAAGGTTAAGTGCACATCAAGAAAACATCCCAACCCAGTGCTGCCCAAGCCCACAAGTCCAACATTGACCCATATATCCTACACCAATCCAAAAAGTCTTCTTCCATCTCATAAAACAGATGCAATGATGCTGACTGCAGGAGGAAAGCCGAGTCAGTGAATGTGTAAGCATCTCTGCACTGGCAGGGGTCTCCAGACGGGTGCTCCAGCACCCAGGGCTGCATTGGGGTAGGTCCATGTGGCTTCTCCTCAGGGATGTCTTGCAGGAAGTGAGCCTGGTAAGTTGAAGTAGGGAACTGGCTAAGGCAGCTGTACCCTGGTCTGACCATCACAAAGCAAGAGACCTGAGAACTCGAAAGGCGAGGCTCACCAAGCCGTTTATCCCTCCACCCTTCAATTAACCCCACATGTGTTTATCGGCCAGGTTGGCACAATAACTAACTAACTTACCCCCTTAGTGTGATTTTGTTTTTTATTGTTTTCTGTTGGGTCTCCCAGCTGTGAAGCACAGGAGGAGTGGATACATAATGATAATAACTGATACAAGGGGTTTTAGGGAATGCAGGGGTAGGGGGTGGGCGATAGGGAGGGAAAGGGAATTTCAGCAATAAATAAGGCAATGGTGGGAGGACACTTGAACTTATTGTGATTGCAGAACTAATTTTAAAGGCAATTTAACCTGGTGGTGGTGGGGGTGCTCTAAGATTGATGTGGTGACTGTACAGTGCCCCTTGATAGGATTGAACCATTAAACTATTGAATTGTATGATATGTAAATTACATGCCACTAAAACTATTCTGGGAAAAAAGTTGACATATAATTTCAAATGTGACCTAAATTCATGATCTCTAACCAAAAGGATAAAGACAGGAAAAAAAAGGATTAAATTAAAAAAAAACTTTTGTTCTTCAAAGGACCCCATCAATAAAGTGAAAAGATAATTCACAGAATGGAAAGAAACATTTTAAAATCATATATCTGGTAAGGGACTTGCATTTAGAATATATATAAAAACTCTTACAACTTAATATTAAAAAGATAACAACCAACTTTTAAAATATGAGTAAAGGATCTAAAAAGACATTTCTCCAAAGAAAGTATACAGATAGTCAATAAACATGTAAGAAGATTTTTGACATCATCAGTCATCAGATAAACGCATATCAAAATCACATTGATGTGCCACTCCCCACCTCCTGGGCTAGCTAATATCTGAAAGGCAGATAATTACAAGTGCTGGTAAGAATGTAGAGAAATTGTAACCCTTACATGCTGCTGGTGAGAATGTAAATGGATATAGCCACTTTGGAAAACAGCCTAGTAGTTCCACAAATAATTAAACATGAAATTACCATATGACTCATCAATTTTACTTCTAAAGTGTCAAAGTTAGTTATCTAGGGCTGCTCTGGCAGAAATGCCACCTGTGGATGACTTTAACAAATATAAATGTCTGACCTCACAGTTTAGGAGGCTGGAAGTCCTAATTCAGGGTGCTGGCTCCAGAGGAAGGTTTTCTCTCTCTTGGCTCTAGGGGAAGGTCATTGTCTTCTTAAAACAACGGTGGAGCCTGCAGTCCTTGGAGATCTCTATGTGCTTGCCACCCATCTCCACCTGACTCGAGGATGCTCTCAGTGCAGGGATCCCAGATCGAAAAAGCACACTCTACTCCTGACTTTTCTTTCTGGGTGGCACTAATGTCCCTCTTTCTTTCTCTGTTTGCTTCATTCACCTTTTATCTCTGGGAAGATAAAAGGTGATGGTGACCATACCCCAGGGAAACTCCCCTCCCTCCCCATCAGGGCCGTCTCCTCAGGAATGGTGTTGCAGCCCAACCTAACCTCCTCGCAATGGGCTGGCTGATCACATTATGGGAGATGATTCCATCTTTATATCATTGCCAAACTATATAGTTGCATAGCTGCCAAACTACTGAGACTTGTGGCCCCGAAAAGTTGGCAGACATTTGGAGAGCACACAATTCAATCTGTGCCACCAAGAGAAATGAAAATGTATGCCCATGCAAAAATCCCTGCACAAATGTTTATCAGAGCATTGCCCAAAAGAGCTGAATGTTAGAGATAAGCCAAATGTCTATCAACTAATGAATTGATAAGCAACGTGTAGTATGTCCATACAACCTAATAGACTGGAAGGTGGACATCTATTGACATGGGAAAAGGGAAAGATGATAATCCACAATAGGGAAAAGAGAAATCAAGAGGGAGGTGTGTAGAGTAAGCTATTGGTGTGTGTGTGTCGGGGGTGGGGGTTGTCAATTTAAACTATAGAACACAAAACTGATGTTCTGAAATGTAAAATGCCCACTAACTCACAATAACAAAACTTTTAAAAATTAAAGGAAGTAAATTACTCATATAGCATGGGCGAACTTTGAAAACATTTGGCAAAATGAAAGGAGCCAATTAAAAAAAGCCTCTGTGTTACATAATTCCATTGACATGAAAGTCTAGAATAGAGAACTGATAGAGACAGAAAGTCGAGGAGTGGCCGCCTAGGGAGAGAAAGGATCCAGAGAGGGCTAACAGCTGAAGGATATGGTATTTCTGTTTGAAGTGATGAAATGTTCCAAAGTTAGCCCTAATGAAGGGTGCATGTATCTGAATAGAAATCAATGAACTGTACATTTTAAGTGGGTTAATTGTAGTGTTGTACATCATGTATCTACAAAGTTATTTTTTTAATTAAAATGTATATAAACCCACGGGTTTTCTTGTCCTGCTGAATATATTGTAGTGTTTATTATATCTTTAGATTTACCTATAATTCTAAGTATTTTTACACAATGGTACTTCAAACAGCATTCCAAACAGGACATCTGGCCCATTTTAACAAACCAGGACTAGATGCGTATTTTGACATGCATAAATGTTCTCTCTAAGGAAGCAATGCTATATTCAAGGCAATACCATATTCAATTTCCTCAACCAAAAAAAAGATTTGTTATAGCAAAATCAAGACTTGTATTTCATAAGGGAGGTGCCTCATGCTTAATTAGGCTGAAATATCTCAATTTAATTTGATGCACTTTTCAAAGGGAACTACTTATCCAGATATATGAGGGCTCAGGTCCAGGAGGTGGGTGTGCCTCGCCAACCTCAGCCAATCAGAGCCCTTCCATGACATATTATGTTCATCTTGGGACCAGGGAGAGTGCATTAGTCCTGTTCTAGTTGTGGGAACAGCAAGTGGTAAACTCTGGGCCGGGCTGTGGTGAGAATGGAACCAATAGTCAGAGAAAAGCAGAGACAAATCATGGATGCTTGGGGGTATTCAATATCTCATGATAAAACACCATGACCTTAGAATCAAGCTAATATCCGCCCTTCTTGGTTAGCTGGTGCCTGTCCTTAGAGCATTTCAGAAACCCCCGTGTCTTTCTTTTTCAAATCCCTTTCTGTGAGGAAGTTAGCTTGATTTGATCTCTTACTACATTGAAGAAAAGGGAGTCGTGACTTATGCCAAACTGAAAATTAACTGAAAATCCATCTCGGGACAAGGCAGGGCGGTGTCAAATTTTAGTTTCTTGATACAAAGAGGCCAGTTTCTTGGCCAGAATGTGTCAAGTGGTCTCTCTACCTTAAAAGGACTCCGTTAGAAGTGAGAAAGATGGAAGCAAGTCAGAGACTAGCCCTGGTGTGGATCAGACATTTACATAAAAGGCCAGCGTTCCACACATCTGCACCGCACTGTACAGCTGGGCGGGGTGGGGGAAACGCTAATGAAATCTCATTCTCTCCTGGGCGGTGCTGCTGGAAAGGAGCTACATTGCTGAGCCTGTGAGATCTGAGGTTTTGACTCTAGAGACCAAATCTCCAAAACAGTACCCCGGGAGGTGGTTGACAAGAGTCCAGGTATGATCCAAAGGACAAAGGCTGCTGTTAGCCTAAAGATTGGAACCTGCCCAGAGGCACCTCAGAAGACAAGCCATCGACACTTTGCAAACATCAGCCAGGATCCAGTCTGATCAACGAGCAAAGAGGTAGAGAGGATCCAATCCTACACAAGCCATGTCAATAAGGAAGACATAGTAAGCCTAGACAACGGTTGTTGTTGTTAGGTGCCGTTGAGTCCATTCCAACAGATAGCCTTAGGTAGGCACAACAGTATTTGAAAATTCTTAGGTTTCCGGGCAGCGTTTGTTCTGTCGTCCTAGGTCACAGTGGGTCGGAGCCAGCTTGATGCACCTAACTGCAGCAGCCACCACGGCCCTGGCCTGTGCCATTTTCAGCAATTGTGATGTTTGTGCTCACTGTTGCAGCTGCTGTGTCACTCCATCTCCTTGAGGGCCGTCCTCTTTGTCACTGGTCCTCCAAGTCCTTTTCTGGAGACTGATCTTTCACGACAACATGTCCAAAGTACATGAGATGAAGTCTCTCCATCCATGCCTCTATGCAGAACTCTGGCCATACATCTTTAAAGACTATAGGTGAGATGAAGTCTAGCTGTCCTTGCCTCTAAGGCACACCATGGCTGGACTTTCTCCAAGACTATGGGATACCATTTTTTTTTTTTGATTTTTAAAAAATTTTATTGTGAATTAGGGAGTTTACATGTCAGAAAGTCATTTTTTTTTAAAATCAACTTATTGGGGCTCATACAATTCATCACAATACATAGATCAATTGTGTAAAGCACATCTATACATTTGTTGCCCTCATCATT
>NW_022111339.1:5417587-5441727 GCF_000313985.2 Echinops telfairi
TTTACTTTCAAGCCTTTAAGTCCCCAGACGCTATAGGTCTCGATAGCCGGGCACCATCAGCCTTCTTCACCACACTTACTTATGCACACATTCTTATGAGTGAATGCCCCTAAACATTTCTCTCCTGGGCACAAGCCTGAAACACCAATCTTTTATATCCAAAACACACTAGAGCCCCATCTTTTTGGAGTCATCCAAGGTTCCTCTGAATCAGGTTCCTCTGCAGAAAGAAACAAGAAGGAGGTACGCTGCAGGGAGAGAGCTGGAAGCAGGCTGAAGAGAGACTAGTCTCCAGTATATAGCAGCTCTTGGGGAGCTTCGAGGTGGAGGCAGTATTCAGTCAGTGGTAGAATTCTGACCTTCCAGGCAAGAGGTTTGCATTTGATTCCTGGACAAAGCACCTCATTCTCAGTCATGATTTATCTGTCTGTAGAAGTGTTCTTATGATGTTGAACAGGTCTTCCTGGATTTTTATGACCAAGATTAAGTAGGAAGAAAGGCCAGGTGATCTATTTCTAAACAAGAGTCTAATCTGCAACAGATCACGAGGATGGCGCTGAAGCAGATAGCATTTTGTTCCTTTGTGCATGGGATTGTTATGAGTGAAATGCTTACTCAAAAGCAAATAACAACAAACCCAGGTGTCTATGAGTCATGCAAATGGTTAATGTGCTTGGCTGCTCCTCAAAAAAGGGACAAGAATCAGTACACCATTAGCATTTCAGAAGAAAAGGCTGGCTGGCAATCTATTAGGAAAACTCAACCCTTGGAAACCCAATAGAGTACAGGGCTGCACAGAGCCACATGGGGTAGTCATGAGTTGAGGTTAACAGCAATCGGTAATATAGAAGGTACAAAATCCAGGAATGGGAATAGTAATACCAGAAGGGAGGGAGTGGTGGGGGACGAGGGGGGAACTGATCACAATAAATAATATATAACCACACGCCCCCTCCAGGGGGAAAGAACAACAGAAAACATGGGGAAAGGGAGAGAGTGGTTGGCGTGAGATATGAAAATAATAATAATTTATAATCAATCAAGAGGTCACAAGGGTGTGGGGGCAGGAGGGGAAAAAAAGGAGCTGATACCAAGGGCTCAATAGAAAGTAAATGTCTAGAAAAGAATGGTGGCAACATATATACAAATATGCATGATACAATTGATGTATGGATTGTAATAAAAGTTGTAAGAGTCCCTGTATTAATCTGGGTACTTTAGAGAAACTAATCCACAGAAACTCATGTTTAAGAGAGAGTTTTATATAAAGGTTAAGTGCACATCAAGAAAACATCCCAATTCAGTGCTGCCCACACCCATAAGTCCAACATTAACCCATTAACCCATATGTCCAACACCAATCCACAAAGTCCTCCTCCCTCTCGCAAACCACACTCTTATGATGCCAACTGCAGGAGGAAAGCCAAATTAGTGAATGTGTGACCATCTCAGCACTGGCAGGGGTCTCCACACAGCTGCTCCAGCACCCAGGGCTGCATTGGGGAAGGTCCATGTAGCTTCTCCTGGGGGCTGTCTTGCAGGAAGTGAGCCTTGCGAGCTGAAGGAGAAAACTGGCTAAGGCAGCTGCACTCTGGTCCAACCATCACAAAGCAAGAGACCCGAAAACTAGGAAGGCGAGGCTCACTGAGCCATTTATCTTCAATTAACCCCACATGTGTTTATTGGCCATGTTGGCACACTAAACTAACTCAGCCCCAGATAAAATGATCTTTTAATATATACCAGGTAAGGAGCTGTAGAGGTGCAGAGGGTTAGGCATTTGACTGAAAATTGCAAGGTTGCCAGTGAAAACCCATCAGTTGCTACAGGAGAGAAAGATGAGGCTATCTACTTCCACCAAGATTTACAGTCCAGAAACGCTTATTAAGGTAAGTCGGTGTCAATTCTATGGCAGTGGGGTTTGAGTTTGCAGAACAGAAGGAAGCTTAATCTTTTCAGTAGCATCTTCAGAATTGCAGGTGGCTTTTCCTGCCCTCTCAGGCCTGTTTGTTAGGAGAGGCCATTTCCTACCTGGGCAGACAAGGAGAAGAAAAGACTTGTTTTACATAGAGTCTAATCTCCTGTTCAGAATCACCCACCCATATGGTCTCTCCTTTCTCCTATCTTCATATGTATAGGAGCCCTGGGAGGTAGTGGTTACATGTTGGGCTGTGATCAGCATGGTCATCAGTTTGAAGCCACCAGTAGCTCCGCAGGGAAAAAGACAGGCCTTTCTACTCCTGTAAACAGTTATCGTCTCAGAAACCCACAGGGAGTCCCTCGAGTCAGCATGAACCCGATGGCAGTGGGTTTGGTTTTAGAGAGGAGCCCTGGTGGTATTGTGGTTATAAGTTGGGCAGCTCACTGCTAACTGCAAGGTCAGTAATTCGAATCCACCAGCCACTCCAAGGGAGAAAGCTGAAGTTTTCATTTCCTGCAAAGAGTTATAGTCTTGGAAAACCCCAAGGACAGTTCTACCCTGTCCTAGAGGGTCACTATGAGTCAGAATGGACTCAATGATAGTGAGTTGAGGGGCTAAGGGGAGGAGGAAAGAGAAAACAGGAAGGCACCTGATGACTGTAGGGTTTTGCTCTGGAGTGATGGAGTGTTTGGAACTAGATGGAAACGTCGGTGGTCAAAACCTGGTGAACATACTAAACTCCACTGCATTGTTGGCCACCCTAAAGTGATTGTGTTAGGCAGGGTTCTCTAGAGGAACAATACCAGGACACTTATGTGTACAGCATGAACAGTTAATATACTGGAAGTCTTTCAATTCTTGAGGGCTGCCAGATCCAAGGTCAAGGGAGCAGACAGCTGAGTCTTCCCTCAGGCAGTGCAGGCAGAGTCCACCCACAGGCAGCAAACAGAAAGGTGGGTCACCAACAGTTAAGCTCAGGAGCTTAACGAAGCAGACCCGGATGGGATATTGAACTCAAGCAATGCAAGGTGACAGGATCCACCAGCCTCAAGCTTAAGTGATGTATACAACAGCAGTGTGGTGAAGCAGTTCTCAAAGGAACCTCAAGCTCTAGTGAAATGATCCACGGGTTGGCTTGTCCCACAGGTAGTGTAGCTCACAAGTTGAGGCAGAGAACTAGCTAGAGCAGCTGCATTCTGGTCCGATCACCAGACAGCAAGACAGAGATGGGTGGGCCTCATGGAGTCATTTATCTCTTTGCCTTCCAATCAAATTGTGACATGATTAATCCCACATGTTCCTATTGGCCAGGTTAACACAATAAACCTACCTATCACAGTGATGAACCATGCGTATGTGCTTTTTCCCTCCATACATTAAAAAAGAAGAGAAAATTTTTATCCTACCACCAATGGATACTCTGATAACACTCCGTTTTAGAGATGAGGAATTTGAAAGGCAGTGACGTTAAGTAACGTGACCAACAATGAAGAAGTGGAGGAAGGAACCAGCTTCAAACCTAGCTTTGTTTGTAATTCCAATTACTCTTTGTTCTCCTGGGACTTCCACTGTAAATTTCCCATGATTTCTGCTCCTTAGCGCTTTCTTATTGGTCATCTCACACTCAGTCACTCTCTGAATGACTGAAATGAAGGGGTGGGATAATGTTGGAAGCTGGGTGGGCTCTGAAGGTCTAGACTGTAGGCTCAACTTATATCTCCCACCAGTCTACCCAGGACTAACATACCTCCCCTCATTCTCTTTTTCTGAACATTGTTTTGGTTTGGCATTTGGTTTGGGCTGGTCTAGTTTTCTGATTTGTTTTCATTTTAAATTGTGATATGTTCACACATATTTCATGTTATTGTGTTTCACAGATATTCCATTTTGTTGTTGTCATTTTGTTTTATAAATTGTAGCTCTGTGGCTACCCTGAGCCAGAAAAATCTATTCCAATAATAGGTGCTCACTTTGTGTTCCTGTGTCACATTTTGGTCAACCTTGCACTATTTCAAACATCTTCATCAAGCCACTGCACCTTAATAGATTAGCAAAACCAAATCAAACCCACTGCCATCGAGCTTCTCCTGACTCATAGCAACCCTATATAGGGTTTCTGAGACTAGAAATCTAAATGGCAGACTTTCTACGTGACCGCATCTTTCTTCTAGGATAGGCTGGTGGGTTTGAACCACCAACCTTAACATTAGCAGTCCAACACCTAGCCCACAGGGTCTCCGGGGTGATGGTGTAGTGTAAGCACGACTTTGATATGCACTGAGAAACCAAAATATTTGTGTGACTTGCTTTACGGAGATGTTTGCTTCATTGTGATGGTCTAAAACTGAACCCACAACATCTCCAAGGTTTGTCTGGGTGGAGATTTTGTGGTAAAAATGTTCCTCCTAGGCAAGCATTGAGCAACTCCCCCTGAGTTAGTGCACCCAGTGGTGTTGCCTGGGAAACTTCGCTCTGGTTACAGTGGATTTTTTCATTAAAGCAGTTTCGCTCACTAGAAACTTGTTTTTGTGATGGCCAATTTAAGAGAACAGCATGTGGCTGTGACATGTGTTTCCTGCTCAGGAAAACTGCCACAGAAACTGCTGTGATGTTGAACTCAGCTTCCAAGGACAGCTCTGTGGGAAAAACTCAAGTGTATGAGTGGTTTTCTCATTTCAAAAAAGGTGAAATGTCAGTTGAGGACAAGCCTTGTTTAGGATGTCGTCAACTTCTCAAAGGGACAAAAATGTCAACAAAATTCATGTACTTGTGCTGAAAGACCTATAACGGACCATTGAAGAGATAGGGAAGTTATCTGGACTACCTTGGCACTCCAGTCAGTGAATTTTATTAGAAGATTTGGGAATGAAAAAAAGTCCCTGTGAAATTTGTGCCTCAGGTTTTGACTGACCAGGAAAAAGAGCAATGAGTGGAAACATGCTGTGCTTTGAAAGAACAGCTCCAAATCGACCCAGACTTTTCCCCCAAGGCCATTACTGGTGACCAGACATGGTGCTGTTCTTATGATCCAAAAGCAAAATCAACAGACAGTGGAAGACTCCAGCATCCCTTTACCCCACAAAAGCTCATCAAGTGAAATCAAAGATCAAGAAGATGCTCATTTGTTTTTTTGATGGGAATGTGTGAGGGGGTGGGTGTGAGGGTGGGGGTGGGGGATAGTGCAATTGGAGCTTGTTCCACCAGGTCAGGCTGTTAATCAAGCATTCTATTTATAGGTTCTGAAAATATTGGGTAATAGTATGTGACAAAACGGCCTAATTTGTGGCAGACAGGGGACTGTGGTGGTTTTGCCACTCCACCAACGCACCTGCTCATGCAGCCATCTCAGTGCACCAGACTTTTGGCAAAAGCCAGCATGCCTCTCTTGCCCCACACCCCTTATTCACCTGATTTTGCTCCATGTGACGTATTTTTCTTTCTGCAAATGCAGAAGGACACGAAAGGACAGTGATTTGACAATGTAGAAGAGATGAAGAATAAAACAATGGAGGTGCTGTTCAGCCATCCGAACAGATAAGTTTAAAAAAATGTTTCCAAGAATGGAATTGCAGATTTGACAAAAGTATTAAGTGCAATGGAGAGTACTTTGAAGGTGTTAAGTTTTTTTTGTAAAAAATTTAAATACATAGCTTTGAAAAAATCTTCTGATTTTGGGGTTACCCCTCATGTGCGTATATACCAAGACATTTGCTATTTCAACAGATCATTCTTTTTAAACAAATATCATCTTTCCTTTTCTGATTATTTATTTTATCTTCCTTGCCCTAATCTCCTTTTCAATTGCTCCCAGTATGGAAATGTTGCTGGTAGAATCTGTTGGTTTATTGATATTTGCTTCTGAGATCTTTATTCTTGCTATTACTCTTAGGTGAGTTCAACGTACTGTGCATAGTCCTCCCAGGAAAGGCTTCTGTAAAATTAAATGAAAAGATGACAACAACAACAACAACAACAACAACTTTATCCATTCCTGTCATGTGGCAATTTAATTATGTTGAGAATTTGGTCTTCTGGGGGAAAAAAATCTAGAAAAAAAGCAAGCTCCTATCAGATTCTCTTCTTTGATTCAATCTCATTAATTCAGCCAAGTCTGGCAGATGGTGCTAAGCCATATGGGCTGTCATGAAGCCCAGTTAATATTCATGTAGCTGGATTCTCTCAGGTACTTGGCTATCATCACGGTGGTCTGGCTTGGACCCAGCGCTGGGCAGGAGAGACAATTGATGCAGGAGGAAACCAACCCCACATGGAGCACCTTGCCCACACTCAGTTTCACAGCACCTCTTGAACCCTGCAGCGGATGCCCCAACCCTGAAGAGGCTCTACTTGTTCACCCATGACTCTCCATAGAGCAAATTCTGGCTTCTTGGGAAGAAAAGTTGAAATTTCCTAAAATGAATATATCTGTTTCACATCTGGTGAGGTCTTTGTTCTTTCTAGGGTGATTGCTTTCTTTCTTGTTGAATTGTATCCATTAAGACTATGGGTATGTTTTAAAAGATAAGGACTTTAAAAAAGTAACCATATATAAGTTCATGTTAAAATTCAAGAAAATTAAAACAAGTCCATAAGAGCCAAAATATGACTGAAATTCAAGAACATTTCAAGAACGGACTTGACTCCTTGAACACAAATGACAGAAGAACTGAGGAGCTGTGGGACACCATCAAGGACATCATTTTTAGAGGCTTACATTCAAACTAGCATACATCTAAGTGAGGCACCAACTATGTCCACACGGAAGAAGCACTCCAGCCTGTGTGATACAAAGATGGTGATGGCACAACCCAAATATGATGAAGGGAAATGTATTCAAGCTTAGATTGTGAACACCCAATTTGTAGAAGGCTATGGAGGAGAGTGGGAGCCCAAAACCCATCTGCAGAGAATCTAGTCAGATTAAGAATCTGGCAGAACCCCTCTCATCACAGGCAAGGGATTCAAATAGCTTTACTATCAGACAGAGATTATTGTCACCTTGGTTATGGCAGAGCGAACCATGGTTTAATATGATACTGGGTCAATTGATCCCCTTCCTGACCCAACATGAAATTCCTCTAGGCTCAAATATTGCCCACTTGTTCCACAACGGAAGTTTCTTCTGTGGCTTTTAAAATATCATTGGTGGTCTTCTCTTTGTTACTCTTTATTGTTATCTTTATAATATTATTGCCTTTCTGCTTCATTTTGAATTTTATGGTTTCTCTTAGGTTTCCCAGTTTATGAATCACAGAAGTAGTGGATGCATAGAGACAATGACAAATGTAAAGGTTTAATGGAGAGTGGGAGGATGAGGGGAATTAGGGAGAGAACAAGGAATGTAGGAGTGTGAAAGGAGAACTAGAACTAATTGTGATGCTGTATAGACAACTATTTTTAAGAGTGACTTAACTATGGACACGTAAGATAAGTGAATATTTTTAATTATCAAGAAAATTACTTTAAATAAAAATAAAAAAGCAAATCAAAGTTGACCAGTGGTTCCCATGGGTGAAGAAGGAAGGGTTTTTGCTTAGGGGGCATTGGATTTATGTTAATGGCGGTGGAATAATTTGGAAAAGTTTATCAATGATGATTGCACAACAGGAAGAGTATAATCAATGGCACTGATTTATATGTATAATTTTGCCACAATTAATAATAATAATAATTATACTGATAGCAATGAGTACAAAGAAGAAGAAAATGTTCTAAAATTGATTGTGGTAATGATTACGCAACTCTTCTTGATATGATTGAATTGTATGATATGTGGAAGAAGGTCCAATAAAACTGATCAAATGATTAAAAAAAACTGAAATAAAAAAAGAAAACAAAAGGTCATGGATGTCAGAAAACAATCTGAAACTTGCTTTTAGTTGTAGATTAGCTAAAGCAAATGGAAGAAATGAAGATAAAGAGCTGAAAAGAAATTTTCAAAGAACAACTCAAGAAGACAATGTCAAATATTACAATTAAAAGTGCCAAGACCTACAGTTAGAAAATTAAAAAGAAAAAACACACTCAGGATATCATAAACTGAAAGAACTTAAGAAAAAATTCAAGCCTCAAGCTGCAATATTGGAAGATTCAATGGGCAAAATATTGAGTGATACAGGACGCATCCAGAGAAGATGAAAAGAATACACAGAGTCACTGGACTAATAAGAAGTAGTCGACACTTTATAATTTCAGAAGGTCGCATATGAGCAAGAACCAATAGTGCTGAAGGAAAAAATTCAAGCTGCACTGAAAGCAGGAGTCAAAAACAAGGCTCCAGAATTGATGGGAAAACACTCAAAATGTTTCAACAAGCTAATAAAACACTGGTAGCACTTACTTACCTATGCAAGAAAATTTGCAAGACAGCTAATTAGTCATCTGACTGGAAGGGATCCAAATTTGTACCCATTCTAAAGAAACCTAGCTGAATGCTCAAACTATAGAATAATATCATTGATATCATATGCAAGTAAAATTTTGATGAAAATCATCCAACAACAATTGCAGCAGTACATTGACTGGGAGCTATCAGAGGTTCAGGCTGGATTCAGAAGAAGATGTGGAACAACGGATGTTGCAGATGTCAGATAGATTTTGGCTGCAAACAGAGAATACCAGGAGGGTGCTTACTTGTGTTTTATTGATTATTCCAAGACTGTGTAGATTATAACAACTTATGGATACCCTTGAGGAATGGGAATGAGAGGAATGGGAATTCCAGAACGCTTCTTTGTGCTCATGCAGAGGTTGTACAAGAATCAAGAGGCAGTTGTGTGAAGAGGCAGTTGTGTGAACGGACACTGTGTGGTTTAAAATTAGGAAAGGTGTGAGCCATGGTTGTATCCTCTCACTATATTTATTAAATCTGTGTGCTGAGCATATAATCAGAAAAGCTGGCTTATATGAAGAAGAATGTAGCATCAGGGTTGGAAAAAGGCTTATCAACAATATGCAATATGTAGATGACACAACTTTGCTTGCTAAAAGTTAGAAGGACTTGAAGTACTTTCTGATGAAGATCAAGGATTGCAGCCTTTATTATGGATTAATAATATATTAATTATTAATAATTAATCTATGTAAAGAAGACCAAAATCCTCATAAATTGATCAATAGGTAAGTAACATCATAATAAATGGGAAAAAAGTTGAAGTTGTCAAAGATTTTTTCTAGCTTGTATCCACAACCAGTGTTCATGGAAGCAGCAGGCAAGAGATAAAGACTCATTGGAGTGGGTAAATCTGCTGCACAAGCCCTCCTTTCAGTATTGGAAAGCAACAATGTTAACTTTGAGAACTAAGGTATGCCTGACCCAAGCTGTGATGTTTTCAATGATCTCTTAAGCCTGTAGAAGTTGGACATTGAATAAGGAAGACCAGAGAAGAATTGATGCATTTGGATTGTGATTCTGAAGAATGTTCAAAGTACCAGGGACTGGCAAGGATAAACTGATCTATCTCAGAGAAAGTAGGACCAGAAGACTCCTTAGAGGCAAGTATTCCATGACGTTGTATTATATACTGTGGACATATTGTCAGGAGAGGCCAATCCCTAGAGAAGGACATCACCTTTGGTAAAGTGAAGGGACGGTAAAAAAGAGGAAGGCCCTTAGGTAGATAGATTGACACAGTGGCTGCAACAATAGGCTCAGACAGGGAAACAGTTGTGGGGATGATGGAGGACCTACGATGCCGTGCTTCATTCTGCTGTGCATATGGTTGTTATGGGTCAGAACCAACTCGATGGCACTTAACAACTGTAGCTATTAATTTTTTATGAGGGTCTTTCGATAGAGTTTTATTTTTTTAAAACCGTGTGATATTCCTTATTACATTTGCACAGTTCTTCATTGTGTGAATGGTCCCCAGCTTATTCAACCTTTTTGTTGAATGTCTTAAACTCCAAAATGAAGTAAGACAGGTGCTTAGGAGATTGCTTAACATAGGGATTCTCCGTACGGCCTTTCATTACATTTCCCTGGTTACTAGTTTGGTTGGGCAGCTTTTGATGTTAAGTGACTATTTTATTTCTATCTTGTGTGCGTGTGTGAAGTGTTTGCATTTGTGGGATATTTCTCTCATCTTTTCTTATAGTTTCCTTGCTCTATGCTTATTGAATTGTAGGATTTTTAAAAGAAAGCCCATATTCAAGACACTTGTTCTTTTTTGGTTATAAAATCCAAATGCCATTAAGTGGATTCTGATTCATATTATAATATCAAAGTAGAACTGTGCTCCATAGGGTTTTTCAATGGCTGATTTTTAGAAAGTAGATTCAAAGACTTTTTCAGAGGCACTGGAGGGAGGCCTGGTGGCATATCGATTATGCATTGGGCTGCTAACTGCAAAGCCAGCAGTTAAAAGCCATGAGCCAGAGAAAGATGGGAATTTCTACTCCCATAAAAAGATGCAGACTAAGTAACCCACAGGGACAGTTTCATCCTGTGTAGGAATCAACTCGATGGCAGGGTAGACTGAAATTTTCGTCCTTCGGTTTAGCAGTCACCAAATTAACTATTCATAGCATCAGGGCCTCTAACACATTACACATATGTTTTCTCTCTGCAACTTATCATCTTACTGTCTTGTAATCTTTGATAGAAGAGTTCTGAATTTTATAGTACTTATATTCATCAGCATTTTGCTTTATCTTCAAGATAAAGTCCCATTACTCTTGGTCATTGAGGGCTCTCTATCTTCTAAATGCTTAATAAGTTTGCCTTTCACATTTAGTCATCATATCCACTAGAAGTGATTTTTATGTAGGCTATGGGATGAAGGTTCACTTTTGTTTTTTTTCCCACATGGGTGCCTGATTTTCCTATACCTCTCATTCAAAAGTTCATCTTCTTCCATTGGGACACAAAGCTCTTGGTCACATGGTACCTTTCTTTATCAATATATAGCTGTCTCTAGGCTGCTTTTTTCTAACCCATCATTTTGTTTACTTCTCCCTGGATTAAAACCACACTATCAAATCACACTCTCAACTCAAAAACTCACTGCCATGAAGTCAATGCTGACTCATAGGACAGTGTAGATGTCCCTCTGTGAGTTTTCAAGATTGTAACTCTTAAGGGAGTAGGAAGCCCATCTTTCTCCAAGCAAGTCTTCTATGTGTTTTGAATTTGATTTTTGTTCTACATTTTTCTCCATTCTATTTAGGACTTTCCATTATGGCCCTAGTCAGAACTACACTAATGGTTGCATGGCACCATCTAGTTCTACTGATCTCAAGCTAGTGGAGGCTGTGGCTCAGGTAGGCCAGTGATTCTTTGGATTAATTGTTCCTTGAGTCTTTATTTTTCTTCACTCTCCTTTTCAAGAGGTGAGAAGTGACCAAGGGGATTTTATATTTTGCAATTTTTTTAAGGGGATAAATTCACCTCTTGTATTTTTCATCATAAATGTTTTCCATTTTTCCATATTTTGCATTTCTTTACATTTTGGAAGCAGCAAGACAATTTCAACAGATAGCCTGATATAATTCCAATTACAATGTTTAAAGTCTGAATTTCAATTCACAAAGTTTATAATACTCAATCTTCTGGTCCATGAATATGGTATATGTTTTCAATTATTTAGGTCTGCTTTGGTGTTCAACAAAGTTTTACTATTTTTTCTAGATAAATCTTTTGCACATCTTTTGTTGTGTTTATTTTTAGGAATAGCATGCTAATTTGTTATTTTAAAATAACAACTTATTCTTTTTTTCATATTCACATTCTGCAAGTTTATTGCGAGCACAGAACAATACAAGCAATTATTGCCTAATTTTAAAATACAGAAATTTGGCTTTTATTTATTTATAGTTTATCTGCATAGTCCTTTGAATTCTATATACAGATTATCATATGAGTTGCAAATAAAGGCAGTTTTGTTTCTTAGTGTCCAGTCTTGCTATCTTTTGTTTTATGTTCTTGTCTTACTTGCCTAGCTTGAATCCCTAATGAAATGCAAGTAGTGCCAAGGAATGTCTTTGTCTGATTCCAGTCCAAAGGGAAAATTTTCATTTGTCATCTTTAAGTATAACATGTGCTGTAAATATTACAGATACCCTAACCAACACAATAAAATGTTCTTCTATTTGGTTAGAAAAAAATTTAATCATTATGAATTGATGAATATATAGTTTTATCTAACGTTTTTGTTTTGTTTTTAATTTGCATACGTTTTACCTTCCATAAGAATTAAATCACTTGATTTTTTTGATGTTAAACCATCTTGTATCCTTACGATAAATCTAACTTGGATACGATATACTGACCTTTTAAGATCACTGATGGATTTGATTCATGTGGAAATTTGTATGTTTCGTTCAGTCAGTCATTCACTCCCTGCCTGTACAAGCACTATCAGTTGCCATACAGGGGGTTTCTTCTCATGTTGACCCTCAGTCTGTCAGAAGAGCTTTGCAGGTCTTTCTTCTGAGGAGCCTCTAGGTGAACTTCAGCATTTTGATTACGATCCAGGGATTTAATTTTATTAGACACTCATAGGTGTCAGACACGGTTCAATAAATCAAACCAGGATCATTGTCCTTGTGGAGTTTAAATTCTAGCAGGGCCATATGGGCAATAACAATTAATAATTAAATAAGACAGACAAAACAATGAAAATAATTCATTTTAATTGCTTTTAAAAATTGTTCTAGTAAATGTATGAAAAACTTAAAAGTGTTGTGAAAAATGGAAGCAGAGGACTGGGGGAAGGAGAATTAGGGACCGTCTGGAATAGAATGGTAAGAGCAAGTATCATTGAAAAGATAACAGTTCAGAAAAGATGTGAAAGGAATAAGCTCATTATCTATGTGTGTATATGGGGGTATCATGTGCTAGGAATAGTGAAGAGTAAGTGAAAATGCAAGTGCAAAGGGGCCAGGGTGGCTGAATTAGGGTGCAATGAGAGGGCCAGTAAGTATTGCGGTCAGAAGAGTTAAAAGGTAGGGTCTCATAGACCATTGAAAGTTTCTGGGTTCTCTGCATAGAATGAAGAGCTACTGTATGGTTGTGAAAAGAAGCATGATGACATGATCTGATTTACACTTTACAGGAACCACTGGTGGAACCTTTGAAAACAGACTATAGGACTATGTGTTAGTCCGGGTTGACTAGGGAAACAAATTTAGCTTTATATAAAAGTCATTGTACATTAAGAAAACATCCCAGCCCAGTTCAGATTAAGTCCATAAATCCGATATTAGCCCATATGTCAATTACCAGTCTATAACTTCTTCTTCAGACTAATGCAGCACACACAATGATGCCAAATGCAGGAAGATCACAGGCCCATGGGTGGAAAGCCTTGTGGATCCAGTGGCAGTGGAAGCATCTCAGTGCTGGTTTGGGTCTCCAAGTGGCTCCTCCAGCACCAGGGCTCTAGCATAGCTCCATGTGTCTTGTTATCAGGAATATAAAGAAGTAACTATGTGTGTCCCACTTCCAGAAAGCTATTTATCTCTGTAGTGCCTCCAAATGAGGTCATCAAGCAGTGACCTGATTGACGGGCTAAACACCATCCCTTCCCTCTGATTAGTCTCAAGTTGGCACCAGATTATGTAATTACCACAGATTTCAGTGTAGAAGCAGAGCAAGACCAGTTAGGGAGCTGTTTTTATA
The DNA here is from genome assembly GCF_000313985.2 of Echinops telfairi. Taxonomy (NCBI): domain Eukaryota; kingdom Metazoa; phylum Chordata; class Mammalia; order Afrosoricida; family Tenrecidae; genus Echinops; species Echinops telfairi. Next base: position 5,431,129 of record NW_022111339.1, read on the forward strand.
ATGGACAAAATGGTGATGGTTCAGATAAAGATGATAGTATAAGAGGTGATATGCAATTGTAGTAGTTACATAATTTCATGTCAACTTAAAGATATATAAAAGTATTTGGGGTGATATTTAACCTGGCAATCAGGTCACAGCTTGATGGTGACTCCTTGTAGGTATGGCCTTCTCATAAGGAAAACCCCGGGAACCTCCTCTTATCTTTCTGCCTTCACCTTCCTGTTGGCTGATCCTGGTTGCTGTGAGCCCTATGGTGCGGCCACTGCCATTGGATCCACATCACTTTGCATCTACCAGCCAGTGATGTTCCTGCATTTTGCATCATTGCATGTGACTGTGTGAATTTGAAGAGGGACTTATGGACTAGTATTGGACTTATGGACTTGATATGAATTGGGCTTGCATGCTTGCTTGATATATAATTACTTCTTGATATAAAACCCTCTCTTGAACATACAAGGGGTTACCCACCCCAAACAAAACAAAACAAGATGGAAAAAGCTCTGCTGGACTGAGCTTTCCTAGTACATAATTTTCTTTCTAGATGAGTTACAACCAAATCACTCTGAGTTAGAGCACCCAGTGGTGTCGCCTGGGAAAGTTCTCTCTGGTTATAGTGAATTTTTTCATTAAAACAGTTTCACTCAAACCTTGTTTTTTGTGATGGCTGATTTAAGCGAACTGAGTGCGGCTATGAAATTTTGTTTTCTGCTTGGGAAAAGTGCCACAGAAACTGCTATGATGTTGAGCACAGCTTCCAAGGACAGCACTATGGGAAAAGCTCAAGTGTCTGAGTGGTTTTCTCATTTCAAAAACAGGTGAAATGTACACTGATGATAAACCTCTTTCTAGACATCATCAACTTCCAAACAGATGAAAATGTCAACAAATCCATGCACTTGTACTTGAAGACCGACGATGATGGTGACACACCATTGAAGAGATGGGGAAGTTATCTAGACGATCTTGGAGCTCAGTTCAGGAAATTTTAATGGAGGATTTGGAAATGAGAAGGGTCACTTTGAAATTTGTGCCTCAGGTTCTGACTGACCAGGTAAAAGAGCATCATGTGAAACATACTGTGCTTTGAAAGAACAGCCCCTAAATGACCCAGACTTTTTTCCCAAGGTCATTACTGGTGAGGAGACATGGTGCTATTGTTCTGACCCCCAAAGAAAATATCAATCATGCCAGAGGAAGACACCATCATCACGTCCCCCAAAACAATCTTGTCAAGTGAAATCAAAGATCAAGAAGATGCTCATTTGTGTTTTTTATGTAAGGGAGATAGTGCATTTGGAGTTTCTTCCACCATGTTAGGCTGAAAATCAAGTTTTCTTGTGAGGTTCTTAAAGACTGAGTATCAGTGTGTGACAAAAATGGCCTGATTTGTCGCAGATGGGGGACTGATTTTGCCACCACAACAATGCACTTGCTCACGCAGCCGTCTCAGTGTGCCAGTTTTTGGCAAAAACATTGCATGCCTCTCTTGTCCCATGACCTGACTCACCTGACCTCACTCTGTGTAACTTCTTTTTGTTCCCAGGAATGAAGAGGGACATAGAAATACAGCAATTTGAAGATGTAGAAGAGGTGAATAAACATATAAGGGAGGTGCTGTCAGCCATTCAAATAGATGAGTTTGGAAAATGTTTCCAAGAATGGAATTACATATTAACAAATGCATTAAGTGTAATGGAGAGTACTTTGAAGGTGATAAGGTTGTTTTGTAAAACAACAACAACAAAACTTAAATACATAGTTTTTTGGGGGGGGATTCCATTTGGAGTGGGGAGAGGTACCCCCTCGTATATGAGTGCCACTGGATTTGTTTATGAAGTCAACCGGGCCTGCGAGAGCAATGATTAGCTTCTGGATACATTTTGAAGGTAAAGACACCAAGATTTCTGGTTTGGATGTGGGTGTGAGGGGGAAAAAGAAATTAAAATGATCTCTACATTCTCTTAACATTTGTGACTAGAAGCTAATTGATGCATGTTCATTTTGGGACATGCTGAGCTTGAAAATTTCCCAATAGGTAGCTGGATCTTGAAAGTGAAGTCTGTGATGAATATGTAAATTCAGAATCATCGGCCTACTGACAAGAACCCTGGTAGCCCAACCATTACCTGCTCAAGTGCCAACCAAAGGTTAGTGAATCAAACCCACCCAGTAGCTCCATGAAAGAAAGGCCTGGTAAAAATCTGATCCTGTAAAGATTGTAGCTAACAATACCCTCTGAAGAAGTTCTATTATGTAACATCTGGCCACTAGGAGTTGAAGCTGACTTACTTTGTGGCACCTACCAGCAGCAGTATATTGATAGTATCTAAAGTCAATCTTCTGGATGAGACTACCTAGGGCTTACCTTGGGGAACCCCAGCATCAAAAGTTTAGGAAGGATAAGAAGAATCAGTAAAAGAGTTAAAGAAGTACTAGATAGTGTGGAAGGTGGAGAACTGTACAGCTGTGTTGCCTTCAAAGCTAAAGGTATTCCAAGCAATAGGACTCAATAGAAAGTGTCTAAAAAGGAGTGAAGGCAACATATGTTCAAACATGCCTGATGCAATCAATGTATGTAATGTAAAAAAAAATAGGAGTCATTCACTTTGACAAATACTGGTGATAGGTTAAATAAAATGAGGGCAGATTTTGACCATTATGCTTAGCAGTGTGAAGATTATTAAGGAACTAGACAACAGCTGTTTGGATGGAGTAGAGAAAAGGCATGAATGGAAAGAGAGATGGGAGAAGGGGAGAGTAAAAGAGGAAATGGTATGAGTAAGTATAGGTTGCATTTAAAGCCTATAAGGTGGAACAGAAAAATAGGTAGCTAGAAGTGGCAAGAGAAAATTTTGTCCCTGCAATGGAGAACTAAGCACATTTCTGTATACTGAAGGGAATAATTCAATCAAGGATGATTTTGAATATGTAACAAGGAGAGGAGAAAATTGGTAAATCAATGCCTTTAAGGTTAGGGAGAGAGAGACAAGTCTGTGTTTAGCTAGGATTATGGGTAAACTCATCCATATTAACACGTAGGAAATGCATGGGCACAGAAGGTGATTCTGGTAGGTGAGGACAAGCGCTTTTGGATAGTTCAACTTTCTCAGTAAAATTAAAGATATGTTTGTCAGTTTAGACATAGAATAGGATGCAGTCCTTAGAATAGAATGCAGTCATGTTAGTCTCTTATTGGGAAACCAGTGGCAGTATCTTTAGTGAAAATCCACTTTCAATTTTTGTTTGTTTGTTTACTTATACCTTTTTCTTTTAATATCACTGGATATTTGTCAGTATTATATATTTTTGTTTGAAGAGCCATGCTTGCCATTACTGAAAACTTGTGTTTCCTTGAAATGTTGGTCTTATTATTTCTGTCCTTTTTATTTCCTTTCTTTTACAACTCTTTGGGTTTATTTTCCTGGTTGTTTTCTAAGTTCTGTTACACATGCTTAGCTCACTAATTATTAACCACTCCTATTATTTAGTATATACATAGAAGTTTTTTTTTCCCTTTATGACATTGTATTAGGGCAGGTTTTCTAGAGAAACAAATCCAGTGACACTCATCTAGAAACAAGAAAGAGCTTTATATGAAGAAGTAATTTTATATCATGAAAGCATGCCATGCCAGTCCAACTCAAATCCATAAGTCTGATGCAAGCTGGGGCCCCTTTACACCCATGTAGCTGAAGGCCAATAATGCAGAAAGGTGAAGTAGGATGCAGGAACATTATAGGCTGTTGGGTGCAGAGTTGAGTGGCTCTGAGGTCAGTGGAAATATCGCAGGGCGCTGACACATTGCAGAGTGTGGCCTACATGGGGCCAACCCTGGAAGCAAGCAGGGTCCCAGCAAACAATAAAAAGTGGCAGAGAGAGGGAAGTGCCCAGCTTCTTCCCTATGAAAAGGCCACATCCCCAGGGAGGCATCATCCACCTGTGATCTGACTGACAGATTGGACTCCACCCCTCTATCAATGCAAGTTGGCATAAAATCATCGATGACGATAGACATGTTTTAGCTTCCTTCCTAAAGTAGATAAATGTATGTTTTAGTTTTATTAGTTCAAAACCAAAAGAGGTACCCAGACCACCAATCACTCGCAGTAAGAGGAAGAAATTACTCAGCTACAAACATGAGATATGTCCTATCCAAAATGAGCAATGTGTCAGAGGATGAAGGGAAGAGACTAGAGGGTAGAGTGAGAGTCAAGAAGAACAATGAGTTACGGAAACATTCCCATAGATTCCTATTCCCATAGAATAGAAAACCAATTAATCCTAACCCGTGGCCATTAAGTTGGCTCCAGCTCAGGACAATTTTTTTTCCATATTTTTAAAATCATTTTATTTGTAACATGTGTTACAAAGCAGAACTGCTCGTAGGGTTTCTGGAACTATAATCTAAATGGAAGCAGATCACCAGGATTTCATTCCATGGTGCCAGTGGGTAGGTTTGAACCACCCACCTTGAGATTGACAGCCAATCACAAAATGTAAAATCATCTAAGGATCTTTTAGAGTAAAAGGAGGACCTAATCAAGAAACATTTGTTGAGCTTTCAGTAAAGAAACCTTATACTCTAAGGCCAATTGTAATTCTGAATTTGTATGGGCTAGGGACTGCTGTGTATTTCATTTCTCTCCTCTTTTTAAATGAGAGCATCTAATGTTATTCTGACCTATCTTACACTATATATTTGGTGTGTAAGATAACTTGCCCTGTTAGTTCATGGGTCTCTAAATCAAGAGGCGTTACACCAAACAGGCAGCACCAAAGACCTCATTTGTCCTATACCAAGCACAGGTCACAAGATTTTGGTCCTGATACTATTATTGCATGATTCTTTGTCTTGCGGGAAGTGAATGCATTTTCTATGAAACAAGGAAAATCAATCCGTGGGGCCAGTGGCCCACTGTGCACTGCGGCTTCCTGTCGGCATTCATGTCTCTGTGTAATCCTCTCCATGCTGACTCTGTGTAATCCTCTCCATGCTGACTCTGCCCTTGACTAGCAATGCGCCCACAAATGTGATATAAGCAGAAGCTATGTAAGCATTCTGTGCATTGAGGTCTTCTTTCTTTGAATGTTGCTGCTATTGTCTGTGAGGAAGCACAGCTTGGCTTCTTTGAGGGTGAAAGAGCCTTGGGACAGAGTGACCGAGAGAGAAGAAATTATCCCATGAAACTCAGTTCTTGGTCCACTCACAAACTGAGTACTACTATGTAAGTTAGCCCAGATGAGACCAACAGAAAAACCAGTTGCCCAACCACAAAATTGTGAGAAATCAAAATCACTGGTATTTTAATCAATTAAGTTTGAGAGTGCTTTGATATGCAACAACAGATAACAAAATAAAGGTGATCTGGTGTCCTGTCACCCTGCCCCTACTGGCTAGTTTTAAGATCTCTTTTTGTCTTTTATGTTCTGCAATTTCACTCTCATGTGTCTGGCTGTTAATTCTTTATCTTATTTTGTATTCACCCAGTGTCTTAGTGATCCAGTGCTGCTAAATAGTAATTTAACTTGGAGACTAGACGTCTGGAATCAGGACATTGGATTGAGGGGAAGTTGTTCTTTCTCTGTTAGCTCTTGGGGAAGATCCTTGTCTCTTCTCCTCCTATCCCTCATGTCAGGTGGCATCTATCATTCCAAATCTTTGCTTGTCTCTCACTACCCAATCTGCTCTTTTCCTAAAAAGAGATTGGCTCATGGCACCCTCTATAACAATATGGCCTCATACACATAACAAAGAAAACGCATTGCCAAATGGAATTATAACCACAGGTATTGGGGCTACTATTTACAACATGTACCTTGGGGGAGACATATCTCCATTCATAACACCAGATTCTTTAATGTGTGGACTTGTAGCTATAATAATAGGAGGCTTATGAGTCAGAATTGACTCAGTGGCAGTGAGTTTGGGTTTTTTAATCTATAATTATTTCTGGATAGTTCTTAATCATTATGGCTTCTAATACTGTTTTGCTTCATTCTTTCTCTTCTCTCTCTGTAGACATTGAGTAAGACTCTTTCGCACTCTATCCTCCATGTTGTTTAACCTCTCTTCCACCTTTTACATATTTTTGTCTCTGTCTGCGTTGTAGATATTTTTTTTCAATCTTCCAGTTCAATATTAAGGTACATTTAATTTGTTTTTAATGTGTCCTTTGAGTGCTTCACTCCAATACTGTAGGCTTTATTTCTGGAATGCCTATTTAATTCTTTTTCAAATCTGTTAGTAATTTTAATAGATTCTGCTTCTTTTAAGATTCAATCTATTTAATGTTTAAACATTATAAGTAGAGTTTTTTGCTCAAGATCTGCCTAAAATCTGAAGATTTTTGTTGGCTGCGGAATCAGGACCATAGTCTTGCAGGGTGCCAAAGTCAATTGGTGTAAATTTACAAAGGCGATACTCTACATCCTAATTTGCCGAGGAGTGATTAGGGTCTTAGAACCTTATGATCAGTGATCTAAGGTGGTGAAACTATCCGGCTCTCTCTCCATAGATGGAGAAAAGAAGAATGATGAAAACCAAAAGATGTCTAGAAACAGTCAGTCCAGTGGACTAAGGGACACATCAGCCTACACAACCCGAAAAACAGAAGAAGTAGATGGTGGTCAGCTATCACGAACAGCTGCTCTGAAAATCAGTTTAGAAGGTTCTGATAGAGCATGAAAAAAAAAAAAAAGAACAAAGCCCTAAATCAGCAGTTCTCAACCTGTGGGTCGCGAACCCTGTGGGGGTCAAATGACCCTTTCACAAGGGTCGCCCGGTTTATAATAGCAGCAAAATTACAGTTATGAAGTAGCAACAAAAATAATTTTATGTTTGGGGGGGGGGCACCACAACATAAGAAACTGTGTTCAAGAGTCACGGCATTAGGAAGGTTGAGAAACACTGCCTTACATCATAAAAGAGACTAAGTTTATTGGTCGGGAGGAAACAATGGAACAAACAAGACTAAGGTCCTTAGTCCCCCTCAGGTCTGGCACTGAACTTACCCCCACATTCAAAGAATCATTTAAGATCAAAAAGGACAGCATGTACTCACTGACAAAGCTCAGAGGGTTAGGAAAGAAAGCCATGGAAAGAGGAAACTCTCAACACTTGGAGGAAGTGGGATAAAGACATTGATGGGCTTACAATGGATGACTTGACACCAAATGGGTATGAACTATTGACTATTAACCTGCTCCATAAACACTCATTCAACTGACAATGACATGCAAACAATTGAAGTCTTGGGTATCTCTTCCTGCTAGCTGGACTCTGAGATCTCCTCTGTGATTCCTTGGTTATCTTGTTTGAATGCTCTCATTGCCCTTGGGAAATTATTGGGGCATTTGTTGCTGCCTATGAGGAAGGCATGTTCCTCCTGAGAAGATCTGTTCTTGCTTCTGCCCAATGCCTAGAAGCAAATCCAGTGTGACATCACATTAACCTAAATGCTCTAGCTTAGGTGCTTAAACCTCACCACTAAGAAGAATCTGAGCTGAGAAACACTCAGAATGTCCTGGCTGCCAGGTACAACTTCTCAGCAATGACTTTCGTTGCTTCCTGCTCTACTCGTTCCCAACACAACTTTCCTTAGGGTCTCCTGGGTGGGGACCGGTAGGGGTGGGGTCTCCCTTACCAGTATTGTTAATACCAGATTGTGTGTGTGTGTGGGGTGTCCTTTAGAATCCACGGATTTTTAAACTCGAGACCCATCTGCAACATAGGAAAGTGCCGCCAGATTCATGACACGTCTGAGTTTGAGTTAACTTTTGTTTGTTGCACCTTCAGAAAATTTTTAGAGTTGCCAAATTTTTTGTGAGCCCCCCACCCACCCCATGTTCATGACCCGTATTAAGGTGGAGACCCAGCGTTTCAGAAGCTTTGTTTTAGATGACCCACCTTAGGGGGCACATGGCTTTGGCATCTTTCCCCTGTGTAACAGGATGTTGATGCTATTTACTTCTGTCAAGAGGAGGCCTCTGAAGCCCCAGGCACAGCAGAACTGGCTTCTAGCATGGAAGGTGAGAATTCTACCACTGGACCACCACAGCCTCAGGTACATCAACACATTTACTGTGAAAATCTATGCCTAAATCCACCTGGCTCAACAAATAGCCTCGGTATCATAGATTCTGGTGCTCAAGTTCATGCTGAACTCCCTCTACTATCACTTCTGATTCGATTTCAACCCGTTGTTTCTGATCTCCTTGTTACTCATACCTTTAAAAATCCAGCCTCGCAGAGCATCACAAATGATCCTCTATTGATCTTCGCCTGGTTAAAGATATCAACAGTCCTGTCAATTACGTGCCATTACATTCTCATGGTGTATGAGTTTTATTTTGTTTTATATTTCAGTGTTCAGGGAGGTAATGATTGATCCTAGCAGGGAACACTGTGCCCAGAACTGGTCACACAGTGAGAGCTCATTATATATTTGAATAATTCATTGAATAAATGAATATATGAATTTTCTGAATTTAGCCGTGGTCAGATTTGTTGGCCTTTTCCATTATAAATGTTACTAGTCCCAGGCTGCAAAGTTAGGAAGATAATTCCTATCACCCATGCATTAACCATAAGGTATACTCAGGAGGAAGGAAAAAAAACACGAAATATTTCTGAATATATAGTAAGTTTAAATTAATATGGGCTTTCATTTTACTTAGCCAATTTGACCAATAATTAAGCACTAGGCCTCTGAAGCTATTATATCACTGAAGATCTCATTAAATGTGAAATACCTTGGATTACATCTCCCTGCACTCCTAATATAATTTAATCTTATTAGGAATATGCTTGCATATTCCACCGAAGGATATTGCATCAATTTAACTGTCCTTGTAGAACTTTTTTTCCTAGGACATTCCCAAGGACTTGAACTTGCGAAACAGCAACTCGGTCCTATTGACATGACACAGCCACGAAACACACTTCCCAGGGCTCTCTCTTCTTCTCTCCTCAGTTTCCTTAATCCAGTTCACCCTTCCTGCACCAAAGCTCATGGAGTGTACAGAACAGTAGATCTCCCACAAGGCCCCTCACTCCCAAAGGTCCTGGGAGCACGTTCCTAGTTCCGTGAGGAAGCCTATTTATAAAAGTGACCTTCCCCACATTTAGAATCCGAACAGCTGCACAATATACATAACGGAATGGAAAGTAATACGACACATGTTTCAAAGAGAAAATTAGGAAAGGAATCTGTATCTGAAGGCCCTTCCAGCTCTGAAGAGCTTTGCTCCTTTGAGTCTATCTCATAAAAATAACATAGAGGCTAGCAAAAGCCATGAGCAGGCTCTCCGAAGAAATGATTATTGACTCTCAAAGGCTACTGCTTGAAATACAGAAGGAAATGGGTAAGGAAAAAGACAAGTGGCTACCCTACAGACTCTTCATGAGTAATATAAAATCATTCTCTTTCTGAACCAGGAACAGTATATTTTTAAAATATATAAATCATTTTATTGGGGGCTCTTATAGCTCTTATAACAATCCATGTATCAATTGTATCAGGTACATTTGTACCTATGTTGCGATCATCATTTTAAAAACATTTTTTTTGGACTTGAGCCCTTGGTATCAGCTACTCTTTTGTCCCTCCCTCCCTCCCTTCCTCCCTTGTGATCCCTTGATAAATTATACATGACACTGCCTGCTGTCTCCCGTCACCCATGTTTCTGTTGTTCGTCCCCTTGGGTGGGGAGTGGGGGTGGGGTGGGGGTCATACATTGAAATGAAGGGAGCGCAACAGAGCACAAGGGGAGCAGAGCAACGGAGTCTCTGAGGAATCCCGAAAATAGACTTCAGACTCAGAGGGCAGGGCTTGGCACCTCATCAGACTGGATTGGAAAACACACAGAAGGGTCAGCAGACAGACCTGGTACTATTTATAGGGCTCATCTTCTTCTTTTTTTTCTTCTTCATGTGCATGTATATAAGATAGGCATGATAAACAATCCCAAGGGGGTGGGCAATGGGATCAATGGTTCTGAGGGTGACAGGGGAGAGGGGGAAATGGGGGAAAGGCAGGGGGAATCCAATAAACCCAGGGACAAGGGAACAACAAGAGATCCAAAATCAATGGTGAGGAGGGTGTAGAACATCTGGTGGTATTTGATCAAGTGCAATGTAGCTGAGGGGAATTACTGAGAACAGTACGTTTTTATATGATTTATTTTATTGTATTTGTGGCTGTTGAAAATATACACAGCACAACATACACCAATTCTGCCTGCACCATTCAGAGGCATGGACGAAGTCCTTCAAGCTGTGCAGCCATCCTTGCCTTCCTCTTCTGAATTGTCGCCCCACCCCCCTACCTCGTCCACCACCACCACCCCCTCTGAACAGAAGTGCATGCTTCACGAGCACCTCTCTCACTTTCCCAGTTCCTGTTGTCACTTTAAGCCCCTGTAGACAGTTCTTTAAAAGAGCACATGCTCAACAAAAACAGCAACAACATCAATCCACTGACGAAGAACACATTAAAATATACCAAGAAAGAAAAGCTTGTGTTTTCCAGTCTAGCCTGTTGGGGCACCTGTTTTGTTGTACATTGTTGCTTGGTTTTGCTCTGTCTTGTTTTT
>NW_022111339.1:5443253-5445416 GCF_000313985.2 Echinops telfairi
AAAAAAAAAGAGCACATGCTCAAGAGCACATCCTTGACTGTTTCAACCAAACCACAGTGGACTTTAATCCTTCCATTTACCATCCTGTGAAGTAATCACAGATGTATTTGTACCCCTGAGATTCGGGATTTCTGTGTGACTTTGTCTCCCCAAGGTTCATTTAATACAGGACCTCACCCATAATAGTCACTCTATACCTGTGTTGGTAATTAATGATCTTTGACCACCCAAGAGAGACAAAGGGTGTGTGTGTATGTGTGTGTGTGTAAGTTTGTGTACATTATTAATTATTGGGGGAGGGGAGAGGTTACTCCATAATCTTGATGGGGTATCCACTGTACATACCACACTGTACAAAACAATTTGAGATTGTGAGGAGATAGCTCAAGTCATGAATAGAGTGAGATACTAGGCTTTGTGACTCAAAAAACTGAAACTCACTGCCCTGAGTCAATTCTGACCCACAGCAAGCCTGTAGGACACGATAGAACTGCCCCTGTGAGTTCCAACACTGTAAATCTTTATGGGAACTGAAAGCCTCATCTTATTCCTACAGAGCTACTGGTATTTTCGAACTGCTAAACAGGCAGATAGCAGCCAAATGTTCACCCACTAGACCAGTGGTTCTTAACCTTCCTAATGCAGTGACCCTTTAATACAGTTAACCCCATATGGTGACCCCGGATGTGGGCATATCTGCATATAGAGGAAAGGTGTCTCGATTCCTAAGACCATCAAAAATATGGTCTTTAGGCAACCCTTGTGAAAGGGTCATTTGACCCCCAAAGGAATTGAGACCCACAGGTTGAGAACCACTGTCCTAGACCAAGGGGCTCTGTGACATGATGAAATTCAGCATGCAAACCTATTTTAAACAATAAGTTTTTTAAGTTAACTCTCTTCTCCACTAATTAAATACCTCCCATTTAGCTGCCTAGCAAAACATTAAGCTTATTGCTGACCTATTATTGAATGCTGTAAAGTCCATTGCAGCTCACAGGAATTGCACATGACAGTCAGACTGCCCCCAAAGGGGTTCCTGGCCTGTAATCCTTATGGATCACCAGGCCTGTTCTCTATGGAGCCACTGGTGGGTTCTAACCATTCAGTTAGCAGCCAAATGCTTAACTCTCTCCCCACTAGAACGATTTACCTCTGGCTTATAGAGGTGCAAATGCAAAATCAAAGGAAGGAGAGTTTATCCACCTAAAGGTCCCTGGTTGACTGCTTGAAACCCTGATACATACCTTCCCCTTCGCCTGCCCAAGCCCATCTCTTCCATGAAATTGGAAGCAAGAATTAGATGGCTTTGCCCCAATGGCTACAATTGCTAGACGCAGCTCTGCAGCTCACATCCCACACTTTCATTGTCCTCATCTCTGCTACAGGCTCCATCTTGCAGATCGTGTCGCGAAGAGACTGTGAACACAAAGGTGTTGTTCAGAGGCTATTAAGCTGTCAGTGCGGCTCTGGAGAAAACACAAAAAGCATGCAAACTCGTGAATGCATTCAGATGATTTTAAAATAGGTTGGCTTTTCCTTTCATATAGGAACGATGCGGGGACTTGATTCTTTGCACTCCACCCCGCTCTTATTTTTACCCACAAGCCATTTTCTGAGACATCAAGTCAGTGTTTCTTTTTTCAGAAAATAAGCGGGTTCTAACGGGTAGAACAGGGAAGTAACTTGGTCAATGTGAGGTGCAACCTTACTCCCAGAATGTAAATGGACAACAAAGTGTACATGTGGGGAAGAAATGCAGATGTGCTTGTATGTAAAACTTGGAGCTGAGTGCTAATCTGTGATGCCATTCCGTGCTTTAGAACATCCTGGCATTTGAAGGAGGAGGAGGAAAGACAGGGGAGCAAAAAAGTGTGGAGCTACCTCAAGATCTATCTGGCAGGTTGTGTCTTAACTACAGTGATCCAAGGATAACCAGGACTGACAGGAGGACTAGTTCACACCTGTTCATGGAGTAAGGTCCCTGGGTGGTACCAACCACTTGCACTCAACTATGAAACTGATGGGTTATAACTACTAAACATTGAATGAAGGGTTGAAGAAGAATCCTGCATCAGAATCATGGTGCTGGTGAAGAATAAAGAAAGTATCAGAGTCTGCCAAAGAACCAACAAATTTGTCTTGGCAGATTTATTTATTTAT
>NW_022111339.1:5446444-5447999 GCF_000313985.2 Echinops telfairi
GAGAGGAAGACCCTCAATGAGACAGATTGACCCAGTGACTGCAATAATGAGAGCGAACATAAGGGCTATTTTGAGGATGGGGCAGAATCAGTCACTATGAGTCGGAACCAACTTAATGGCACCCAACAACAATGAGATTGGAGGTTCAAAATCACCTAGCAGTGACACCGAAGAGAGGGATGGCAATCTCCTTCCATAAGGATTACAGGCACAAACCCCTCTGGATCAATTCTGCACTGTAACATATGGGATCAACTGGAGTCAGAACTGACTCAACAGCAATGGGGTTGGTTTCGGCTCTTGATTTGGTAGGAAAAGGTAGTGGAAAGATAACCCTAGTTGTGGGATCTAGGTTGGAGAAAGATGGGGCTTTCTACTCCCATAAAGAGTAGAAGCCTCATAAAGTAACTCACTGGGGGCAGTTCTAATGTGAGTTGACATTAACCTGACAGCAGTGAGTTTGGTTTTTTCGATTTTTGGTGAGATCAAGGAGGAGCTGTAGGAAAAACAGAGACTCATTTGTGGCTCGTTTGCTCATGTAAAGTGGATACCAGGAGCACAAAAGCCCGGAAGTGGTGATCTCATACTACAGGTGAAGAGCAGAGACTGAGATCTGAAATCTGACAATATTCAAAAGCCCAAGCAAAACACCCACAACTGGTTCAGGGAGGGTGGCTGGGACTGAGATTGACTCAACTAGACAGTATCTGCTTATGGAGTTGGGTTCAAGGTAGCCTGAGAAGGAGGCTGATTATTCAAAGTAGATATTATTGTGGAGCACCCAGGGAGGAGGGGGGAGATTTTTTTCAAAGCTATGTATTTAATTTTTTTTTTTTGTATGAAACAACCTTATCACCTTCAAAAGTACTCTCCATTATACTTAATTCATTTGTCACATTTGCCATTTCATTATTGGAAACATTTTTCAAACTTATCTGTTTGGATAACTGACAGCACCTCCCTCATTTTTTCTTCACCTCTTCTACATTTTCAAATTGCTGTCCCTTCATGTTCTTCTGCATTGGTGGACACAAAAAGAAGGTGCACAGAGTGAGATCAGGTGAGTAAGGTGACTAGGGCCAGAAGACATGCTGTTTTTTGCCAAAAGCTGGTGCATTGAGATGGTTGCATGAGCAAGTGCATTGCCTGGTGACAAAACCATTCCCTATCTGCCACAAATCAGACATTTTGTTGTTGCACACTGTTAGGCAATCTTTCCAGAACCTTTATTTAGAAAGCTTGATTAACAGTCTGACCTGGAACGAACTCCAAATGCACGGTGAGTGGACATTTTTGTCCATGTGGGAATTGATGGACATCCAGAACAAGGTTTGTCATCAATCGACATTTCACCTTTTTTGAAACTAGAAAACCATTCGCACACTTGAGTTTTTCCCATAGCACTGTCCTTATAAGCTGTGTTCAACGTCACAGCAGTTTCTGTAGCATTTTTCCTGAGTAGGAAACAAAATTTCACAGCTGCATGCTGTTCTCTTAAATTGGCCATCCCAAAAAGCAAGGTTTATGTGAAAATGCTTTTATGAAAAATTTCACT
>NW_022111339.1:5448137-5450099 GCF_000313985.2 Echinops telfairi
GTACTATGAAAGCTCTGCCCAGGGAGGTTTTTCCAATTTGGCGGAGGGTGCCCTCTCATAAGTAAAAGTGGCTTATAGGTACATGACAATCAGTTGTTGTAGACCGAGGTTGACTACAAATCCAACAGTGCTACTTTATCATATCCTTTACCCTTGCATCTAGGCACAGGTTTTTTTGACCCACGGAGTATAAAGGAAAAGATGCTAAATTAGCCTTGTAGACATTGTCAGCTTCTGCTTCCCGTGTCTTGTACACTTACCCTTGGACCCCGCTGCCATGCTGTGAGAAGTCCAGTCAGTCCCACACATAGAGCCACGCGGAAACAGAGAAAACAAGCTCCCTCACTGCTAATCCTAGCTGATTTCCAGCAGCCGCCAGCACTAACTTGAAAATGGGTCCTGCAGCCTGAGTTGAGCTGGCCCAGCTGATGACAGATGGGGCAGAGACTAGCCATCCCTCTGGAACTTTGTTTGAATTGCAGATTCACGGGCAAAGCAAACAAGTACTGCTGTTGTAAATGGCTGATTGTGTGTGGGGGGTGGAGTGGGGGTGGGGGTGGGTTGTTGTACCCACAACAGACCACCAGAACTCCTATCTCTTTAGGTGGGTGTGAACATAGGGAATAGGGACAGAGCAGCACTGGGCGTTTAAGCCTTAGAAAGGCAAAGGGCAATCCGGGACCCATTTGCACTGGCATTCACATGAGACAATTTTTAAATAGGTTATGGGACCCAGTCTCAGACCTACTGAATCAAATTCTCAGGGAGTGGGAGAGGGGGTTCCTGCATTTTCACAGACAGTGATCAATAATTCTGATGTCCTCCTGTTGGAGAAAGGAACCCGGTGACACAACAGAAAGACCTGTCGTGCAACTTACTAGTAGCACCTCAAGAACAATGACCTGGGGAGCAGCTCCCAGGTTTTAGCCCAAGAAACCCTCCGAGGCAGCTCTATCTGCCCTATAGAGTCACTGTGAACTAGGATGAACTCAATGGCACACAATAACTTGAACACATTGGGTAAGTGCAGTATTTCCCAGCCTTGGCTTATGACACATTTGTCCTTGAGCTGATTTTGACTCCAGGTGTCCGAGGAGAACTGTGCTCTGTAGGGTTTCCAAGGACTGATTCACTGGAAATATATCTCCAAGTCTTTATTCTGAGGTGCGTCTGGGCATAATAGAATTGCCAGTTGCTCCATTCACAGTTGAAGATGTGATATATTTGCAACCTGGGATTTAGAAGGCTTAAAATAAAATCTATGGGTGCCTATATCCCACCCTCAGAGATGCTGGTTTTAAAAGTTTGGGGTGTACCTGGGTATTGGGATTTTGTCAAAAGTTCTCAAGATCATTTCATGATGTAGCCATGGTTGAGAACTACTGAGCAGGAGGATTAATAGAGTCGTGGAACTGGGTACTTGAGAGAGAGTTCTGAAGGGTCTGGAGAGGCCAGCAGAGCCTGGAGGTCCTCCGTGAGGAGACGCCTCCACTCTCATTAAAAGGCCACCTAGATTCTCTGTGACAAGGGTCACCTTCATTCCTACCAAGTGGGAAACTAGGAACGGGGGAGGGCATTCCATGTCCATAATCTGGAACTAGTAAAAAAAAAATATGAAAACTAAAGTTTTCCTTCACAATTGCATAGACAATACATGTTCTGCGGCTAAGAGAAATCTTGTTTTCATTGCCCTCTCCAAATTATTCTTACCTCCACTTTACATGTTAGGTTTTCTGCCGGTTGAAATACATTCCCATGTCTGTGATAGGGGTGCATTGTGATGAGTTATTAGAATGGAGCTGCAGAGACAAATGCTAAGTTGTAAGAGACCTCCAGTGAATTGCAGGGTACTTTAGAGAAACAAATCCACAGGAGGAGAATCAATGGAAATAGAGGAAAGAGCTGGGAGGCAAAGGGTATTTATAGAGCTCTAGATAAAGACATGTACATATACAAATATAT
>NW_022111339.1:5451391-5461351 GCF_000313985.2 Echinops telfairi
AAGCCCACAAGTGCAACATTAACCCATATGTGCAACACCAATCCACAAAGTCCTCCTCCATCTCAGAAAACACACACCACGATGCCGACTGCAGGAGGAAAGCCGAATCAGTGAACGTGTAAGCATCTCAGTGCTGGTAAGGGTCTCCACATGGCTGCTCCATCACCCAGGCCTGCATCAGGGTAGGGCCATGTGGCTCCTTCTCAAGGATGTCTTGCAGGAAGTGAGCCTTGCAGCTGGAGCAGGGAACTGGCTAAGGAAGCTGCACCCTGGTCTGACCATCACAAAGCAAGAGACCCAAGAACTAGAAAGGCGAGGCTCACCAAGCCATTTATCCTTCCGCCCTTCAATTAACCCCACATGTGTTTATCAGCCAGGTTGGCACAATAAACCAACTACCTCAGCTTATGTATGGCGGATGGGATGAGACAAAAGTATCAATGCATGAGTACTCTTAGCTTTCCCTGTTCCCTACTGCTGAAGACAATTTTGTAGTTGTTCACACTACTTCAACGCTCCCTCTCCCCCAAAAGGAGCCCTGGTGGCATAGAGATTTATGCATCAAGCTGATAACTGCAAGGTCACCAGTTTAAAACCACCAGCCGGAGGCACCCCTGGAGAAAGATGAAGTTTTCTACTCCAGTAAAGATTTAAAGTCTCAGAAACCCACTCTACTGTTTCCTATAGGGTCACTGTGAGATGGAATCGATTTGATTGCTGTGCGCTTTTTGAGTTTCTTCTTAAACTCAGAAGAAAGGCCTGGTTATCTAGTTCTAAAACTATCAGCTGAGGAAGACCCCATAGAGTGCAGCTCTCTTCTGATGCATGTGGGGCTGTTAGGAGTGAGAGCTCACTTCATGGCAACTGGTAACTGGTGCTCCCAGCCCCCAATGGGAAAGAATTTAGCTGGAGGAAGTGGGAAGGGAATGTGGAAAAGAGAATCTCAGTGAAGAGAGGAGGGAGATCACCATGCTGTGCTAGCTGTCGTGGTGAGTTTGACTGTGAACCAGCCCTACCACGCAAGGAAACCATGTAGGAAAGGAAAGAAGGAAAGTAGTGCAACTAAGGGCCGCTGTAGATTCTGAAAGGAAGGAGTCTCTTTGGAACCTCTTAAAGGGACCTGAAGCAGAAGATCAAGTGGCCCTTTAAGCATTGTCACTTGCTCCCTGAAGGCATCACTACTTTAACAGTGGCCCCAGATGCGTAAGAATTGTATTGAGCTTAAATTTAGAAACTGCAATGCTGTAAACCTGAGGGACTTCCTGCCCTCCCTGAGAATTTGATTTGCAGGTTCTTGGGCCAACATTGGGAAACATTCCACGTTTCCACTATGTCCACATACCTTTGTGAATAAGCTCCCGTGAACCACCGTACTCGACCAGCTCATTATTATTTTTGTTTCAGCAACCCAAGAAAGTAGCCTTTGGTAAGCCATTTCAGATGAAATCTTAACTCTAAGATTATGTTGTAGAACGCAACAAAAATAAAGGTTGCTATGGTTAGTAAACACACACACACACACACACACAGCTTCCTGCAAGTTAATGCCAACTCACAGAGAGACCATCTTTGTGTCAGAATAGAGCTGTGCTCCATAGGGCTTTCAGTGACTCATTTTGGAGATGGAAATCACCAAGCCTTTCTTCTGAGGTGCCTCTGGGTGGATTGGAACTACCAAACTCTTGATTAGTAGTAGCATGTACTAACTGTTGGTACTACTCAGGAACTTTGTCTCCCCCAAAGACATGCCAAACATTAGAGGCTATTTGCCAGCATGTGGTAGGAGGTCAGATGCTTAGAGACATCCTCCCTGAAAGCAGTCATTTGCCAGACTAGTGTCTGCTCCCAGACAAGTAGAGCCCACTCCCTGCTGTTAAGGACAAGGGGCTACTTCTCCCTAAAGGCTAGAGACCATTAGTCTGGTTCCTGCAGGTGGGGTTTACACCCTAATAATAATGGTTTCTATTGAGATCCAGAGAACAGGTCAGATCTGCTCAGTGGCATCCAAAGTTAGGCTGCCATCCTGAATCTAGGATCCGCCCATCTTGTCACATGTGTGCCCCCCAATCCCTCCCCTTCCTATTGTGTGTATATCCCTAGATTGTCCCCCTCTCATTGCTGTATAACCTATAGTGCAACCCCTTCCTGTGACATATGTCTTTACCTGTACTTAGTGGGCTTGCACGCCCCCAAAGATATATAGGGCTTGATTAGCAATAAAGAGCTCTCTCAGGCTCCCCTCTTGGGCTCCATTACCCATCCTCTCCCCCTCTGTCCCCCCCTCTCCTGTTCCCTTTCCCCTTGTCTTCCTTCCCCTAGCTCTGTCCACGTGGACCACCAAGCAGGGCTGAGGTGAGCATGTCTGACTCCATTACTTCTATCTCTCTTTTATTTCTCATGATCTCTAGGACTTTACTATAATCTTTATATATATTAATGCTACAATTGTGCCTATTGAACCCATTATTGGTTGGGGGGGGGCTGGCATTTCCCCCCACAGTGGTGGTGTTCTGTTCTTGTTAGGTACCATCATGTTGATTATGACCCATAGTGATCCTGTGCATAACAGAATGAACCGTTGCCCAGTCCTGCACTGTTGTTCATGTTAGTTGCTCTCAAACTGGGGGCAACTGACAGCAAACCACATGCAACAGAATCTGTTGTCCAATCTGGCGCCACCTTTATGTCCATTGTTATGCTGCATGGTGACGGCTGCTGAGCGCAGCCCAGCTCAACCAAATCTGGCGTAGTCCCTGCGGGAAACGGTACGACACTCTATTGTCCTTCTTACCAGGAAACTGTGTACAGAGAGGAAAACCTGTGGCTAACACATCAACACAGAAAGGACACCCTCTCTTTCGTTGGGACCTGCAAAGACAGGTGAGACAGGGCGATTTTACACATGTCCAGCTTCTCTGCAGTCCCCGCTGACCTCTGAACTAGTGACTTTTGTGACAAGTTGTCAGTAATCCAAGTGTCTAGCCAGAAGTGTGCAGATTCCGAAAAAGATATGATCCGACCTTTGCAGAAGCCATCAGTTTTAATCTCCTTAATGATTTCAACACAGCTTTCTCAGCTATTCAGTTGACATTGAAAATGTTCCCGAGTGCCAGACTCCTTAGGAGACAGCTCCCTTCGTCAAAGATTTTTTTGAATCAGGCTGGCTGATGCCAAGAAAAAAAAACCTTACCTTTTGGGTTGATGCTCTCAGGGCTGTAAAATAGTGCTACAGCACTTGGATTTTCCCCAGGTAGCACAAAAGGTTTGCATGCCACCTCTAACCTAAGGGTGGGCTGGCCAGACCTATGTAATCACGCTGCAGAAGACGGTGCTGGTGACATGCATTCATACGTAAAGATTAACACCAGAAACCCCCTGCTCTCTAACATACTGGGTCACCATGAATCATCTCCATGGCAATGAGTTTTGTTCTGTGTGTGTGTATGTGTGTGTGTGTGTGTGTGTGTGTGTGTTAACAGAGCTTATCACTTAAGGAAAAACAAATTCCTCTCAAGTAGATATAGTAAAATAAGGTTGTTGTGAAGAGCTGTTGAGTTTATTATCACTCATCCATTGGGTCATCAGGGCTCCTTAGTAAAATAATGTAAATAAATTCAACCCTTTGGATCTCAAAACCATCTACAAGTGAGAATGTTTTTTAAAGGCCCAGTTCAAGGATGCGCTCAAAGTCCCTGTTGCATGTTGTGTATTAAAGTGTTTTATGAGTCGTTTGGTTTTGGTGCTATGGCCTCTTGATTGGTCTCACAAAGATGAAGAATAATCACTTCATTTTACCTTTTCAGTATTAACTAGTCAATCCTAATAACCACTTAGACTCTTGGTCCTGACTCCCGGGTCCCTTTCTCCTCCTCTCGTGCTGCCAAAGGAGCAGTCACTCTAAGTTGGCATCAACGTGATGGCAATGAGTTGGATTTTTTGGTTTGTGTTTTGGAGAGAGGCCATAGACGACTCTTTAAGCTCATCATACTGGGCAGTCTGGTGAAGGTGTGAGGTTTATTTCTCTTTCATTCCTTCTTTCTTTAAAAAAAACACCGAAACTCTCAGGTTCGTCTGTGGAGTTCTTTGTTACCATCTAAGGAGTCCTGGCAGACGGGAGCCATTTTCCCCTCTGACAGACCTTTAGGTGATTCTTCATGCTTCTGTCACAGAATAATTAAAATTAGATTGCTTCAACTCCCTGCTGGCGGGCCTGAGTGGGGGCCCTTGTAAAGCCTCCAGCTGGCCCCAGAGCCTTTGAAAAGAGGGGCTCCACCCAAATATGCACAGCCATGGCAGCGCCCCACCCCCACCTGGAAATTACGCCTCTGCTTGCCAGTTACACAAGATTCACCCCAAATCTATCAATGCCTGCCTGTTTCCCATGGGCTGGATTTTCCATGGCTGGACAACTGGGTGCCAGAGATTGATTATATTGGTTTCTGGGGATCTGGGGTTGTTACTGGCACCTCATTTTTCAGTACCCAGAGCTCTTGGACCTTGAAGATGTTTGTTTCCCAGGGGGGCACCAGCCAGTGGAAATGGATAGCCAGGGAGACCTGAGAGATGGAGCAGTTGAGCACATCCTTGCAGTGTGAGAGAAGACTCAACAGTATTGTTATTAAGTTATAGAGGCCTTTATTTTAAAAAAAAACCACTGTCAATATGTGAAGTGATTCTCTCTTGACATGTCTTCCATTTCTGGAGGTGGTGTTTCCATCGCTCCCGCCCTTCCCCCCAAAGCATAGTGTGTTCTTTGCTATACATCAAAGAACGACATCAGAATCACAGATCCAGCATCTTTGAGGGACCCACATGGTGCTGCTTTTCAATGCTTTCTGAGTTTAGGGAACAAAATGGTGTCTCAAGGGTCAAGAGCAGGGCTGGAGGGTGAACGGGGTCGGGCTTCCAATGAAATCCTTAGAGGGCGAGCCCTTTGCTCTCCTTACAGGATGAGCAGGTGCATTGTCATGATGGGGAAACATTCCTCCAGGCACCTGTCCTGGCCGCTTCCTCATCAATGGAGTGTTCAATGTCCTTAAAACTTCTGCGTAATAATTCCCTTTGGTCGTTCTATATCCATTTTTTTTTAACTCTGTCAAGCTTACCCCTTTGAGAGAACACCCCCCACCCAAAAAAAAAATAAAACCTTGTCACCAGAACCTTCTGAACTAACTTCTTTGCTTTGAATTTAATTAGCCAAGTGGATCCCCTGGGAATTGGTGAATTGGGCTCTCGTGTGTGTGTGTGTGTGTGTGTGTGTGTGTGTGTGTGTGTGTAGGCACCCTAATAAGACAAAGACCAGTGTACAACTGAGAGAACTTGTCTACAGCCATCCACTGTTTGTAGACTAGGTGACCCCTAGTCTCACCCATAACAGGCAGGGATACGGGACTGGTGTAGTGGTTATGTGTTGGGCTGCTAACCACGTGGTCAGGGATTCAAATCCATGAGCCACTTCTCAGAAGAGGAGGCTTTCTACTCCCATAAAGAACTTCAGTATTGGAAAACCCACAGGGGCAGTTCTGCCCTGTCCTATAGGGTCACTATGAGTCGGAACGGACTCGATGGCAGTGAGTTTCTCTCTGTGTGTCTCCACAATCCCTCTGTTGACCTGGCATTTGTTGGTGCCTTTATGTCCCCACAATGAGTAGCAAGATCTGGTCTGACTGTGGCAACTCCTCCCATTACATGAACCCTGCTGTAATTTTGTCATCTGCTGCTTTTCCCGCCTTTTCAATTTCCCTAAAAAATAAATGTTTGGGGTTGTGTTATACCAAGGGACTAGTTTCCTCTGCTAAAAAATCAGGGAATCCTGGTGGTGCATTGCTTAAGCACTCAGCTGATAACTGAGAGGGTGGCAGTTCTAACCTACCCAGAGGCTCCCTGGGGGCAAGATCCTGTAAAGGACAGCCTAGCAGCCCCTCTGGGCAATTCTACTGTGTTGCCTTGGGTTGCTGCATCAACATTAGAACCAAAATTAGAAACCGGGCCCAGATAGCCCCTCACAACAGGAGAGAACAGCTCCTGTCCATCAGTCTGGACATTCTCTCCAGCCAGTGGCCTCCTTTCCTTGTGCCACTGAAGTGCACTTCTATACCTGCCTTTCACCTGTCCATGTTCTATGCAAACACAACTGTGAAAGTAAACCCCACCCCCCCACCATCGAGGTGCGTCCAGTTCATAGACACCCATAGAACAAAGTAGGACAGATCAATCGGGTTTCTGAAATGAAGTCTTCACAGGAATAGCTTCTTCTGTCTCCCAGACAGCCTCATCTTTCTCATGTGGAGTGACTGCTGGGTTTGAACTACCGGCTTTACGGTTAGCAGCCCAACACACAACCCGCTGTGCTACCAGGATTTAACTGTAAACGAAAGGACTTGAATTCAACGGGAAGTGCTCTAACTAGACTCCTGCATTAGTAATGCATTTCGTCTGTGATCTTGAGGAAGCAGCTGCACCTCTCTGACCTCTGTTTCCTCATCACAAAATGGAGAGAAATCATGCCTGTCTCATATGTCACTGTTGGTCACCCTCTCCTCCACCCTGGGTCAGACATAAGGACAATTGCAAGGATGGCTCAGGACAGTGAGGCATTTCTTCTGCTGTACACAGGGTCACTATGAAGTCAGAACTGATTAGAGGGCACCTAAAAACAATAGTCTACCCCAATATGTGGAGACGTTACACACAGCAGAAAGAAACGTGACCTGGTCCTGTGTCATCTCCACACCCATCAGCATGTTCAAGTTCATCATTGCAGCTACTGTGCCAAGCAACCTCACGGAGGCGCTTACTGCCCTCCTCGAGAAATTAATTCTCCTTCATGATCTGTCCAAAGCAAGCCAGGAGGACAGCGTTTTGCTGTGATCCACTGATTAAGTTTTGGAAGTAGATCACCAGACCTGTCTTCCTCATTGATCTTAGTCTGAAAGCTCTGTTGAAACTTGTCTGCCATGGGTGACTCTGGTAGTGTTTGAAATACTGCTAACATTGCTTCCAGCATCACAGCCACATGAAAGCCACCAGGCCGAACAAACTGCCAGAGGTGGTGGCATATGGCAGGAGGGAGGATTAACCAAAAAAAGTAGCCTTTTCTCCTTCCCCTTCACTGCAGCAAACACCTGTCTCCCATCCTGCCTACTACTGCTTCCCCATCCCTCACTTCTCCTGCCCCTGGTAGCCAGCAAAGTCTGCTTCTTTTGAAATTGGAGAATTGATTTTTTTCCTTTGACAAGAGTGGTCTCATTCAATATTTGTCCATCTGTGATCGACTCACTTTACTCAGGATAACGTCCCCCAGTCCCATCCAGGCCCTGAGGTGTTTCATAGTTCCCTCGCTACTCTGCAGGGATGCGCAGTATTCTACTTTTGCGTACACACCAAAATTTGTTTATCCGTTCTTCCACCGGTTCTTACTAGGTGGTTTCGATCTCTTTGCTATTGTGAATAGTGCTGTGATGGACGTGGGTGTCAAAATCTTTGCTCTGTTTCTTTCGGGTATATTCCGAAGAGAGGGGAGGCTGGGCCATGGGATCTTTCTATGCCCCATTGTTTGAGGAAGCAATGCACTGCTTTCCACAGTGGCGGCACCATTTCAGAGTCACACCAACAGTGTACAGGGGTTCCAATCTCACCGAACCCTCTCCAGCATTTGCTGTTTTCTGTTTTATTTTCCCTTTAACTTTGCTATCCTGGCCAGGGTGCGTAGGAGCTCATTGTGGTTTTTTTCATCTCTCAAATGACCAGTGATCGCAGGCATTTCCTTCTATGTCTGTTAGCTGCCTGGATGTCTTGTGATAACAGCATTTCCATTTGTAGTAATTTATACTAACCGTGTTAGTTTTTTTTCCCTTTACTTGCTAGATAATTTTACAATAAGTGCTCAACGCTTTGGGGAGCATTGAAGCTGTACTGCCTGGCCACCTCCTCTGACTCAGCAGGGCAGATAGATGTAGCCAAGAGGACCTAGGGCCACAGAAATGTTTTAATCTAAATTCCTTCCCAAATCAGAATAAAATGTGTGTCTATAGCAATGAATAATGCACTATGACTCTGATCTTGACTACATTCATCTTTATACCAACATAGCCCTAAACTATAATTTTAATATATTTTCTTTTATGCAAGAAGGGACCAATAAAGTGAAAGAGCTCATGAAGATCACAATTTGAACCAGGGGCTCAGCGTTGACCTGGGTATTAAGGGTATAGACAAAGTGTAGTGGTACCCCATGTTAATTCAACCTCCCCCCCAAAAAACGCAACAGCGTCTAAGTCTGCTCCTACTAGTGGTGGCCTGGTATGTGTGTCTGAGTACAACTGTGCTCCATGGGGTTTCTAAGCTAAGGTGTTTGGAAGTAGATTACTAGGCCTTTCTTCCGTGGTCTCTGTGGGTGGACTTGAACTTTTAACCGAGCAAGCATATTAACAGTTTGCACCATTCTGGGACTCCCAAATGTGTCCAGCATTGCCAAAGTGCTGTGTTGTGCAGCCTAGACAACAGCATTATTTGAAGCAGCAATTGCTTTTATTTCAGCCAATGTTTGAGGGCAGGGCATCTTCTAGGCTGCCCCGATGATGTTGTTGCCTTCTTAAACAGACATCATTTAACTTCGTTGTGGAGGTTCATGGTTAACCACTTACAGCTACATGGTGCCTCTCTGCCTTGCCTGCCTCGCCATGGCCAGCATACTGCTGTAGATATTCTGACTGCTTTTTCTGTCTGTGATGCATTTCCTTTTTACAACTGGCCCCCTCTGACTTACTGCTAGTTTTTCACATGGACTAAGACAACTTAGTTGGATATGATTACGAACCACTAACAACAACTAATTGCCTGTTGGTTTCTGAGACAATAACTCTTGGTGGGAGTGGAAAGCCCTATCTCTCTCCTGTGGTGCAGCTGGTGGTTTCTAACTGCTGACTTTTCAGTTAGCAGTCCAATCCTTCACCACTATGCCACCGAGGATGGAGGAATCAAAAGCCTCTGTATGAGTGACAAAGCAACTTGGCAAATGCACACTCTGTTAGAGTCTATTTGACCATTCTAGCGGCTCAGAAAGCCCCGATCCACACTGCTACCCTGGAGTCCTCTAGTTGAGGAGACAAGGCAAACACACAAAATAATTAGGGGAGCCATGTCAGTCAGACTACAATGAAACATGCACACACACACACACACATACACATCTCTGGTGGTGCAGCCTAACTTGAGATCAGCAACTAGCAAGGTTTTCTACTCCCATAAAGAGTTGCAGTCTCAGAAACCCCCAAGCACAGGTCTACCCTGTCCTGTAAGATTGCTGTGAGTCAACTTGATGGCAGTGAGTCAGAGTTTTTGAGTTTGACTAATGGACAGGTTGACAGTTCGAACCCAGCAGCACTGCAGAAGAAGGGCCTGGTGATTTTCTTCTGTAGAGATTTCAGCCACGAACATTCTACAGAGCAGCTTTACCTTACAACACTTGGGTGGCCTTGAGTTTGAAACTACAGCAACAAGTATGGTAGTCTGGGTACATTAGAGAAACAAATCCACAGAAACTCATGTATAAGATAGAGCTTTATATAAAGGTTAAGTGTGTTTCAAGAAAACATCCCAAACCAAGTGTTGCCCAAGCCCGCAAGTCCAACATTAACCCATTGACCCATATGTCCAACACCAATCCACAAAGTCCTCCTTCATCTCACAAAACAGACACAAAGATGCCGACTGCAGGAGGAAAGCCGAGTCAGTGAATGTGTAAACATCTCAGTGCTTGCAGGTGTCTCCACACAGCTGCTCCAGCACCCAGGGCTGCATCGGAGTGGGTCCATGCAGCTTCTCCTCAGGGATGTCTTGCAGGAAGTAAGCCTTGCCAGCTGAAGCAGGGAACTGGCTAAGACAGCTGCACCCTGGTCCGACCATCAGAAAGCAAGGGACCTGAGAACTAGAAAGGCGAGGCTCACCGAGCCATGTATC
>NW_022111339.1:5461820-5483392 GCF_000313985.2 Echinops telfairi
CCTGAGGGATGCAAACTGTTCATGTGTGTGACTGCCCAGTGTCAGGTCGGAGCTTCCAGTTCACCCACAGGGACCTCAGAAGAAAGACCAGGAGCTATAAACTTGCAATAAGACAACAACAACAACAACAAATTGAGCCACTGAAAACCTCGTGGCATGCACTGCGACTCGAACACGCTTGCAGAATCGCCATGAGTTGACACTGACTTGCAGCAAGCAGTTGTTCTGTTTTTTTGTTTGTTTCTGGTTTGTTTTTTCGCTAGGTTGCCTAACGTTCAAACCAGTAAGAGAAGATGACAGGGTGGGATTTGTCCAAACAAAGAGGGAAAGAAGACCTGGGGTGAAAAATTAGCTGTCAAGTCAGAATGCTCTCCCTGCATCCCACATTGCTGAGCAGGCGTGCACCTCCTCCTCACTGATGACTCCCCGGCATCTGCCACTTCCTGAAGTCTCCTGATCTCTGTCCTCTCTGAGGAGGAACTTGCTTCTCTGTGAAAGGCATGTGTCCTGATTTTCCCTCATCAGACCTTCCTGGGACTTGGCTCTTAGAGGCCAAGAAGGGTGTTTTTAATCGGCAATTGTCACTACTCTTCATCATACAACTGATGTTTGTGGTGGATATATATTGACGCACGCAGGCAGCTATGTATGTAAGTGGACCCCTGGTGTGGCAAACAGTTGATGCACTCCACTGCTAAAAACAAAACAAAAATGGAGGTTCTAATCCACCCACAGGTACTTCAGAAGTAAGGCTTGCCCATCTACTTCTGAATGAGCACCCGCTGAACCCTGGTCACTGAGCACTCTTGTCCTATGACACACAGGGGTTGCAATGAGTTGGGGAGATCTTGGCAGCAGCTGGCTTTGCCTGTTGCTGGTGGATGCTGTCAAGTCTGTTCTGACTCATCGCAACTCAATGCAAGGCAGAATGAAACACTGCCCTGTCTCATGGCATCCTCACAGTTGTTATGTGGGATCCCATCACACGCCCACCCCTACTGTGTCGATCCATGTTATTGAAGGCCCTCTTTTCCGATGCCTCTCTTCTTGACCAAGGATGATGTCCTTCTCCAAGGATTGGTCTCTCCGAATAGGTCCAAGATATGTAAGGTGAAGTCTCACCGTCCTTACTGCTAAGGAGGATTCTAGCTGGACTCCTTCGGAGACAGATTTGTTTCTTCTTTTGGCAATCCATGGTGCTTGCAACATTCTTCATCAGCACCATAGTTCAAAGGCATCGATTCTTCTTCAGTCTTCCAACTTTGAATCTCCAACTTTCATGCGCACATGAGATTTTAGGTCTATAGGGGAGTATTGCCTAGTTTATTTCCAATGATGAGCTGAAGCTGCTGGGGAATGTCTTTGTGAAGGGTGCCTATCATCTTCCCATACTAGACATGACTCCTGGTGTGCATGGCCTTAACACCAGGACACTGCACCTGGATGCACTTCACAGATTCCCACTGCAGGGGGGGCCATGTTCCTGAGTCTCACAGGTAACCACACAGCCCCAGGACTCGTGTCACCGCGCTGTGGATGTTGCTGTTGTTAGCACTGAGGATTGGCAGGTGTGAGGAGGTAGAAATGGTGAGTGGCACTCCACCTGGAAGCCCAAAGACTCTTTCTGAGTGGAGAAGGTGGTAGGTCCTAGATGGGTGACCAGGAGCGCCAGCTCTCTGAGAAGTGGGAATCAAAGCTGGCCAGGAGCCAGGTACTTGCACTCAGCATGGTTGCTGTGGACTTCTTAAAATTTCATCTAACCCAGGTGAGAAACTGCAGAGGGTAAGAAACCCAGTTATGTTAAAGAGTTGGTCCCGTGGTGGGATTAGGTGTTTGGGACATCTTTTATGCCTTTTTAACATCCTCTCATCTGTTCAGTGGAGGCTCCTGTGTTGCTTAGACAGACTAGGAAGAAAGACCTGATGATCTACTTCCGGAAATCATTCATTGAAAACCTTATGTATCACAATGACCTGATGTGGGGTAGGGCTAAGGACGATGCAGGGCCAAGAGCATCCCCTGATGTACAAGCCTCGGCACAGTGCTCTTCCTCTGTCGCTGGGAGACCCAGGGACACCACCTGACCACCCAATCCCCACACAGGCTGGGACTGGCAGTCTATACCCTGGAGCAATCTGGAGTGATGGAAGTCAAGCCAGGAAATAAACAAAAAGTTGTTTATTTGAGTCCCTGGGAGGTGTGAACTGTGAGCATACTTGGTTGCTAATTGAAAGGTTGGAAGTTCAAGTCCACCCAGGGGTGCCTGAGAAGAAAAGCCTACTGCTCTTCTTCCAAAGAGCCAATCACTTACAATGCTATGGAGCACATTCCTACTTGAGCACACATAGCCTCGCCGCTGAGCACCAGGATCAACTCGAAGGCAAGAGGTAGTTTGATTTCAATGGTCTCCCATGGCGAATCTTCGAGTGCCTTCTAAAAGCTATTCTTGCAGAGGTTCCCTAGTGAGCAGCAGCCCATAATATGCTTCTAAATGGCTCCTTTTCTTTCTCTGTTTCCCCTTTCCACATCCCCTCATTCCTGTCTCCTGTTCCAAAGTACATTAAGTGTACACTGGCCTGGTCCTTGTACTCTGCTCTTCCAGGCTGAGCTGGAAGAGATGATGGGAGCCCAGCAGTGTTTTAAGCAGAGCCACGTGTCCTGGATCTTTGATTCAACCCTGCAGCAGTGTTGCCACACAGTGTGACCACACCTGAAAAGGGCAGCCACATTGTGCTAAGTTGTGCTTGCTGCTATCAGTGCCAGATACAACTGAGTGTCGGCAAATTGTAGGCTTAGCAAAATTCAAGTGAGTCTGAGCAAAGGAAGCGGATGCACAAAATTGTTCCAACATGAGCTAGAGACAAATTACCATGATTAGGAAAAAGGACATTTGGTTTAACGCTCTCATTATGGAGTTGAATGGAGTTTCCCTTTCCAAACTAATGTGTGATTGAAATGTGGCGGGTCCTCAAGAAGGAATTCTGTTTGATTCCCAGAATTTCCTTTTGCATGGACAACTGCCTGCTTTTTACAAGAATCATGTGCAAACATCTGCACGTGGTGTAAGGGCAGCTTGAGATCCAGAGGGAACCAGCCTCGTCCTGCCCATGGCACATCCTCATTGAACGTCACCCTCTCCTCACTAGAGAAAATGACACAAGTAAAAGGAGAAGGTTGACTATATCAACATCCACAGAGCTTGCTGCTATGAACAAGTACGTCTTCTGCCACGAGACCAGAAACACTGGATGGTGCCAACCTGCCATTACTTAACCTTTTGCTCTACTAGTCTACAGAAGACTGCCGATCAAAAGGAGGGAGTAATGCAGAAAAGGATATCAAATGCTAATGGAACCTAGACTTTCTGGAGACATGGAGGCTGGATAAACCACTGAAACTATAGCCCGGAGATAATTTTTAAGCCTTAAACTAAAATTAATCTCTAATTTCTTATGAGAACTAAACCATAATTTAACTGGTCAAGAATGACTGCCTTGAACACTGTGCTCTTTGAAGATCTTCCTATATGGGGCCAAACTGACAATAACAGTTCCAAAGATTAGAAGGAAACCAAGAACGCAGTGTTTATGTTCATGAGAGAGGAATGACTCGGGGAAGGAGTCTGGCTTCACATGACTCAAAAGATGTGCTTCATGTCCTTCAATTGGACATGTGTGTTTTGCTGTATATACCATCATCATCAATAACAGCAACAACAGCCAAATCATAGAACTTTTCTAGACAAAGCGTGAAGCCCAATGTAAACCCTAAGTCATTGCTATTGGTTCATCAGTCATAACAAATGTGCCACAATAAAATAAGATGCTGGTAAGAGGGGGGGAAGTATGCAAGGGGGTAGAAGGTATTTATGTGTGGCTCTGTATTTATGTGTGGCTGCATTTTTTCTGTAAAACTAAAACTATACTAAAAAGTAAAGGGTGTGCAATATGAAACATTCTTCCTTAGGGCTGGAGAAGAAAGAGTGGTAAACTGCTACGTACAGGATAAAACCAAATTCACTTCCATTTAGTGGATTCCAACTCATAGTAACGCTATATAATATTTCTGAGGCAATGCATTTTTACTGGAGTCGACAGTCAACTTTCTCCCAAAGAGCAGCTGGTGGGTTTGAACCACTGACCTTGTAGTTAGCAGTCCAATGTGTATCTGACAGAGCCATAAGGTATGTATAACTTTTTCTTGATAGTTCTGTGCTGACCTCCTCTTGATTGTACATTACCTTTCCCTTCACACAAACTGAACAGGGGTGGGAAGGGGAGTGGGGGTACAACCTCGAATATATGAAGTTTGACAGAGAATATGTCCACATATATATTACGAATGTACTACAAATACACCCATGAAGATTATAGAATATACTCCAGAAAAAAAGTTATGAAATTTTCTTAGCCCTGAGGAAATGAGTCACTGGGCCTGGGGACTCAGCACTGTAGTCTCAGGGGACACTAACATCAACTGGCACAGCAGAGTTCATAAAAGGCAATATTTTATGTCCTATTTCAGTAACAACTGGGGTCTTCCGAGTTTATGAGCAGCCGTCTAAAGTGCGGCTGTGGGTCTCTTTTTATTTGGAGGAAATCATGGTGAGGAAAATTGATTATGCAAAGAAATAATTAGCCCACAATTCGAAGTTGGAAGTACTAGATGGTGCCCAACTATTCCTGCTGAAGAAATGAAAATAGATGAGATCCTGTATAATGTAGGAGGAAAATGTTTGTTTTTGCATTCAAAATCATAAAAAAAAAATTTTTTTTTAAGACAAACCTTACTGGACAAGAGGGTAGCCACCTACAAAAAGATAGAAAATGAAACCAACATTTAATTCCTTGCCCCCCCAATTACCAATAGAAAACATTGCAAAGTAATTCATACCCACTGCCATCAAATCAATTTTTGACTCATAAAGGCCCTGTATCGGGTTTCTGAGGCTGTAAATTTCTATGGGAGCAGTTAACCCCTAGGGAATCCCTAAAGAAATCCATAAGACCATAAAGTATTCAAAGAAAAAATTTTATCCACTGCCCTCAAGTTAAATTATGACAGAGGAGATCTGCCCCACAGGGTTTCTGCAGCTGTGAGTCCCTGGGGAAAGTGGCTGCACATCTTGCTCCCACGCAGGAGCTGATGGAGTCAAACCATCACACTTTCCATCAGCAGCCAAGTGCTTGACCCTGGGTCAACAGGGCTCCTTGAAGAGGAAAAGGGACTCCCCAAACTTTACGGGTATTCAAACCACTTGCAGGTATGCTTTAAGGGTGTACACGCCCTCTTCAATCATGTGCTTGAATATTCTGAGTGAATAGGTCTGGGGTGGAGTCTGAAAATGAGCAGATCTACCAACCCCCTAGGTCATGCCAATGCTGCTGGGCTATTGACATCACTTCCGGTAGCAAGGATGGCTGGTGCGCTTGTGCATTTGTATTGCCTTTGGTGGTGGTGAGGGGATTCGAGAGCATCTTACAAAATACATGGTACACATACTATTTTATCATTACAGTAATTATCCTACAATATATTCATGTACGTGCAGTGTTAAACTCGAACAAGATAACATACTGAAGCATGGGCAAGGGTAAACACTTAGAATCAACCTGAACGTCCATCCATCGTGAACTATTTGAATAACTCATCTGGACAATTGTGTATGTGTATGGTGGTGAGAATGACGTTAACTTTGATGCAGAAAGATTTCTAATATATATGTTAATGCTCTAAAGAAAGTTCAGACGTGAGGGTAACGTGCATGCATGTGCTTGTGGGTGTGTGTATGTGTAAGTCTTGTATTGAAAGGGCTAAAGACTAAATTGCTATTTTTTTCCCTCTTCTCTACTGTCTGTTTAAATCTTTGTGATCTACTTCTTATCCTGCTTTGAAAACACTCACATGACCGGACACACAGAACAGTAAAGTGGTGTGTCCTTCCAACGTAGTTTGTTCCCTTTCTTGCTGCTCTGCTGGTGAACAGGTTCCTGATCGCAGACGGCTCAAGCAGAAGCACCAACCATTGTCCATCAT
Source organism: Echinops telfairi (assembly GCF_000313985.2). Classification (NCBI taxonomy): domain Eukaryota; kingdom Metazoa; phylum Chordata; class Mammalia; order Afrosoricida; family Tenrecidae; genus Echinops; species Echinops telfairi. Next base: position 5,467,857 of record NW_022111339.1, read on the forward strand.
GTCCCGCAGGCTCCAGGAGTCACACATCAAGCTCCCCCAACGGTCTCCAAGGGTTTGAGGAGCATTTCTCCAAGGCAGAAATGTCTCCCCTATCTCACTGATGATTTCTGGAGTCCTGGGAGCGAGCTGCTTGCTTCATGGTAACAGATTTAGATACAGATCCTATTGCAGCGGTTCTCAACCTGTGGGCCGTGACCCCTTTGGGGGTCAAATGACACTTTCACAGGGGTCGCCTAAGACCATCAGAGAAAACATATATTTCTGATGGTCTTAGGAACCAAGACACTGCTCCTCTGTCCATCTCCAGACGGGTCCGCCCACACGCAGATACACCCACATACGAGTACCCGGCGTGAAGACTGTACCCATGCTACACCATGCTTCAAGACAAATATTTCACAATATATAATTACGTATTATTTGTGTGATTAATCACTATGCTTTAATTATGTTCAATTTGCAACAATGAAAATATATCCCGCATATCAGATATTTACATGACAATTCATAGCAGTAGCAAAACTACAGTTATGAAGTAGCAACGAAAATAATTTTATGGTGGGGGTCTCCACAATATGAGGAACTGTATTAAAGGATCGCAGCATTATGAAGGTTGAGAACCACTGTCCTATTGATATAGACCTACTTAGTGGAGGCCACAAAGTGGTAGCCAGGCCCACCGTGCCTGGCAGCAGAGAAATTTTGCTTGGCCAGAGTTGTGGTTGACATTCTCAAAACGGATGGTTTTTACTTAAAAGTTCCCATTTCTGAGTATTTCCAAGCTCTGCCAAGACAGGGCCTGTCCTCCTTTGCAGTGTTGGCTTGGAGTGGAGCAGTGCATGCACCTTGAGTGGGATTCTCCAGGAGCCAGAGTTCACACCGCTCCTTACTGTCTTGAGTCCACCGTGCTGGCTAGGTTGCCTTGTGCCCAGTTGGCTACATTGATGTACACTTGAGTTTGAAACCACAGCCTCGGTCATAATCCATTGCTGTCAAGTCAATTCCAATCCACAGGAACTCCACAGGACAGGCTAGAACTGCTCCACAGGGTCTCCAACGCTGTAATCTTTATGAAAACAGAGTGCCACATTTTTCTCCCATGGATTGGCTGGTGGGTTTGAACGACCTGCCAGTCTGGGTTAAGCTCCTGTGCCACCAGGGCTCCTTATGGCCCCTGCCATAGAGAGCATTAACAATGGAGAGGGCCTGGCCTCCAGTGGGAGAGAAGCACCCTACCATTTTGTACACTATTCTCCCTTTGCTAACTCCTCTTCCCTTGTAGTGAGTGCCTTCCTAGTGGTTTATGGTGAAGGTGGGGGCGGGGGAGGGGCGGGGAGGTAGGGAAAGAAAGACAGGAGGGAGGGCAGGAGGGAGGAAGGAATGTCATTCACACTAAATTGTTTTTGATAGAATCCATCCTTAGCCCTGATGGCAGAGCACTTATGCGTTGGGTTGCAAACCACCAAGCAGCAATTCTACACTATTTGCCACTCTGTGGGAGAAAGATGAGGCTTCCTATTTTTGTGAAACGTTATGGACTTAAACCTGCAGGCTCTTGGTTGTTTTGTTAGGTTCTGTGGGTCAGTTCTGGCTCAACAGAACAAAATACTGCCCAGTCCTGTGCCATCCTCACAGTTGTTCTTATGTTTGAGCCCATTGACTGATACTGTGTCAATCCACCTTCTCACAGGTCTTCCTCTTTTCCATTGCTCCGCTACTCTACCAAGCACGATGTCCATCCCTAGGGACTGGTCTATCCTGTCAACAGGTCCAAAGTACGTGTGAAGAAGTTTTGCCATCTTCACCTCAAAGGAGCGTTCCGGCTGTACTTCTTCTAAGACAGATCTGTTTGTTCTTTTGACAGGCCAAAACATTCACTATTTTTCCAGCACTATAATTTCTTCACCAGAGCTATAATTTAAATGCATTAATTCTTCTTCAGGCTTCCTTATTCAGTGTCCATCTTTCACTAAACATAAGGCAGTTGAAAATACCCTGGGTTGGGTCAGTCTCACTTCAGCCCTCAAAGTAACCTCCTTGCTTTTCAATACTTTAAAGAAATCTTGTGTAGCAGATTTACCTAATACAATATGTCTTTTGATATCTTGACTGCTGCTTCCATGAGAAATGATTGTGGATCCAAGCAAGATGAAATCCTTGACAACTTCAATCTTTTCTCTCTTTGCCATGAGGTTGCCGCCTAATCCTGTTTTGAGGATTTTGGTTTTCTTGACATTGAGTCATGATCCATCCTGAAGGCTGCAGTCTTTGATGTTTATCAGCAAGTGCATTGGTTTTGAGTTAAGGGGGCAAAATAGTCACACTGATTGTTTCTGATGGTAAAATTCCAGCTGATTGAAACATTGAGGGGCAGAAAACTCCTCCCTAAGATGCCTCAAATCACAGATTGTGATAACCACGCCTTCTCCACTTTATGTTAGCTAGATGTTGGTCTTTGGCTAAAGCATCAGAAGGCCTATCCCTTTCTGCTTCCCAAGCTAGTGGATGGCCCAGAAGCCCCTGCTCTCCTTGGTTCTTCCTGGGAGAACCATTCACATACTTACCCTGTTTCCCCCAAAATAAGACAGTGTCTTATATTAATTTTTGCTCCCAGAGATGCACTGGGTCTTATTTTCAGGGGCTGTCTTATTTTTCCATGAAGAAGAATATGGTGCACGTTTATTGTTTATTGTTTTATTAAAAGAGACCTCACACTTCCTGTCTGCTCCAGCTGTGCTGCAGCCAACAGTGAGCTGTGTGGCGGTGCCTGCCACTACAGTCTAGAGTCCAGAGTTACGGTAGCTTTGGGGGGCCTTATTTTTGGGGAGGTCTTATTTTTAGGGGGTGCCTTATATTTCAGTGAGAGGCAAAACTGTAAGTAGGTCTTATTTTGGGGGGATGTCTTACTTTTGGGGAAACAGGGTAGTTCCTTGTCTGGGATGGAGAGCCCTGGATGTTTTTGCCTATGCCAGGTGAGATGGTTATATTGTGCCAACCTGGCCAATAAACACATGTGGGAGTAATTGAAGGGCAGAGCGATAAATGGCTCAGTGAGCTTTGCTTTTCTAGCTCTTGCCTTAACCAGTTCCCTGCTTCAGCTGGCATGGCTCACTTCCTGCGAGACATGCCTGAGGAGAAGCCACATGGACTTACTCTGATGCAGCCCTGGGTGCTAGAGAAGCTGCATGGAGACCCCTGCCAGCACTGAGATGCTTATACTGCCACTGGATTCAAAGGCTTTCTACCCACTGACCTGTGATCCTCCTGCTTTCGGCATCATTGTGTGTGCTTTGTGAGTTTGAGGGGACTTTGTAGATTGGTGTTGGACATATGGGCTAAGTCAGACTTATGAGCTTGGACTGGACTGGGTTGGGATGCTTTCTGAATGTATACATACCCTATATATAAAACTCTCTCTTATACATATATGAGTTTCTGTGGATTTGTTTCTCTAGTTTACCCAGACCAACACACCAGGGTTAGATTACCCAATAAGCAAGATAAGTGTGGGCCTACTTGTGTTTACTCACTAATCTCTAGTGAATAATTTCACATTTTGTCACCACCCCAGAGATTCTGCTTCTGGGTCTAGCTGGCATCTCTCTCACTCCCAGCCTCACAGCACCTTCCTGACAAATCAAAGCCTTCTTTCAAATGTACAATCTCTGATAGGTACAATGTCCCCAGTAAGCAAGATAAGTCCAGGCTTACGTATTTAAATAGTAAATAGTTTCACTTGGATGATGCAAATGTAAAATGTGAATATTTTCACTGCAGATTAGTAAGCAAGCAAAAGTAAGCCTGTGTTGGCCGTGCTTCTCAGGTAATCTACCCAGGCCTACTGCCAGCCTCAGCGGTGTGGCTTTAGAAGCCAGGCGAATGTCATGTTCGCTCCATTCGCAGACACAGAATGCCCTGGAAGGCGTTTTGCTGTCCGCAGAAATGCTCAGCCCACCGCCTGCAAGCTGTAGCAATTGTGCCGAGAGTCTACATTTTGAGAACACGGAGAAAGAAAGCAATTTCAAAGAAAGAAAGAAACCAAGAGAGAAAAGAGGCTGCCACTTTATCAACAGTTAAGAAAAGCTCAAAGCAAGGCGTATGCGAGCAGTAGTGATCGGGCGGACTTCTCATCTTCCGTGCAGTTCGCCAGTGTCCCTCATGCCCGGCAACCTCCGTGGAGGCTTGTGTGATGCTATGACCTGCTCCTCCGGAGAAAGAGGGGCCTTTCGACTCCCAGAAAGAGTTCCAATCTCGAAACTCCCCGCGGGCAGTTCAACCCTGTGCTCTAGTGGGGGTGCTATGAGTCGGCATCGACTGGACGGCAGACTGGGAAGCAAAGCCTGACCAGTTACTTCTGAAAATCAGTCGTGAAAACCGGCTAGATGACCCCGGTGCCCAGCATGGGGCTGGCACCGCACCGGAGTCTCCAGGAGTCCAATGGGCTCCCCAGCACCCACCAGCAGCAAAGGCCGTAGGGCTGCTTTCAGAGGAAACCGATGGATGGATGTGGTCTCTGTTGTCCCAGAGGACAAACTAAGACCAAGGGATCGAAAGTTAAGGGGAGGGGAGGGGTAGATTTTTGTGCAGGAAATAAATTTAACAGCTAATTCGAGCCTAGAGGAAAATTATTTTCCCTTTCACTAAAAATATCCCAAAGGAGGCTGTTTGACCATCTGTGAGGAATGCCACAGAAACCCTCCTTGCATGGGTCGTGGGGTCTGCTTCGGTATCTGTCGAAGGTTCCTCAGACCATCCCCCTTTCCTCTTCTAACAAGCCTGTCACCTACAGGTGCATGATGACACTGACTACTTCGACCTGAGGCTCGGTGGCCTTCAGCTGTTCTTTCCGACTCCGGCGGACGGCGTCCCTGGAGGCCTGGGTGTCTGCCGCGTGATCTTCATGTTCTGGGGAGGGCACACTTGGTGTTCGTTGTCCGTGAGCTTGTGAAAGAGATTGTCACTCAGCGTTTGTTTTTTGGTTTTGCTTTCCCTTCCCCTCCCTACGTGCTCCGGCAAAGCCAATGCTGTGGCCGAGAAGTGGAGAGCCGTTTTGTTGTTGTTGGTGGTGGTGGTTTGGTTTGGACTCACATTCGCAGGACAGAAGGATTGTCCTAGCTGATGTTTTCACTTCTCTTGGCCAATTGGAGGGTTATTTATAAACATTGATCGATTTGGATTCATAAAACCAAAGGCGGAGGCAAGTGCTTGCTGAGCTGGTTGCTATGGTAACTAACATTTCACCCGCCTACTGGCGTACTGGCCCGCAGGGAGGGCTCTAAACAGAAACCCAGAGCCTACCTGAGCTTCTCGGTGGATATTTGCTCCTTTTGAAATGTCATTGAAACTGATTTCTCTCACCGGGGCCACACCATAGCATTGGATTGATGAGAAGCTCCTCCCTCCCTCATTTGTCCACGGGGGAGGGGGTGTTTCTGTACATCTCTTAAGACCTTTTCCAGACAGATGGGACTTCTAACCAAGTTTCATTGTCAAGTTTCATTCTCACCACAAACTCAGCTCTCTGCCATGTGTTGAGGTTGAGAGGGTGGAAATGTGGGTTCTGTTTATTTTTTTTAATCTGCTTATATGATACCTGGAGTCAAAGAGCACAGACAACAAATAACAGGAAGGGGGCACAGGAGAAAGCCTTCGTATGTAGTCAACGATGCGACGGAGAAGGGAGCAGAGTTCGAGGCTGCTGGGCGGAGCACAGGTGCAGAATGAGATGCCACCAGCGCAAACTAGACGGACTTGAGCAAATAATTGCTCTTGCTCCGAGACTCACTAAATGAGAACCGTTTCTGTTCACAGTGTCCTTTTAAGGACTGGGTCGGATGCCGAGGTCCCAGAGCAGTGTCCACCACTCACAGGCACTCAGTGAATAGGGACTGTGATAATCGTGCGAGAGTAGTTTATTGGGGTGTGATTATGTGTGTTTGTCTTAGCTAAGGCAATAGCTGGATTGTCTGAGTACCCGAGCTTATATATTTGGGTCCCAGTGTTTTTAAAAAAAGAAAGCACATAAAAATATAAAATTAGCTCTAAAGAAACACTCTACATTCCTGCTTTAAGGAGCTGACTGTATCTACAAGGATAGCATAGGACTTTATTATGTAGTTGCCCGATAAGCCTCTCTAATACATTTCCCTGCCCCGCCTGGCAGTTTAGCCTGTGATTGCCTCTCCGTGTGATACTGAGAGAACAGAAAGGTAACTTAGTCTTTCTTCTAGTGCAGGTAAATGACATTTTCATTTTTATTATTAATCACCAGCGGAATGCATAAAACATTCAACGTCACAGAGAAAGCACTTATTTTTTGTAGTACTACTGCAGTCTTATACCCTGCACTGCAGAATATGCTAATCAATTCTATTTTGTGTGATTCCTGTGAAAATAAAAATATATCTACAGTGTGGAAGGGATCAGGCATCATCAGAATAAAGTATCTTACCATGGCGAATGAGGTGGGGAGTGCAGAGTGGAGACTCAAAACCCATTAGTAGGCCACTGGAGATCCCCTTGCAGAGGGGACTTGGGGAGGAGACGAGCCAGTCAGGGTGTGATGTAGCAACGATGAAAAATACAACTTTCCTCTAGTTCCTAAATGCTTCCTCCGTCCCCTACTACCATGATCCCAATTCTACCTTGCAAGTCTGGCTAGACCAGAGGGTGTGCACTGGTACAGACAGGAACTGGAAATCCAGGGAATCCAGGGCGGATGATCCCTTCAGGACCAGTGGTGTGAGTGGCGATACTGGGAGGGTAGAGGGAGTGGATGTAGGAAAGGGGGAACCGATTACAAGGATCTACATGTGACCTCTTCCCTGGGGGATGGACAACAGAAAAGTAGGTGAAGTGAGATGTCAGACAGGGCAAGATATGACAAAATAATAATTTATAAATTATCAAGGGCTCATGAGGGAGGGGGAGGGGGGAGGGAGGGGGAAAATAGAGAATGAGGAGCTGATGCCAGGGGCTTAGGTGGAGAGCAAATGTTTTGAGAATGATGAGGGCAATGATTGTACAAATGTGCTTTACACAATTGATGTATGTATGGATTGTGATGAGTTGTATGAGCCCCTAATAAAACGATTAAAAAATAAATAAATAAAATTTAAAAATAAATTTAAAAAAATATATCTACAGTGTATGTACTATTTATTTATTTTTAAACTTTAGCTGTGAATTGGGTGAATGTTTACATGCTAGATCCATTTTCTACACACTTTGTTTTGTGTCATTGACTGAAATCCCCACAATGTAATATCACTCCTCCCACTTTGTCCCTGTTTTCCATGTGCATCCCTCCTTCTTTCCTAACCTCTGAGCTAGTCCTTGGGTAAATGCTCCCTTTTGATCTCAAATGGTTCCTTAGTCTCCATTTATGCCATTTTTCTTAGTACTATCTTTCCCTCTCTAGTTCTCTCTACTATTGTTTGCCTGAAAATTAAGCCATGGGGTGAGTTTGTTTTCAGACTTAAAGGGTGACTAAGTCTTGTGGGGTTTTATCAGTCTCTATCTGACCAGCAAGCCTGGCCTTGTGTGTGTCTGTGTAAATGTGTGTGTCTCTGTGTGGTTTTATTTTACATTCCTATCGCTTTATCCAAGGGGCTTTTAATGTGATCCTTTCCAGAGCAGCTAGTAGTAGTAGTAGCTGGGCACCATCTGTTTCTTCTGGTCTCAGGGTCATGGACACTGATATTTAAGTGACCCATTGACCAGTTGGGCTCATTGTTTTCCCGGGTCTTGGATTTTTTATTTATTTATTTTTTTGTCCACTATTCTTTCCTTGAGGGAGGGAAAGATCAAATGTTGGAACTTATACAGATGCTGGTGAACTGTGCAAGACCCCAGTTACTATTCCCCCAAAATAGGATGAAGAACATTATCTTTGTGAAGTATAAGTACCTATATTACCATATTTTATATGCTGCATTATATTCCAGAGAGAAGAGAACCTCTGTTTCTGTCCAAACATTCATGAGAACTGAATACTCTGCTTAGATTTTACAATATTGGGTGTCTGAAAGGATTTTCCACAGACTAGAATCTAGCTCCCTGCCTTTCAAAACTTCTTCCTCTTCCATCAGCCATGTAGTTCTGTACTCAGATACCAAAAGAGACAGACACATCCTAATTGACATTTTACTCTGCACTTCAGGTCTCCATGATAGGAACTTAGCCCACTGAGTGGTAGGAAGATTCCTAGATGCTATTCCTATCCCAGAAGGACCAATAATAACATCATAATACATGGAAGTAGCTGTCAACCGTTCATATCCCACTAAACTTAAATTCCAACACTCATCTGTCAGTGTGTTAGACTGTGTGACTTTATATTGCTGTGATGCTAAAAGCAATGCCACTTGTATTTCAAAGACCCTCAGAGTTACCCATGGTGGACAAGCTTCAATAGAGCTTCTAAACTAAAACAGACAGGGAAGAAAGGTCTAGCCACCTACTTCTGAAATGCAGTCCATGAAAATCGTATGGATCACACCCAAACACGGTCTGACTTGCTTATTTGGGGTACATATCACTAGAGGTGAACCTCGTGTACGGGGAAGTGGAAGACCAATGAAGATGAGGGAAACACTCAGTGAGATGGATTAGCAACATCTCAGTTGAATTCATTGCTGCGATAATGAATTCAAGGCTGATGATAATCATGAAGATGGTTTCACAGTTTAGCTTCATGTAAGCTGGATCCCAAACGGCACATGGGCACCCATCACCACCCAACATTAGAGGGAAGAGAAAGCTACCTTGACAATTACAGTTCATATGTCGTAGTTTTTGTTCACTTTGCAATGACAGTCTGAAAACCTTGTTATGGCCCCTCAGAGACCTTGGAAAGGGCCTGCACATGGAAGAGGGGTGAAGCGTGAGCTTCATTTCCTTCATGGAAATGGTTCTTCTTCTTGTTGTTTCTCCTATAGAACAACCCCAAACAAACAAACTCACTGCCACTGAGCTGACTCATAATGACGTACTATAAGTTTTCTGAGACTGGGTTTTCAGAGCAGCTGGTGGATTTGAACAGCTAACCTGAAGGTTGGCAGCCCAACATCTAACCCACAGCACCACCAGGGATTTTATTTCACATTTAGGAAGAATATAGACCCTGAGTCAGATGTAGACAGAGATTTTGTCAACAAGGCTTGATGAGCTCCACCAGTGCCGGCAGGCAAGAGGAGAGCAAAGAGTGAAAGGCTTTTTAGAGGGTGAGAGACCAGAGGAAAACATTTCAAAATATTTTTATTTGAATGAATGATTTCTGAGCAATAGGTATTTGCAGAGAACGGAAGAAAAGTTTAAGGCCTCATCAAGAGGCAGAATTCCACATGGCAATAAAATAAAGCAAAGCCTAAAACATAAAGCTAGAATCTGGAAAGGGAAGCTCACTTCCCTGAGGATCTAAACTACAGACAATTCAGTTGAAATTTGTTTCAATGTTCCTCTGGACCACAAGCTACTCGGGCTCAAATGCAGAGGAGTTTTTTAAAAAGTTGCTACTAACCCTCTTAGGGCACCTAGTGAACTGGGATTTTAAATTAATAGCTTGACTTGTCCTCAGAAATCAAGGTGAGAATGACAGAGGCCAGAGACTAAGGCTGCTCTCATAGTCAGTCAATTCCCTACTCTCTATCTCCTAACCATCATCAAGAGGATCCCAGTTTATTTGAATGGCCACTGTATTTGTCCCTGAGAACTAGGTGGCAATGGCCCGGGCAGAAACAACATTAACTATGGTGCTCCTGGTTCCAAGAGGAAAAAGAAAGAGACCAACCCAGAAACCAAAAAAGACTCAACCAGAATATCTTCAGCCCTCGTGAGAAACAGAAGAAAGCAAAAGCTTAGAGACATACTGGGGTCCCGGGGTGCACAAACACGGGCCTTTTGGAAGGAGAGCCTAGCAATCTACTTCTGAAGAATCAGTCAGTGGAAATCCTGTGACACACAGTTCTACTCTGACACACAGGAAGTCACCACGAATCGAGATCACCCCCAAAGATGAACCACAAGGTCTTAGCTTGTTGTTGGTATTAAGTGCCATCAAGTCCGTTACCACCCATCGTAGCCTTACGCACAACAGAACGAAACACTGCCCGGTCCTGCGCAGCCTCACGATGGATCCTGTGCTCGCTTGAGCCCACTGTTGCAGTCACAGTGCCCCTTCATCTCATCCAGTTACAGGTATCCAATGGATTCTGGAAGTCCAAACAGAGTAGAACCAGGAGCTCCATGTCGTTCTGTGATTCCTGGGAACTTGGGCCATCAAGGATGTTCTTCGTGCAGCGAATCTCTGAGGACTTGAGAAGCCGGGGCTGCAAGGGAGGGAAAGTACAAAGAACAGCTTCCTGCGTGAGAGGCCAGAAGACCAAGAGCAGAGAGAGTGGGGAGGGGCAGAGAAGGAGTAAAGAAGGGAGGTGGGGAGGGAAGGAGGGAGAGAACTTTTAGTACACACAGAATTGGGCTAGGTTCTGAGGACGAAGCTTTGAACTATATATTGCCCCACAGAAAAGCTAATTGAGAAAATGAAGAAATTGAACAGATGACGTCGAAATTGTCAGCCAACTTCATTTATTGCTATAAAAGCCTGGGCAAAGTTAGGCTTTGGGGTTCACCCTAATTGACATTTCCTAAATCAGCATGTGTAACAAAGGGGCCTGATAGGTGAAGAGCCCGTTCAGGGGTCTGGGATGAAGAGGAAGAAATTCCTGGTTCTAGTACATTTCCCAAGGGAAGTGCTTAGTTTAACCAGTACGTTACTTTATACTCACCAGGAAACAGACTCGGAAACAGACATGTACATGCAGTAAGTTTGTCCGGGGGTGCCCTCAGAACCACCACCTGCAGGAGAAGGCGAGAGAGTAGTATTGGGCAGAGGGAGACAGCCAACTACTTGAAGTGGCAACAAAGGTTTCTGCCAGGCGCAAGGAGATATCAGAGATTTCTCTAATTGAGGCGAAGGGACCTTGTCTTGACTCTCAATCAACATTAGCAGATGCAGGGTGCCTCCCTTCTGCTGGGAGAGTTACTTGGGAAGACTGTGGTACAATCCCTCAGCAGGCTGCACTTCCAGCACTGCATGAGCAAGTGCTTCAGTCTGAAGGGGTAACCAGGGTGGGATGCAACAGGATCCTCTGTTATCTGTTAAGCAGGACATTGATGTTTTCCTCCTACTCACTGATAGAGAAGACATGGAAATGAATTCAGATATCACACCATTGACAGCGTCATTCAGTTATCATGGTTAATGCCATATTAACATTATATACCAAGTCACTGTGTCCAATGACCTAGAGTTAGAAAAGCCAAAAAGGACACGCTCAGCATATTTCTCTGTGTAACTGAAAGAACTCAAGAAAAATCCAAGCCTCAAGTGATAATATTGAAAGACTCCAGGGGCAAAATATTAACTGATGCATGAAACATCAAGAGAAGAAGGAAAGAATGCACAGTTACTGTACCAAAAAGAATTAGTCTACATTCAACCATTTCAAAAGGCAGCATATGAGCAAAAAACAGTAGTACTTCATTTATTGCCAAAGAAGGAGGAAAAAGAAGCAGTCCAGACCACACTAAAAGCATTCACCAAAAACTAGGCTCGAGGAATTAATGGAATACCAATTGAAATATTTTCAAGAAGCTATTGAAGCACTGAAAGCACTCACTCATCTCTGCCAGGAAATATGGAAGACAGCTACTTAGCCAACTGACTGGAAGTGATCTAAATTTGTACCCATTCCAAAGAAAGGTGGCCCACCAGTGCAAATTACAGAACGATATCATTGTTATCACCTGCAAGTAAAATTTTGCTTAAGATGATCCAACAATGGCTGCAGAGGTTCAGGCTGGATTGAGACTAGGATGTGGAACAAGGGATAATATCATAGCTTACATCAGCTGGATCTTGTCTGAAAGCAGAGAAAACCAGAAAGATGTTTATTTGTGTTTCATGGGCGATTTCAATGCATTTGGTCTTGTGGATCGTCACACACTACAGATATCCTTGGGAAGAAGACTTAATTGTGCTAATGTGGAACTTGTATATGGATCAAGAGGGAGTCTGTGGAAACAGAACAAGGGAATACTGCATGATTTAAAATCAGTAAAGTATGTGTCAGGGATAACTCTTCTCACCATGCTTATGCAATCTGCATGTTGAGCAAATAATCAGAGGAGCTCTATTATGTGAAGAAGAATGCGGCATCAGGACCTGAGGAAGGCTTCTTAATAATCTGTTGTATGCAGATGACACAGCTTGGCTTGCTGAAAGCAAAGACGACTTGAAGCACTTGCTGATGAAGATTAAGAATTGCATCCTTCAGTATGGACTACAACTCAATGGAAAGAAAACTGAAATTCTCACAACTGCTCACAGAAATAGCAATGGGAACAACAATTCCCTGCAGATACAAGAAGAGAGCGGGGCAGAAAGGGGGGGAGGGAGAACTGATAGCAAAGATGACTGCATAACCCCACTAGAGGGGAATGAATACAGTGTATGGTGTAATCTATCACAAAAATATAATAATATTAACTAGTTATGTTATAAGAATAAGGGTTCCTGGGAGGTACGGAAGGGGAGGGAGGGGATAAAGGGGAGCTGATATCAAAGAGTTCAAGAAGAAAGAAAATGTCTTTAAAATGATGGTGGCAGTAATTGTACAATTATGCTTTATCTGATTGAATTATGGTTTGTTATAATATCTATAAGATCTTCTGATAAAATTATTTTTTAAAAGAGTTAGTGTCAGAAACTCATAGGGGCCATTCTACCTTGTCCTATAGGATCACTATGAGTCAACATTGACTCAATGGAAGTGAGTTTAGGACCAATAGGTAACATCATGATACATGAAGAAGAGATTGAAATTGTGGAGGATTTAATCTTGCTTGGATCAACAATCAATGCTAATGGAAACAGAAGTCAAGAGATCAAAGGACTCATTGCATTCAGTAAAACTTCTGCACAAGACCTCTTTAAAGCACTGAAAAGCAAGAATGTGACTTTGAAGACTAAGGTGTGCCTGACCCAAGTCGTGATATTTTCAACCACCTCATATGCATGTCAAAGTTGGACATTGGATAAGGAAAACCAAAGGAAAAACATCGATGTATTGGGACTATAAAGTTGGCCAATAACTTTGGAAATACCGTAGACTTCCAAAAGAATACATAGAGGTGTCCTGGAGGAAGTACAACCAGAATGCTCCTTAGAGGCAAGGATGTTGAGACTTCAGCTCATGCACTCTGGGCATGTTATTATGAGAGACTAGTCCCTGGACAAAGACATCATGCTTGGTCAAGTGCAAGGGCAGAGAAAAAGAGGAAGGCCTCAAAAAGAGGAATTGACTGCCACAGTGGCTGCCACAATGGCCTCAAGCAAAGGAACAATTATGAAAATGGTACAGCACCATGGCGTGTTCTCCACAGCACCTAGTAACCATATCACAGTGAGTCAGAATCAACTCAATGACAGTGACTTTGGCTTATTTATCAGTCTGTGGTGGAATGAGCTACACATTGGGCTACTAACCACCAGGCCAGTAGTTCAAACCCACTATCTGCTCCTTGGGAGAAAGAATCGGTCGGCTTTCTACTTCCACCAAGAGTTAATGTCTCAGAAACCCACGGGGGCAGTTCTACTCTGTCCTATAGTGTCCCTATGAGTAGAAGCTGAATTAATGACAGGGAGTGTGAATATGACTGATATTTATTAGTGTGCATTTTATAATTATACTAGTTTGTTAATATAAGTTATAATAATTTTGTTAGGTGGGGAAAAAGAGAAAAGCTGATGGAGATCCCAGGCAAAAGAAGGGACCTAGAAAACATTTTTGATTTTGTACAGGATGAAGAGGTTTGAGCATAATCATATGCAGGAAGCATTAAAACAAAGAAATAAAGATACGGCAGAGAAAAAACAACATTGAGACACAGTTTAGAATTAGGAATCCATGTAGAAATGAACCTTGGAGGGGACAGGGAAACATCTTTCTGAGCAGAAAAAGAAAATAGTTGAGGGTGGCGCAGGGCTTGAAGTGATCTTTGTGGCTTTGCACTGACCTTAATAGGGTTGCCATGTGTCAGATTTAACTCTTATTTAAGTAATAACTGTATGGAATACTAAACCATTTTCAGTGTATTTTTTTATACTTAAAATGTTCATTAGGGCAGCAAACCTATTGTTAAATTATTTGAATCCCACCACTGGACTGACTAGAAAGATGGTGTCCTAAGGACAAACCTGTGAATAGTAATGAGAACTTGCTGAAATATTTGCTCGTAGGAGCTGGAAAAGAAAAGTGTGAATGTACAGCCAGAAATAGATGCTCAATGTGGGTCTCCAGCAGGAACCCAAATAAGGAGACCTTTAGGGGAGGTGGTATGGCAGCTATCTGAGGGGCTGCTGAAGGACAGTGACACTTGCCAAAAAACCACCATCTTCAGGTTGAAATATTTTGGGTCCTGCTGGCTTTTCTACCTTGGAAGTCATTCGCCACAGTGACCTAGACAGTCTTCTGTCTGACTGCTGTATTTCTAATACCCTCTGACTCTCGGCTCTCTGTGAACTGTTGATGATGACCCTTAGTGTAAGGTCCCACTGCTCTCTGTTGCCCCCACCAAGAGAGAGTCATTTATCACACCTTTGTGGAACAGGGTGAGAATGCCTGGCATCTATGTACAGTGTTGCTGGGAAGACTAGCCTTTTGCCTGCAGGATGCTTTCCTTCTCGAGGCTCCTGGAGCCTTTCTTCCAAGTGAGAAGACAGGGGAAAGTGCTCTCTGAGACTTCTGATTTTATACCAAGACACAAGCCCTATGCATCAAACCGAAGGCTTTCTCTATGGGATGTGCACATATGTAACAACACTGACTTGGGGGTTAATTAACTTGAAGGCACAGCTACAGAAAAACAAGGATTTTCTGTGATGCTCACCTTCCCTGAAATGATGGCTGAATACAAAATGGGTGCATCAGCAAATGTGGTGAAGAAAGCTGATGATGCCTGGCCATCAAAAGATATAGCACCTGAGGTCAAGTGGCCATCTAACTGAGAAGCAACAAAGCCCACATGGAAGAAGCACATCAGCCTGTGTGATCATGAGGTGTTAATGGGATCAAGCATCAGGCATCAAAGACCCAGAACAAAAAATTGAATCAGTGTGAATGAGGGGGAAGGTGAAATGGAGAGGCATAGCCCATCTGTAGACAATTGGACATCCCCTTAGAGAAGGGTCAAAAAGAAGAGATGAGTGAGTCAGGGTGTAGTATAGCACTGAACAAACACACAACTTTCCTTGAGTTCTTTAATGCCTCCCCCCCCATTATCAAGACCCCAATTCAGCCTTACAAATCCAGCTAGATCAGACCATGTACACTGGCACAGATAAGAGCTTGCAACACAGGGAATCCAGGACAGATAACCCCCTCAGGACCAATAATGAGAGTAGCGATAACAGGAGGGTAAGGGGAAGTTGTGGGGAGAAAGGGAGAACTGATCACAATGATCAACATATAACACCC
>NW_022111339.1:5484321-5488843 GCF_000313985.2 Echinops telfairi
GCGGGGGTCCGTAACTAGGAGTCGGCATTGCCTCCATAGCAAAGAGTGAGACGGTGACCCTACATTCCATTTTTGAAGGAAACATCAAGTGGTTTCCAGCAGTGCCTGCACCATTTTACATTCCCACCAGTAAGTGATGAGCCTTCCAGGTTCTCCACAACCTGCCAGCATCTACTGTTCTCCTTCTTAAAATCATTGTTTCCATTTTAACAGACACAAGCCCTCAGGTTGTCAGTGGCTCCTCAGAAGTATCCCCTTTCCAGAGTTAAGGAAGCCTTTTCGTCCTGTTTCATTTTGATTAGTTTGGTTATCTCCTTCCTGATAGATCACTGTATTCAAGTCCCATGTATGTATGTCCTGCTTACCAGTTGCTGGCATTCAAAATGTCCCCAAGAAAAGAGGGGAAGAGAGAAGGGTTCCTGGTAATAAAGCTTTGAACCAAATGATTCCCAACACTTGGTTCACCATTAACCTAAACCACAACCACCCCCACCACCCCCACTCAGAGGCCTCCAGATTGCCGTAGAGCAGACCGACAAAGAGAGAGCACCTCAGGCTTCAGAAGTGTGTGGGTAGCTTGATAAGGACATGCCATAAATAAGTAATTCATTCCCAGGTCCAATTTCTTTTGTTTCATTTAAGTGTCCAAAAGCTACCTTGTTGTTTTATTAATGTGGGTGTCCATTTCCAGTCTCAGTTTCAATGCTGATGGAATCAGATGTAGGGTAAGGGGGTTGGGTGGGAAACGCCTGTATTTCTTAACAGCCCAAGACCATCCATCTCCCAGTAGAAAATTATGCTAATTTTGTAGTTTAGAGAAAAATATTATGTTAGCATTTTCCCAAATTAGATTGTTTAGGCTACAGGCCTTCCCAATTCACCATTGTTTGCTGCCTATCTATTGTCTTTACTGAGAAGCTGTGGCCTATTGTGTGCAAAGTGGACTCTAGCCCATCTGTGTGATCATCCAGAGAGGGAAAATTGGCTGCGTTCCTTTGGGAAGGATCACTGAGATGAGTCCCAGTATGTCTGTGTGATGGTAGAGAAACTCAGAGAGAATTTTACTTACAGACCGATAAGATTAAAAAACAAAAACAAAACAAGCACTTGCCATCAAATTGATTCTGACTCACAGAAACCCCACGTGTGTCAGCAATGAACTGTGCTCCATAGGGTTTTCAGGGGACAATTTTTTGGAGGCATATCACCATGTTTTTCCTGCACAGCAGACTTGAACCTCTGACCTTTTCGTTAACATCTAAGTACACAAGCCGTGTGTACTACCCAGGTACTCTCACAGCATATACCAGGATTGACCATAGCTTGCAAAACTTGAATAGATTCATGAAGGGTCAGAACTGGAGGGTCAGAACTAGAAAGAACCCTAAAAATGATCTTGTTCAATTTCTTCCTGCAGGCAAGGAAACTGAAGTCCGAGTATTTCAAAGAACCTCTCCAACAGCCTTAACTGGTGACAAAGACACGAGAAAAACCCTTGAAAACCCCATGGGGGCAGTTTCTACTCTGCCCCATTGGACTGAAATGAGACAGGAGCAACTTGATGGTAATGAGTTTGGTTTTAAACCTGGGAAGCAATTACTTGCATATTTTAAAAAGAGAGAATTTTCTCCTTTGATTTTATATAGTGATTTTTATTAGTGTATTTCAAAGATGTTCCTCAAATCTACATTTAATTTCCTTCATCCTAAGTTACTCCTGCTGTCATATTTTACAACAGCAACACAATTTTTCTTCACTTAATTTTTTAAATCATTTTATTGGGGGCTTGTACAACTTATCGCAATCCGTACATACATCCATTGTGTCAAGCCACTTAATTTATCTTCTATTCTGCAAAAGAGTTTAGTAAGAGCATCTACAGTTGAAGGCACTGCTTCCTGACAAATATAAATTGAAAGGTTCTTTCACTGGATCAGGACTACCTATCTACACCTATGCAAAACTAGCCAGAATGGTGACTTTGTAGATTTTTGGTCAGAAGCAAAGATTGAGATGCTCCAAACAGATTTGTTTCTGGTTTAGTCTTTCTCCTTGGATGTAGCTCTTCAGGGTCCTTACCCAAAGCCTAAAGTAGTGAACTCCACATTGTTGGTAAGCCATGGTTCATTTTGTCCCCTTAGCTTTATCAATCAATGGAACTCTTGTCCTGGATTATCTTCTGGAATCAACAGCTGCTTGTGTTAATCTGAGTGGAATAGAGAAACAAAATCATAAGCACACATATGTGTATAAGAAGGAGCTTTATATTCAAGAGCAATTGAACATTGAGAAAACATCCCAGCCCAGTCCAGATCAAGTCCATAAGTCTGATATTAACCCATATGTCTGATACCAATCTATAAAGTCTTCTTCAGACTCACAAAACACATGCAATGATGCCAAATACAGGAAGATCACAGGCCAGTGGGTGGAAAGTCTTATGGATCCAGTGGTGTAAACATCTCAGCACTGGCAGGGGTTTCCATGTGGTTCCTTCAGCTCTGAAACTCTGCCTGAGAGTAGCTTCTTGTGGCTGCTCCTCAGAAATGTCTTGTAAAGAGTGAGCTGAGATAGTCTCCCGCCTCCACGCATGAAATACAGGTGTTTCCAGAATCCTCAGGAGAAGGCCATGCCCACACAGAGGCCTCATCAACCAAATCCCAATTGACAGGTCAGATTCCACCCCTACACTCTTAATCCTCAAATTGACACCAGATTATGTAACTAACACACTGCTTCCAAAGGAAAAAAAATTCCAAACATTGAGCCAACCTCTTCCATGTTTTGACCCCATAACTTTTCACTGCCTTGGTAACTATCTGATGCCAGCAAAGAGATTTTTCCTCGTGTTCTCTATGTGTTCTCAGTGGTGAAAAGAGGAAAATTTAGTTCAAAAGGAATACTGAAGATGCATTTCATCATAAGGTTTCGAAACAAAATGAAAATCGGATGACCTTTCAAGTGCTGAAAGAAAATAGCTACCAATTCAAAGTTTTATATTTAGCAAAAATAAAAAAAGAATAATTTTTCCCCCAAAGTAAAAATGAAATATAGGCATTTTCAGATAAATACAAAAGAATAGGACCTGTCACAAGTCAATCCATAGTAAAATAAATACTCAAGAGAGTTCTTCAAGCAGAAGGAAAATGATCCCATTTGGATATGCAAGAATTCAAGACATGAACAGCAACAGAAGTGAGAAATTTTAGGAAGAGCTATCTAAATATCAATGATAGAAACAATGATAATAATATTGTATAGGTTTAATATATGTAGAATTAAAATGTATGACAACACAAAAGGCAGAAGAAAATTATTGAAGTTTAAGATACTCTAAAGTTCTATAATTGTTTGTAAAGAGATAAAAATACTATTTTACATTAAACTCAAATAAGCCACGGATTCATTCTGTAATTTTAAGAGCACCCACCAGTCAAAGAATATAGCACCAATATGCTGATGGAAGTGAGTAGGTGAAAGATAAAAATAAATTAATGCGTTCAAATGCACAAACAGAGAGAATGGATATCATAGAAAACATAGAGCAAATAAAAAACAAATAATTAAGTGACAAATATAAATCCAAATGCATCCATTTATGTAATCACATTAAATGTTAACAAAGTATCCACATAAATAAAAAGGTTGTCAAAAGTGATTTTAAAAATTATATTTAATTATGTTACTTATAAGAAAGATTTTAAATACAGAACAAAAAAAAACCCTTGAAAGTAAAGAGATAGCAACAGAGAGACCATGAAAATACAACACTATAGAAATCTGGTATAGTTATACTAAACAAAGGAGATTTTGGGGTGAAAAAAATGCTCCTAGAGATAAACATGAAGAAAAAGATGCAACCACCATAAATGTGCATGTACTTTGTTAAATCATTTCAAGAAATAAAAAGGATAAATTGATAGACATAAAGGAGAAATGGACACGTTTCACAATCATAGTGAGAAACTTTAACCCCTCTCTCAGTAACTGAGGGATAGATGGGAAAAAAATCAACCTGAACAATGAAGTTTGACAATGTGATGAACAAAACGGAGTTATTTGACATACCTTAGTATGGAACACTGAACCCAACAACAGCAGAACATATTTATCAAAATCGACCATATGTTGGTCAATAACACAGGTTTCATCGCATTTCACAAGATTTTAATCCTTCAGACTATGCTTTATGACTGCAGGAGAATTGGGAATTAAGCTATAAAGTAAGGAAAAATATACAACCGAAACATTCCCAAATATTTGAAATAAAACAATGCATTTCTCAAAGCCCTGTCAGTCAAAAACTTTCGATGGAAATTAAAAATGATTTCAATGAGAGACTAAGTGCAGCATATCAAAGTTTATGAAAAGAAATTGAAACAGCGGGAACTATGAAGCCTTAAAAGTATATAGAAAGATATAGCAGCTGGGGTCTTAAAGGCTTGAAGAGAAACAAGCGGCCATCCAGCTGAGAAGCATCTCACGTGGAAGAAGCACACCAGCCTGTCTGACCAAGAGGTGC
>NW_022111339.1:5489940-5491230 GCF_000313985.2 Echinops telfairi
ATACATAAACAGTAAAATAGACCATAATTGTACAATAGGGAAAATTATAAGGCCCAAAGTCAAATATTTGAAAATAATAAGTTGATAATACATTAGCAATAGCGGTTTATAAAATTAAATGAGAGAAAGAACAAATATTAAGAATGAGAAAGGGGATAGCATAATATTGAATGGAGAGAAAAAAAACGGAAAATCAGATAATACTACAACCAATATCTAGAATGAGAATTCTAGAACACTTAACTGTGCTCACGGGAAACTGGAACTAGACCAAGAGACAGATGTTTAGATAGAACCAGGGGATACTGCATGCTGTAAAATCACGAGAGTCATGCACCAGGGTTGTCTCTTTTCAGCATACTTACCCATCCTGGATGCGGACTAAATAATGCGAGAACCTGGACTCCATGAAGAAGAAACGGCATCATGGTTTCAGGAAGACTCCAACCACCTAAGGTATGGAGATGACACAACCTTCGTGGCAGAAAGTGAAGAGAACTTGGAGAAATTGCTAATGGACACCAAAGACCACAACCTTCCGAGTGGATTACCCTGCTAGGTAAAGAAAACAAAGGTCCTTACAACTGGACTAATAAGCACCATCATAAACAATGGAGAAAACATTAAAGTTGTCAAGAATTCTATTGAGCTTAAATCCACACTCAAGGCTCACGGAAGCAACAGTGAAGAAATCAAATGGCATATTGCACTGGGGCAAATCTGATGCAAAAGATTTCTTTAACGTTTTAAAAAGCATTTTGAGGAGGAAGGTGCATCTGACTCAACCCATGATATCGTCAATCACCTCATATGCGTATGAAAACTGGACAATGAATGTAAAAAGATCAAAGAAGAGTGGATGCCTCTGAATTATGGTGTTGGTAAAAAATAGCAAATAGTCCATGAACTGCCTGCCAGAAAAACAATCAAATTTATCACAAAAGAAGTTCAGCTACAATGCTACTTAAAAGCAAAGATGGTGAGCTGTCATCTCAAGTACTTTGGACATAGAATCAGGATGGACCATTCCCTAAAAAAAGACATCATGCTTGGTAAAATAGAGGCTCATCAAAACAGAGGAAGACCTCACTGAGATTGATACGATGGTTGAATATCGGTAGATGCTGTTGAGTTGGTTCATTTTCACAGTTGTTATGTTTGAGCCCACTGTTTCAGTCACTGTCAGTCCGTCTCTTGGAGGTCTACCTCTTTTTCACTAACCCTCTAGTTAAGAAAGCATGATGTCCTTTTCTGTGTGTGTGTGTGTGTGTGTGTGTGTGTGTGTGTGTG
>NW_022111339.1:5493937-5496382 GCF_000313985.2 Echinops telfairi
TTTTTTTCCAGGGACTGGTTTCTCCTGATAACATGTCCAAAGAACGTGAGACCAAGCCTCACCACTCTAGATTCTAAGGAGCATTCTATCGGTACTACTGTTCCAATTATAAGAGTTTGGGTTTTCTTTACAGCACATTTTAATCTTCACTGATGGTTGTTGTCCTTTATCTTCACTAGCAAGTGCTTCAAGTCTGACTCTCAGCAAGCAAGGATATATCATCTGCACATTGAAGGTTACATATTGCACAATAAGCCTTTCTCCAATCCTGATGCTGCATTCTTCTTCCTATAATCCATTTCCTTGGATTATAGTGATTGTAAGTATAGTGAAAAACTACAATCCTGACATACACCTTTCTTGATTTTAAATTGCACATCATTCCCTTGTTCTGTCAAAAAACTGCTTCTTGGTCCATGTGCAGGTTCTGCATGAATACAATGAAGTGTTCCAAAATTTTCATTCTCCTATGTGTTATCCATAGTTTTTTATGATCCACAGAATAGAATACCTTTGAAATATTTCAACAAGCTAATGAAGCACCTGAAGCACTTTTTCAGCTGTGCCAAGACATTTGAAAGTCAGCTACCTGGCCAAGTGACTGGAAGAGCTCCATATCTGTAACCATTTCAAAGAAAGATGATCTAACAAAATGTAGAAATTATCAAACAATTTCATTAATGCCATAAGCAAGTAACATTTTTTTTGAAGATAAGAAAGAGTGCCAGCAATACATTGACAGGCAGCAGCCAAAAATTGAAGCAGGCTTCAGAAACTGATGTGGCACAAGGGATGCCATCACTGACAACAGCTCAGCACATGAAGGCCATTTGGAGCCATAGAAGGTAACATACCCAATAAAACAGAGAATGGTGTAAACAAATTCGGAATGAAGCAAAGTGAGTAGAACATAAGCTAGATCTAAGAAAAGAAATGGCAGGAAAGTGGGTGAGAATTCCTCCTACCCTGCCTCCTCTACACAGTTCACTTTGATTGCCTTCCTTCGCCACCGCTGTGAAACCCTGTCACACTATATATAGTCAGCAGACCACAAGTATCTGCAAATTGTGTACCACAGCCTACTACCCACACTGTCAATGGGGCATGCTAGCACAGACTAAGTGCTGTACACCTGCAGCTTCTGTAGTTGCAGATATGTGCTCTCACAGATTGTGCCCTATGTATGCCCATTGCTATTTCCCCAATGATCAGGGCATGTGCTCACCTACATTGCATGACAATAGTTTGCTGGCTTCATGATCAACAGCATGCAACCCCACAGATACAGAGCTATCTACCAAACACCTTCTAAGCTGATGAACAAACTACTTTGTCATCCTTTTCTTTTTCCAATCCTTTTTTATTCATTTATTTCCCTTATTCCTCTCACTTTTTGGTCTGCTCCATCTGGCAGCAGGAAAGCATTAAGTCCCCACTAATGAGCCACACTTGTTACCCCTGCCACCTACCATCCCTAGCCAAGAGATAAGTGCCACTACCTGTTTCTGTACCACTGGGCCAATAAGAGACGGTAGACAAGAGCTTCTCACCATGTCTGTAGCTGCTCTGTATGAACAGCAAACAGAAAATTGCACTCCCACTCCCACTCCCACTGTCCCCTGCTACTTCACCCAGAGGAGCCATGCTGCCAAACTATCAATCAAAATAGCATACCTACTATGCCCAACTGGAATAAGAACAACAACAAAATGGCAAGACAAATTGACCCAAAAAATCCAATAACAACAAAATGCCTCAGAAACCGAGACAATTTCAAAACAAACAAGAAACAAAAAAGGCTGCCAAAGCAATTGATCAAAATAAAGAACCAGGAAAACATCTTGAAGAAGAAATGGTAATTAAAAAAAAATGGAAATGTTAAAGGAACTATTCAATCAGGAATTGAAAAGACTTATGACCCTCCAAGAGATCAAGGAAATCACAAACAAAATCAGTGAGAACACAGACAGTATTCTTGCATTTAAGAAAACAATGCAGTTGCAAATGAAAAAATAGAAAGAAAATTAGGTAACCTGATGCTCACCTTCCCAACACAATCGCTGAAGACAAAATGAGTGTATAAGCAGATGTGGTGAAGAAAGCTGATGGTGCCCAGCTATCAAAAGATAAAGCATCGGGGGTCTTAAAGGATTGAAGATAAACAAAAGGCCACCTAGCTGAGAAGCAACACAGCCCACATGGAAGAAGCACACCAGCCTGTGTAATCAAGAGGTGTTGATGGGATCAGGTATCAGGCATCAAAGACCCAGAACAAACAATCATATCGATGCAAGTGAGGGGGAGTGTGGTGTGGAGACCCAAAGCCCATCTGTATACAGCAGACATCCCCTCACAGAAGGGTCACAAGAAAGAGACAAGCCAGCCAGGATGCAGTATAGCACTGATGAAACATACAACTTTCTTCTAGTTCTTTAATGCTTCCTC
>NW_022111339.1:5496482-5497970 GCF_000313985.2 Echinops telfairi
GAGGGTAGGGGGAAGGTAAGGGGAGAAGAGGGAACCAATCACAATGATCAATGTATTAATACCCCCAAGGGAGACAAACAAAAGAAAAGTGAAAGGAGACAGCAATTGGTGTAAGACATGAAAAAATATAATTTACAAGTTATCAAGGCCTCATGAGGGAGAGAGGGATAAAATAATGAGGAGTTGTTACCAAGGGCTCAAGTAGAAAGAAAATGTTTTGAAAATGATGATGACAACATATGTACAAATGTGCTTGACACAATGGAGGTATGTATGGATTGTTATAAGAGCTGTAGAAGCTCCCAGTAAAGTAATTTCTTAAGAAGACAATTAGAAACCATTAAAAACCAAACAAACAAATTGTAATTAAAGATCCAAAAGATTAACACTAAATTTCAGAGAAAGATAACTCACTGGAAGGATAAAGGAGGAGAAGTGAATGGCAAATTAGAGGACAAATCTCTGACTTAAGTTTGTTGAGGAAACATCAGAATAAAGGGTTAAAAAAGCCTAAGAACTGTATGGGACATAATAAAGAGGAAAATTGTATTTATGATTGGAATTCTTGAACAAGAGGAGGTTAAAATTTTTTTAAATAGAGAGAACTATTGATGTAATGGCAGAAACCATCTCTACTGTAGTGTAAATATATCTATGTACAATAGAAGAAAATATATCCACCCAAGGAGCTTAATGAACCCCATATATGGTACACATTAAAAGAAAGTCACCAAGACATTGCATAATCAAACTTCCAAAAATCAAGGAAAGAATACTCCATTGCCCGAGCATATCCGTAGCTGGTGACTGTGGCCCTGACGCATCATGGGAGGGAAAGAGTCCTGAGTCAGGCCCACCCACAGGACTTGAGCTTCTGGTTATCTGTGGTGCTCCTGTACTGTCTGTCACCCTCCCTGCCCTAGGCTGGGCCAAAAGTTCCAAGATCACTCACTGGCTCAACTGTGCGGCCTCCTGGGCCGACCCTAAGGACCCATGCATTTGGACACCTTGTACCAGCCAGTCCGTCCCTTTTGAATTGACTCTTGGTACTTGGCATCTGTGCCTTTGCCACCGCAGGCCTGTGGCATCAGGGCAAGTGGTGTCTGTGGTTGGGAGTGTCAAGTGTCTGTTCAGAGAGAAGGCGGAAGGCTGTCCTTTACAACAGCTACCAAAAAGGTACAATGTTAAGAATAAACCTAACCAAATATACAAGAGACTTATACAAAGAAAACTTCAAAACTCTACTGCATGAAAGAAAATGAAATTTATATAAATGGAAGAACAAGTCATGCTTATGGATAGGAAGACTTAGCAGTACACAAATGTCTATACTACACAAAGCAATCTACATATATTATGCAACTCAGATCCAGACCTCATTAACATTCTTAAAGAGATGGAAAACCTAACCTGGTATGAGAAGGAAAGAGACATTGCAAGCCAGATGCTGAAACTGTTAGAAGAGACTGGTAATTAATTCTTGAGTTT
>NW_022111339.1:5498070-5499382 GCF_000313985.2 Echinops telfairi
CCCTCCTACCTTGCTAGTGGTATGTAAGTTGGTACAACCACGGTATAAAATGCTTGTAGAGATAGTTATTTTCCTGTCACTGATAGCATTGTATTTCAGGATAGATTTTTAGTTCTTTTTGACAATGAAGCTTATGCCATGCCTCTTCCTTTGACCATTCCTGGAACATTAGGCCATATGATAGTATGATTCAAAATGGCTAGTGCTAGTCCATTTCCATTTCAGCTCATTAAGAATCTTTGAGGATTCAATATCATATTTGACAACATCCAATTTGTCTAGATTCATACTTTGTTTTTTTCCATGTTCCACTATTAATGGATGTTTGAAGTGATCTTTTCTCATTTTGAGTTGTGCTACATTAGTAAATAACGGTCTCAAAAGCTTTACTCCATCCAAGCCATTAGGGCCAACTCCACTTTCAGGAGTCAGTGCTTCCCCAGTCATATATTGAATGCCTTGCAACATTAGGGGGCTCGTCTTCTTTCAATACATCAGATAATGTTTTAGAAGAGACTGGTAATTAATTCTTGAGTTTTACACATCAGACCTTATAAGGAAATTCTCTGTGGCAGCTGATGTTTCTAGACATGGATATAGTTCCATATCAAGTTATAAGTGTACTCTCTAAAAGGGAAGTGCACTATGTTCCTGGAAATGATGAGAAGAAAATAAAGACATTTCCATCTCTGAATTTAGCGCTCGATTGTGAGGATCACGTAACGAATGGCTGTGAACAAAAGAGTGAAGTTTGAATGAGAATAGTTAAAGCTCTTAAAGACCTTGATCTTGGCCCAACAGAAAAGTGTGTGAGAATTGACTCAGAGTCCAGTGCTCTTGCTGAAGAAGACCTGGAGGCTCATTTGCAATTCCAGGTTCTTCCTTCCAGCTTGATGAGACCCAAGGTGGAAAATCCTGAGGAAATCCAATGGTTTTCAGACAAATTTTCATTTAATTTAAAGGGCCCAAACTTGAACAACCTAGGAATGTAATCCTCTTTTGTGGAAACTGCAGTGGGTTTTCTCAATTTTATAGACATGTGGAAAGAAGCACTGCAGACAGGTCAGCAAGTGGGTTTTTTTCTAGACGGTCATTTTTAAAAGAGAAGTTTTTTGAGCCAGTACAGGTGCAACAAGCAGTAAAGAAACTCGGGGCATTCTCTACGCCCAAGAAAAGGTTATCATTGTAGCAAAGGCCTTTGGTTCATAAGCCATAAATCTTGTGAACATTGACCTCTGAGATGGAGATGGGGTTCCTCAGGCAATCAATAGAAGGAGCCCTCATGGGCTTTACTGGCAAGCAGGTGATCCAC
>NW_022111339.1:5499639-5501141 GCF_000313985.2 Echinops telfairi
TTTCCAAGAGAGTATGATCAACATACCCCTACTGAAGCAGGCCTAGAACACTGTTACATTTGCCACAGCCATCAAGTGAAAATGATGTGTTCAATGAAGTTTTCATCAGGTGGGCTGAACATAGATAGTTGGTTTCTTAAAGAAAGGTCATAATACTCAAGGTAACTTATCCTACTTATGGGTGTATGCTAACCACAATTTGTTGTTGTTGTTATCTGATTGGCCAGTTATTCCTCTAAAAGTGAACTTTATCCCCTTTGGCTCCAAAATAAAGAAAAGGAAAGCAACCCTGGATTAGGAAAGCACTACTAACGAAAAACAAAGTAGGAGACCTACACTTCCTAATCTCAAAACCTATTCTACAGCCACGGTGAAGTCAAGCAGTTGGATCCAGGTACAATGACAAACACAAACCCATGGAACAGAACTGAGGACCCTTGTCGACCTATAGACAGGTAATCTTTGATAAATGAATGAAATCCATTAAATGGAGAAGAGACAATCTCTTTAACAGGTGGTTAAAATGCTGGCAAAACTGAAGAAAAGTGAAACAAGATCTGTAAATTAACCAGATACAAAAACCAAATCAAGGTGGATCAAAGATTAAAGTGTGAACTCCAACAACTATAAAGATCATGAAAGGAAAAAAAAAGGGATACATTTAGCTTCCATAAAGTATGGCATAACGAGCTTGGTGAGTCAATGAGTTCAACATCGATCTATGAACTGCAAAGTCAGTAGTTAGAGCCTACCAGCTGGAAAGAGGTGGCTACCTGAGCTTGCAATAGTTTATAGTCTCGGAAATTCTAAGAAGCAGTTGTATACCCAATTCTATAGTGTCCCTATGAGTCAGAATTGAGTTTATAGCAGTAAATTGGATTTAATTTATAGCATAAGTAGTATATTAAACACAAGCAAAATTGCACAAACAACAGAAGATGAAATAGACCTCCTAAAAATTAAGCTTGCATATGCATCAAAAAATTCTTCTGAAGATTAAAAAAGAAAACCTGCAAATGGGGAGACAATTTTGACAATGGAATATCTAAAAAGAGACTGAGGCCTAATATTTATAGAAAGTTTTCATACTTCAATAACAAAGAAAACAATCCAAATAAGAATAGGGCAGGAGACATAAATAAAGACTCCATCAAAGAAGATATTCCAGTGACCAATAATCACATGAAGAAATGCTTTCAATCATTATCATCTGGGGAGATGCAAATCAAAACAATGCACTCTCATATCAACCCCACAAACCCAGCCAAGTTCAGTAAGTCTACAAGTGCTGATGACAGTGTGGAGAAAACAGAACCCTCCTACCTTGCTAGTGGTATGTAAGTTGGTACAACCACGGTATAAAATGCTTGTAGAGATAGTTATTTTCCTGTCACTGATAGCATTGTATTTCAGGATAGATTTTTAGTTCTTTTTGACAATGAAGCTTATGCCATGCCTCTTCCTTTGACCATTCCTGGAACATTAGGCCATATGATAGTATG
>NW_022111339.1:5501241-5502493 GCF_000313985.2 Echinops telfairi
AACTCCACTTTCAGGAGTCAGTGCTTCCCCAGTCATATATTGAATGCCTTGCAACATTAGGGGGCTCGTCTTCTTTCAATACATCAGATAATGTTCTGCTGTAATTGATAAGATTTTCACTGGTTAATTTTTAGAAGTAGATAACCAATTCCTTCTTCTAGTGTGTCTTTTTTTAAAAAAAGTTTTTAAATAATAATTTATAAACTATCGATGGTTAGTGAGGGAGGTAGGGGGGGAAATGAGGAGCTGATGCCAAGGGCTCAAGTAGAAAGAAAATATTTTGAAAATGATGATGGCAACAAATGTACAAATGTGCTTGACCCATGGAGTAAATGAATGGATTGTGCTAAGAGTTGTATGAGTCCCCAGTAAAATGATTTTTAAGAAGTTTTATTTGGACATAATCCAAATATCATACAATTCATCGTTCAATCATTTCAAGAAGAGTTGTACCTCACCCCATCCCCTGAAGAATGCACTTCACAGAACAGCACTGAAGCTACAGCTCAGGGAGAGGGGTGCTTTTGATCAGAGCACACATGAGCAAACGAAGAGGGAAGGGCAGAGAGTGGAACACATTATGGTCCATGAAGCCCAAGGGTGATATTACTGCTCAGAGCAGCCAAAGCAGAGAGGACCATAGGGCAAGCCCCACCATGAACATAGTGCTTCAGGAGGCAACACTGGAAACACAGTTCAGGATCTGACCCAACCACACTGGGGCAAAACACTAGGGTATGCAACAGAGCTGCAAGGGAAGCAAAGCTATGAAGAACCCTGGGAATACAAAAATAGACTTTAGGGCCAGGGCATAGCAGCCCATCAGACTTGACCAGAAAACACTCCTAAAAGTCGACAGACATACCTGGAACTGTTTGTAGGCTTTTCTTTTTGCTTTTGTCCTTGGGTTTTTTTATTGTGGTGGTGGTTTTTGCTTTCTTATGCTTTGTCTTGTTTTTGTGCTTATTATTTTCTCTGCATGTCTATCTAGATAAGATAGGCGGGATAAACAATCCAGAGGAGAAAACAATGGGACTGATGATTCTGGAGGGGACACGGAAGAGGGAGAGGCGGAGGAAAGAAATGGGTTGACAACAAACCCAGGAACAAGGGAACAACAAGTGACCTCAAATCAATGGTGAGAAGGGCGTAGATGCCTGGTGGGGCTTGATCGAGGGCAATGTAGCTGACAGGAATTACTGAAGCCCAAATGAAGGCCAAACATGATAGTGGGACAAAAGGAAAGTAAAAG
>NW_022111339.1:5503263-5512250 GCF_000313985.2 Echinops telfairi
TACCAAGGGCTCAGTAGAAAGAAAATGTTTTCAAAATGATGAAAACATATGCTCAAAGGTTGTTGACACAATGGATGGATGGATGGATTGTGATAAGAGCTGTAAGATCCCCCGATAAAATGAATAAAAAATAATAATTAATAAAAGAATTGTGCAATCATTTTCACAATCAATTTTAGAACACTTTTTCTTGTACTCCTTGTTATTAGCTCTCCATTTCCCCTAACCTCTCCTGCCACACCCCAAGGAATCATTCATCCACTTGCCATCTCTACAGATTCACCCATCTGGGGTTTCTATACAAAAACAAAAACAAAAAACATGCAAAATCAAAACAAAGAGTCAAAAAAGGCTAACAACACAATAGAGAAAAACCTTAGTTAAAAAAAAAACAGAACATATTAAAAACTAGAGCAACTTTAAAATGGGTATTATTTTATCTCCCTTTTGGCCCCTTTCCAATGCCCTCTGTATGACAGCAAGGCTATTCACACCCCTGGTCTATGTTCAGATTGGTTTCACCAGAGGCTTCATCCTCACTTGTTTTTTAACTGCAAACAATTTTAGATTTGTTAAAAATGGGTTCAAATCTGATGTTACATTTTAATCATTCAAATCAGATGTTACATTTTAATCTACCATAATCATATCTGTGGGGGGAGGTAATATGCTTAGACATCCTCCTTAGAGGCAGACTGCTGCTGTCTCCCCACACCACAAGGGTGGGCCTGCTTCCTGCTGCTGGGGACAATGGATTATTTCTCCCTGAAGCTTGCAACCATTGGCTTAGTTCTTGTAGGTGGAGTTCACACACTACCAATAATGGTCTCTATCAGTTGAGCCAGGGAACAAGTCAAACAGGCTCTGTGACATCCAAAATTAAGCTGCCATCCTGTATATAGGACCCACCCATCTTGCCACATGTATTCCTCCAATCCCTCCTCTTCCTATTATGTGGATACCCCTAGATCACACCCTCCCATTATTGTATTACCTATAACACAACCCCTTCCTATGACGTATGTCTTCCCCTGTAATTAGGGGGCTTGCATGTTCCCAGAGAATATAAAAACTTTGGTTAGCATTAAAGATTCTCTCTCTCTCTCCACGTGGACCAGCAAGCAGGGCTGAGGTGAGCAATGCTACAATGTAATGTGTCTGACTGCATTATTGTAATATCTCTTTTATCTCTCATGCTCTCAATGACTTTAATATAATACTTATATATCTCAACCATACAATTGTGCTTACTGAACCCGAGACTAGCAGTGGGGGGCTGGCCCCCCACCTCGTACTACACATATCTATAATGCCCTTTGTCTGATGACCAGACTATTCCAGTCCCTCAACTATGGTCAGAAGGAATTCACAGGAGGCTTAATGTCTGTGTAGATCCTGCAAGTGGTTTTTGGGCTTCCCTTGTCATCCATAGCCCTCTACAAACCAGGTGTTCACAATTTAAGCTGTGATGTCATTCCCTCCTACAGATTTGGATTACATTATTTATGATCCTTGGGTCACACAGACTAGTGTGCTTCTTCCATGTGGCCTTTGTTGATGCCTCACTGAAATGGCTGCTTGTTTGAAGATAAGCCTTTAAGACAGCAGATGTAATTCTTTCTCATACTGGGCACCATCAAGTTTCTTCACCACATTTTGTTGTAACACCCATATCTTCACTGATCTCTTCATGAGAGTATGTATCAAGCAGGATCATGTCATAAGAATTAATATTGAACTTATATAAGAACTAATATAAGAACTTATATTGAAGCTAGAATTAAGTAGGAATCAAAAATCCATTCATATATCTGTGGTTTATATATGCCTCTCGTTCACCTTACAGGCATCATTGTCATTTTATGTTAGAGAGCATTATCAATCATCTCCCTGGTGCATAAGGTCATTCTGTTGGTAGTGTCATTAATTTAGCCAATGGTAAAGAATTTAAAACACAGTTGATAAGAGGAGATTATACAAATTTAGGCTGATTATAAATCACAATATATGAATTATTGACATCTATCATACAGGGACCCTGCTGGTTTTGACATAGCTTCTAGCATCACAGAAACATGTAAGCCACAATACAGTACAGCAAACTGACAGACAAATGTTGGAAAATAGCCATACGGCCCAGCAGTTCCATCTTTGATATAACCCCAAAATATTCAAAGCAGGGATTCAGATAGTTATATATCAATACAACAGATACTTATATATCAGTGTTCAGGGAAGCATCGTTCACAACATCCACAAGTTAGAATGAACCTAAATGTCCATCAATGAGTGAATGGATAAACAAATGTGGAATGTCTGTACAATTTCACTATTAAAAAAATGAAGTTTTGGTACATGCTACAATCACTGAGAAATGTACCTCAGAAGCACAAGAATAAACATTGTATGTGCCCACTTACACAAAATCACTGACTCTCTCACCCTCTATCCATTCCTTCCCCCTTCCCTCCCCTTTTCTCTTTCTTCTGTTGGCTTCTGAGACTTTGATTCAGAAAATGTGAAGCCTTGTCTGGGTTTCAAACTGCTGACCTTGCTGTTAGCAGCCTAAAATATAACCTTTATGCCACCTTCACTCTTATGAAATATCAAAAATAGCCAAATTCACAGTAATAAACATTTATTATTAGTTACCAGGAGGTGAGGAGACATGCAAAGTGGCAAGTTATTCCTCAAGGATACAGAATTTCTGTATAGGATGATGAAAATCATTTGGACATAAATAATGGTTGCACAATATGGTGAATGTAATTAATATCATTAATTTGTAACTTTAAAATGGGAAAATGGGAAATGCTTTCTAATACAGTCATGCTTTTGTGTCTGCAGGAGATTAGTTCCAGGACCCTCTATGGTTCCCCCAAATTAGAGGATACTGATATATTAAATGGCAGAGTATTTGCATAAAACCTGCATACACTCTCCCATATACTTGAAATCATCTCTAGATTACTTACAAAGTCTAAACACAAAGGCTCTGTAAATAACACTTTGTCCTCCCTCTTAGTATTTGACGGATTGTGGCTTTGACCATTTAATTGCTCTTACCCAAACACCTTGGATATTTTCAATTCATGCTTGGTTGAATTAATGGATACAGAACCAGTGGGTATGGAGGTCCAATTATATATATTTAACCGTAATATAACTTTTTGAAAGCAACATACATGAATATACACAGCAGCTCTGTATTTAATCATCAAACACTAGGTGAGTTCATCAATGGTAGAATGGACAAATCACTTGTTATACATTACAGTTAAATAATAAAATATCAGTTAAATAATAAAATATCAAATAGAACAGCAAACACTACTACCGTGAACTATTGAAACATGAACAACAGGATGGGTTTCATCAATGAATCCTTGGCTATGTAATTCAGGTCCCCCCAAAATACATACTGTATGGTTCTATTTAAAAAAAAATTAATGGGTAAAACAAATCTGTGGTGTTAGAAGTTAAGAGCAGCAGCTACCTCTGCAGGAGTGGTGACCAGTAATTGCTAGTAATAAGGTTGGGCCCTCGACGTGGAAGTCGACTTATACGTCATCATCATTGTGGTAATTCACATATGTGATTTGCTTTTAAAAAAATATATTCATATGTCCACTTGTTATTTGTATGCCTCTTTGCATAATCTTGCATTTTAACACGATGCTTATAAACAATAGACAGCTACATCCAGTGAATAGTATTTAAAATAATTTTGTTGGGAACGATGATAACATACACAGCAAAAGCACCTGCCAATTCAAGTTTCTACATGCACGTGCCAGTGACATTGATTATATTATTTAAATTGTACAACCATCCTCACCCTCATTTTCTGAATTGTTCTTCCCCCATGAACATAAACTAAGGTTCTTAACTAATTTTTGAGTATCACTTGCCAGTTTGCTTCCATAGAGGATGGTATTTAAAAAATAAAATAATGCTCAAGGCAGATATACTTTACTACCTAATTGAAACTATTGTTTAATTTTCAGAAGATCTGTGACTAATTTTTAATCATTATTCTAATTAACCTCTTAGTAATATTTGGTAATAGAGAGGTACCTGGAAAGGTAAGCAATTATAGCATAAGCTATAGTAAAGATGATGCTCTCAGAGAAGCATAATAAAATCTTGGTGCTTGTCACAGTCATTACTATACAATGTGACACACTCTTTTTCCTTCCCCATCTTGTATTTTTTTCTATTGTTCCCACTCGTGGAGAGCAAAGCCTCTTAGGCGATGGTGACATCTGTATTCTGCCTTGTAAGAAGGACAACCAGAGTGCTCCTTAGGAGCTCGGATGATAAGCCTCCGTCTCACACATCTTAGACATGTTATCAGGAGGGAGGATTTCCCCAGAACAGGAAATTGTGCTTGGTAGAGGGTCGGTGAAAAGGAGGACCCTTAACAAGATGGATTGACACAGTGGCCGCAACATGGGTTGAAGCATAGCAGGGACCACGAGGACAGTGCAGGGTGCAGATGGTTTTCAATTCCTGTAAAGGGTTACAGCCTTGGAAATTCACAGAGGCAGTTCTATCCTGCCCTACAGGGTCGTGATGAGTTGGAGCCAACTGATGGCTGTGAGTTTGATTTGGTACAGAAAATAAAAGATGTAGACTTTGTATCTGAACATAGCCCGTTTAGAATAATGATCTCCCATATTTAAATTTTCTCGGACATTTACAAATACATTTTACCACGGCTGTATCAGCAGGATGAGCATCTTTCTTTTGTTTTGCTCCTTGGGATTTTAAACGAGTTTTCTGGTTCTCTTTGAGTTCTAAGGGAAACCTTTGCTATTTCCAGTTTTAATCAGGATTCTCTCTTAATGAGGATCCACTTTTTCTTTCATAATAGCCTATCTTTCAATACATTCTTTCTTTGATGACTATCCAAAATTGCCCCTTGCATAGGTCCAAGATCATATAAGGAGAGAGGAGGACTGGCCCCTCTCACTCTTCTGTCCTAATTTGACTTTAAGCCCCTGCGCAGTGCTGAGGGCCTGCTTTGGGGGTATGGTATCTCCTGGGAGGATTTCTCAGTCTTTATTATACCTCCAGCTTTGGCTTTCTTCTCCATTTCTGGACCTACAGAGAAAGATGCAGTTAACTCTTTCTAAAAAGATTGATAGCCTGGAAAATCCAATAGGGCCAGTTCTCCTTTATCCTATTAAAAAATAAAGCAAAACCCCACTGTTATCGAATGGATTCCAACTCATAATGACTTGATAGAACTGATTCTGTGAGTTCCCAATAGCATTGTAATTTTTTATAGAATTAAGAAGCCTCATCTTTCTCCTCCTCTGTCCTATAGGACCACTGTAAGTCTCAATTGACTGAATGTCAATAACTTTTTAGCATCATGTGGAAGTTACAAATCCTATTCGAATCTACTGTCTATGGATAAAGAGCTCAGCTCTGCCACTCATTCGCTGTGTAAACATTTGCAAGTTATTTTTCCTCGTTAAGCCTCAGCTTTCTCATCTATAAAATGAGAGGGCTAATAACACCTATCCAAATGATTGTTCGTCACAGACACCCTGTGAGTTGGAATAAACTCAATGACAGTGACTTTGAGTTTCTTCAATATGAATGTGGTGAGGACTCAAAGACTCGATTAACATGGAGTACCTGGAGCATGCGGCACATAGTTATTACTTATTGTTGTTGTTGTTTTTCTTCTCATCATCATCCTTCCAGGCATTCCCATGCTTATCTACCCAAAGCAGTGCTCTTCTTAATTGGAGGCACCACAATATCTTTTAATCCCACGGGAGTATCACCCTACCATCTGTCATCATACCAGACTCCCTCCTTTCTAGCTTAGGTAGGCTTAAGAGATGAAAATCAAATTTAAATGTATTCTGTGTAAATTATAATTAGGAAGAGTATAGCGTTTCAAAGGAACTCATGTCTGAAATGGTTGTAAATGCCTCTTATTGTTGACATTTACTTATTTTTGAATGACTGGATACACGGCGCCTTTGCATCAGGGCAAATCACTGAGAGACGTCAGTTGCATATTAATGACACCACCAAGGGCTCCGCTCTGAAAGACATACCTCTTGAGTGGAATACCTGGTCGTAATGCCCGCCAGTTAGTGGTCCTCACAATTGAAGCCCAAGCGAGAGGAACAAAGTGGAAGGTCATGAGCAAAGCTTAGTAGCAGGGTTGAATAAATGTCTCCTTGGCATTCTCTGCTCTCTGACATGATAGGCATATGGTGTCGATCAATAAATAAAGAGGATATAATTACATCGAGGCTGAAGCATTCAGGCCTTGGTAACATTTGGTGAGCTGGCAAGCTCTCTGCTTTGCTCTTTATCTTGGCAGGTGGAATAAAATAAAATGTCTCCATAAAAATCTATTCATAGTACACTATAGTCTCTAGTTGTCTTTAGTTTCCCCAAACAAATAGTGGGTCATGCTCTAATTTGTGTCCATAGATGTTTGTTAATATATTATTTAAACTACACTTCTAGGTAATCACAATCAGTCCTTAGAGCTTTAAATATATCACTTCTTAAAAATATCTCCAGCCCTATAGGCAGGTTTTCCCTGGCCGGCCTAATAAACACCTGGGATTTGACACAACTATATTGCTCTGATGGTGGAGCCGTTTACAGGTTAGGCTGCTAACTGCAAGGTCAACAGTTTGAATTCAGCAGCCGCTCATCTGAAAGAGGTTGAGGCTTTCTATTCCACTAAAGAGTTACAGTCCCTGAAATGCACAGAGGTTTTTTTGGTCTGCATCACTATGAATCGGAATCAACTCAATAGATGGCAGTGTCTGAAGTTTTTATATTTATTTATTTATTTTTTCTTTTTTAACATTTTATTAGGGGCTCATACAACTGTTATCACTATCCATACACACATCAATTGTGTAAAGCGCATTTGTACATCGTTTCGATTGCTCGCATACTTTGTATATGTGATGAGGAGAGACTGGAATCTGGAAATCGACATCGTGTTTGGTAAAACAGAAAGTCAGCAAAAAGGAGGCAAGTTCAAAATAAGAAGTATTGAGACAGCGGCCGCAATAATCAGCTCAGCAGTTGTGAAGACGGTGCAGGACCAGGCTGCGCTTCCTCGTGTTCTCCTAGGGTTGCTTGAGTTGGAGCCAACTCAATAGCAACTAACAACAACAGTACATGGCGAGGAGCCCTCATAATCTAGTGGCTTAAGTGTTGGGCTGCTAATTAAAAGGTAGGCAGTGTCTGTTTTTGCTTTAGTAACAATCCATACATCCATTGTGTCAAGCACATTCGTACATATGTTCCTATCATCCTTTTCAAAACATTTTCTTTTGACTTGAGACCTTGGTATCAGCTCCTCATTTTTCCCTCCACCCCCTGCCCTCCTACCCTCATGAACCCTTGATAAATTGTAAATTATTATTATTTTCATGTCTTACACCATCCGTTTTCCCCCTTCACCCATGTTTCTGTTGTTCATCACCCTGGGGTGGGGGGTAATATGTTGATCACTGCGATCATTTCCCTGTTTCTCCCTGCACCTTCCACTTACCCTCATGATATCACCACTCCCATTATTGTTCCTGAGGGACTTATATATTTTGGATTCTGTGTGTCAAGCGCTCTTATCTCAGTGGTTCTCAACCCGTGGGTCATGACCCCTTTGGGGGTTGAACAACTCTCTCACAGAGGTTGCCCAATTCATAACAGTAGTAAAATTATGAAGTAGCGACAAAAATAATTTTATGGTTGGGGGCTCACCACAGCATGAGGAACTGTATTAAAGGGTCACAGCGTTAGGAAGGTTGAGAACAACTGTCTTATCTGTACCAGTGCACATGTTCTAGTCTAGCCAGATTTGTACGGTAGAACTGGGGTCATGATAGCAGGGGAGTGGGGGGGGGGGCATTAAAGAACTAGAGGAATGTTGTGTGTTTCGTTAGTGCTATAGTGCACCCTGGCTGGCTCATCCCTTTCTTGTGACCCTTCTGTGAGGGAATGTCCAATTGTCTATAGATGAGCTTTAGGTCTGCATTCCGATCCCCCTTGTTCACATTAATATGATTGTTTGTTTGGGTCTTCTGATGCCTAATACCTGGTCCCATTGATACCTTGTGATCACACAGGCTGGTGAGTTCTGCCATGTGGACTTTGTTGCTTCTCTACTAGATGGCCACTTGTTTATCTTCAATCCTTTAAGACCCCATATGCTATATCTTTTAATAGCCAGGCAAAAGGGTAGGCAGTTTCAATGAGCTGTCTGCTTCTGTAAAGATTTATACTCTCTATCTCTCTCCTATAGGGTTGCTGGGAGTCAGAGGAGACTCAATGATGCAGTACATTATTATTGCTCTGTGGACTCTATCGAAATCCTACAACAAGGACAGCGAGGCACCTTTCCAATTTCACCTCTGGAAAATGGTGAATAAGATACCAACAAGGTAGCCCCAATCGAAGGGCAGATGTGATGGGAGTTCTGAAACAAATATTCTGCCAGGAAACAAAATGAGGCAGCTCAACTATAGCACCAAATGCACTTTTTGTTTGTAATCCACAAATCACAAGCCACGGCTTCCTAGAGAGGGGCTCTAAACATTAACATAGTATGATTCATAAAGCAGTTGGTCAGTCTAAAATCCTTAACTCACCACCATCACCATCAACTGCCTTTTTTTACTTGATCCCCATTCATGATGACCCATGTGTATCAGAGTGCAATTGTGTTCCACAGAGTTTCCAATAGCTAATTTTTCAGAAGGGATAACCAGGCCTTTCTATTCACGGATGTCTGGGTGAGGTTGAGTCTCCTTCTCTTAGTAATCTTTTGCACTACCCAGAGATTAAAATCCTTGGTATTGCCTTTAAATCGGCGGCAGGTGGACATTGGGCCTCCTCATGCGCACTCCCCTAATACAAGAACACCTTGCTCAGCTAAACGGTCATTTTATATCTACCTTCCCGACATGATCGCTGAAGACAGATGTGTGCAT
>NW_022111339.1:5513263-5540822 GCF_000313985.2 Echinops telfairi
GGGAATGATGAGGGCAACAAATGTATAGATGTGCTTTACACAATTGATCTATGTATTGTGATGAATTGTATGAGCCCAATAAATTGATTAATAAAAAAAAAATCCTTTCTTCGATCTTAGACAAATCCTGTTTTCGATCTTCCATCTATACCCAGAATTCCACCATTTCAACTTCCATTTTCCTTTTTGTAAGCCTTGATCATTGCAATCACTTCCTCCCACTGCAATTTATTCCACACAGGGTTCAGAGTGACTTTCTACAAAGAGTATTCATCACATCACACTTCTACACAAAATCCCTACAGTGACCCCACAGTCCTTACAATGGCTTCTCAGCCCCAGTGGTCTGCCTTCCCAGTTTCTCTCCAGCCTCCTTCCTGCTCCAACCACTGGCCCCCTGCTGTCTCTCCAACATGTAGGAATATCCTTTCTCTGAATTCTGGAGGGCTGCTCCGAGTCTTTGTTCACATCCTCACACTCACATTTAAGGGTCCTGCTCTCTTCCTTATTCCGACTAATTTGATTCAAACAACTCCAAACATACTAGAGAATTTACCCATTAATTGTGCTTACTCTTTTGCCCAACTGTCCCCTCTAAAATATATGCTCTATCAAAGCCTACATCTTTTATTAAGTGATGTTCTCCACGCACCTAGCTTAGAATGGCCAGAGAAGTAAAATGAAGGATGCCAGCTAACGCATGGATTTCAATGAAACAATGAATGGTTTTTAGTGTATACATGGCCCCCCCAACAATAGCTTTTTTTCATTGGTTTTCTTTGTGTGAGAACAACTCAATGCCAGTGAGTTTGGTGGGGTTCTATGTTGTTTTGGGTGGGTTACGAACTGAGCTACTAACCCAAAGGTCAGCAGTTCAAACCCACCAGTCTTGGGAGAAAGAAGAGGCTTCTGCTCCCACTGAGATTTGTAGCTTTGGGAACACTCTGTAGAGGTCTTGTTCAACCCTAGAGGATCACTATGAGTCAAAATCAATATGATGGCAGTAGGTTTTAGTTTGGATGTTCCTCACAGCTGGGTGGTATTTAAGAAATATCAATAAATGGTAATTTCTAACCCCAGCCAGTAAGTGTCAGAGCTGGATTTAAATCCAGGCAGCTCGATAGCATGATCTCTCATTTTAAGGTAGCCATTATACTGCCATTATAGTGGAAGTTACTTTCCCTGCACAGAGACCAACATAAGAGTGAGTTGACAAGCCATGTAGAAAAATCACCACCAAGCATTTTTAACATACAATGGTTGTATTTAATTTTTCAGTTTAATCTTCCACCTTACTCATTATATTTGGCTGTACATAATCGTGAGCTAGTTGAAGAAAACTCCAGTCTACTAGCATCAGGGAAATGCTTAAGCCAGTCTACTCGCAGTGCATAAAGTAGGGGGCGGTGAAAAGGAGAAAGTCCCTCAACGAGATAGAGTGGCATAGTGGCTGCAACAATGGGTTCAAGCGTGCAGATGACTGTGAGGATGAGGGAGGACCTGGCAGTTTCGTTCCTCTGTGTGTATGGTGGCTATGGGCCAGAGCTGAATCGATGGCCTCTAACAACCACTCCAAGTGCAATGCTTGGCAGCACTGAGCAAGAGCTAAAGAACGTTTCACTGGCTCCATAGGCAATTCCAAAGAAGGAAGTCTGACGTGTCAGTAATGGCAGTATCAGTACCATTCGACTAAGCATCTAGCCTCCCATCCAACTGACGCCCGTGAGGATAATACACTTTATGTAAAAATTTCTGCTTGTTTCTTTAGAAGAGTCACCTTAGTCTGTACTCATTTGGTTGTCACACTGTGTTCAACACCCCCGAGGGTCTCTTCCAAGCAGGACTCATAAGGATGTGGATTTCTGTACCATATTTTAAAAAACAGATTCATTAAGATCTAGTGTACATACATACAATTCAGCTTTTTATGTGTACAGTTCAGCTGCTTCTATTCTATTCACAGCGTTGTGCAAACATCACCATTATTAGAATATTTTCATCATCCATAAAGAAGCATTGTACCCCTTAGCAGTCACACCTCATTTCTCTGGCTGTCGGCACCTAGCAACCATTCATCTCCTTTCTGTTTCTATGAATTATTTGTCTTTTCTGACTAGTTTATATAAATGGAATCATAATTATGTGGCCATTTATAGTTCGCTTTCATTGTTTAGCATAAAGTTTCAAGGCTCATCCATACTGTAACATGCATTTGCACGTTGCTACATTTTATGAGCAAATAATATTCCATTATTCCAGAAGACTTAATTGTGCTCACACAGAACCGGTTCATAGGCCAACAGGTAGTCATTCGAACAGAACAAAAGGAGACTCAAACAAAAACTCACTGCTACCACGTCGATGCCAACTCAGCGATCTTTTATCACAGGGTAGAACTGCCCCTGGGAGCTTCCAAGAATATAACTCTTGAAGGCAGTAGAAAGCCCAGTGTTCCTCCTGAGGAGTGGCTGGTGGTTTCAAACTGCTGACCTTGTGTATCTCAGGCCAACTCATAACCAGTACACCACCAGGGCTCAGAAAACGTGTGCACCAGGTCTGCAGTTTGGATTATGCCTCAGCAGGAAGAAAACAAAAATGCTCACAACTGGCTCCATCAGCAGCAACATTATAAATGGAGGAAAGATTGACGCTGTCAAGGGTTCCATTTCACTTGGACCTGCAATAAGTGCGTATGTAAACAGTAGGCTAGAAAGCAGATAACCTGCTACACCAAGTTAAATCTGCTACAAATGTTCTTTTTAGGGGCATTGAAATTGGATTTTCAGGCGACAAAACACAATCCAAAAGCTTTGCCAGAGGAATTCGATGTGGAAACCTAGCTAGGTGAACCAGACTCTACCTCAAACACACCTGTAACCTGAGGACTTACAACTGAAATGAACTGGTGTGTGTAGAAGAAGAAGACAGCTATATCAAGAGTACTGAACTGTCGTCGCTGGACTAACATTTACTTACTACCTCAATGCCCTTCTTGCTCTATTAAGATATGTATTGTTCTGGCACACCTGGGACTGACTTTGTCAGTGAATATTATTGTAAGTTTTGCCCGACCACCAAGTCTTATTGTTTGTGCAAATAGCACCCAGTCACATAAGGACTTATTCTGTACAAGTGAATAACCCAGGTATTACGATGTGCAGTTAGCCTACACTGGCTCAATCTCCTTTTCTCAATAGTGTTTTAAGAATTAGTACCATGGGCTAATCAATGACACTATAAAGAGAATGCCCTTATGCTCTAGGGAGATGATCAGGAAGATTCTCTATCATAAATGAACAAGGCTGTCTCTAAGGTGAACCAGAGGCAGATTTTTTTTTAAAAGCATAGATTCAGGAATGGATGTGGAGCTTTCACTTAATCCTAGCTCCAATCTAAGAACAATTAGTTCTTACTGCGTGGCCCTGCTTGACACTTGTCCTCATGAAGAAAGCACAGAAGATATGGGTGCCGTAGCAAAGTGTGAGGAAGACAATAAGTGGTGACCAACTATAAGACAGAATAGCATCTGGGGTCTTAAAGGCTTGCTTCCAAACAAGCAGGCATGTACGTGAGACATCAGCTAAGTTCACATGAAGAATCCAACAAACATTCTTGATCCAGGAATTGTATATTATATCATCCCAATCCAAAGGAGGAAATAACATCAGAGCTAAAATTGTGAGATTCTGGTGTGCAGAAGGCCATGGGTGGCAGTGGAGGCCCAAAATACAGTTGCAGGATGTGCACAGGGACTAAGCCTCTGGTGATTTCCCTCTAACCAAAATTGAAGGAAGGGAATAGTCTGGTTATCAGAGAGTATTGGAAAGACAACTATAGTAGATTAAAATGATCCATCTGACACGAACAGTTAAAACCGTATCACTTGATCTCCTCTCTGATACACTTTGTGCTTAATCTGGTTTTTAATATTTTCTGTGTTTTCTTTCATATTGGAGTTTATCTGTGTTGAAATTTTTCATTGTTGGTAGCCTTCTTGAATTTTTGTTATGTGCTTTTCTCTGCTTTTTGGATACAAAACCCAGGATAGGTGAATGTGTAGAAACAACTAGAATAAGGATTTCTGGGGGTATGGTGGAGATGGCATGGCAAAGGGGTAGCTGATATCAAGGGGTTCAATAAGGAAAAAACTGTCTGGGAACTGATTTTTGGTAGCAATTGTATAATACTACTTGATGTGATTAAACTACAAAATAGTATGATGTCTGGATTAGCTCCTAATAAAATGGTTTTGGGGTGGGGGGAAGAATCTTTACATACCATTAAAAAGCAAAGCTATCACTTTGAGACTAAGGTGCGCCTGTCCCAAATCATGGTATTTTCAATCAGCTCACATGTGTGGGAAAGTTGGACAATGGACAAGCAAGGCAAAAAACATGCATTTGAATTACGGTGTTGGTGAAGAATATTGTATGTACCATGGACTCAGAAAAAAGAACGCATCTGCCTTGAAGAAAT
Source organism: Echinops telfairi (assembly GCF_000313985.2). NCBI lineage: Eukaryota > Metazoa > Chordata > Mammalia > Afrosoricida > Tenrecidae > Echinops > Echinops telfairi. The sequence goes on from NW_022111339.1 coordinate 5,517,740, forward strand.
ACAACCAGAATGCTTCTTAGAAGGGAGATGGCAAAACTCCGTGTCACATGCTTTAGCTATGTGATCAAGCAGGACCAATCTCTGGAGAAGGACATCATGCTTAGTAAAGTAGAGGGTCAATGAAAAAGAGGAAGACCCTCAATTAGATGGACCGACGCAGTGGCAGCAACAATTGTGAGGGAGGTGCCGGACAAGGCAGTGTTTCATTATGTTTCATTACCTATCACCTCTGTTAGTACAAATCGACTTGTCGATGCCTAACAATGACCACATACAGATATATATTCCTTTAACTGGTACTCAATTGACCTACATGTGAGTTATTTTTACTTTGAGGCTGTTATGAATAACGTTGCCATGAACATTGATGGAAGGTTTTTGTGTGGATAGACAGTCCTTGGATTATAAATGTCTGTTTTACACTCAACCCATGAAACTCCAAAAACCAAATTCACCATTCATCGAGTTGATTCTGACTCATAGCAACCTTATAGGACAGTGTAGACCTGCCCCTGTGGGTTTCCAAGGCTGTACTGTAACTCTTTATTAATAATTAAATAATTTTTATTGGGAGCTTGTACAACTCTTATCACCATCCACACATACATCCATTGTGTCAAGCACATTTGTACATATGTTACCATCATCCTTCTCAAAACATTTGCTTTCTACTTGAGCCGTTGGTATCGCTCCTCATTTTCCCCCTCCCTCCCTGCTCCTCCTTCCCCATGAACCCTTGATAATTTATAAATTATTATTATTTTGTCATATCTTACACCATCTGACATCTCCCTTCACCCACTTCTCTGCTGTCCGTCCCCCAGGGAGGAGGTTATATGTAGATCCTTGTGATATGTTCCCCCTTTCTCCCTCACCTTCCCTCCACCCTCCCAGTATCGCCACTCTCACCACTGGTCCTGAGGGGTTCATCTCTCCTGGATTCCTGCTGTAACTCTTTATGAGAATAGTCTCATTTTTCTCCCAGTGGTAACCCATAAGCCTCTTCTAAATTCTATTGTATTGAAAATTCAATGAGCAACGATGTTAGGGGCTAGAGTGGGAGGCAAATGTTTTGAGAATGATGAGGGCAACAAATTTGCATATGTGCTTGACACAATGGATGTGTGTATGGATTGTGATGAGAATTGTATGAGCTCCCAATAAAATAATTTTTAAAAAAAAAGAAAACTCAAGGTGCATATAATGGTTTATGATAACAAATGAGAGCTATTTTGTGACACATATCCAAGCATAATTACTGTGCCTGCATTATTTTTGTATTATTATGCTAAAAATTGTTTAGCATCTTTTGAAATACTTCTTTAGTGTTTTCTTATGCACATAAAAACAAAACAAAACTCACTGCCTCCTGAGTGAATAGCAACTCATAACGGCCCTGCAAGACAGAGCAGAACTTTCCACGTGGGTTTCCAAGGTTGTAACTCTTTATGGGAGTAGAAAGCCTCATCTCTCTCGACTGGTTTTGAACTGCTGACCTGTGGTTAGCAGCACAACATGTAACCCACGACACCACTTTTCCTCCCTTTTGCATAGAAAGGAACACTGCATACTATTTATTCAGACAATCATTTGATTAACTGACATTAGTTAGGAATCATGCCCTCCTTTGCTGAGTTGTCCATGAATTCAACATAAAGAATAATTTAGAAACAGAACTCATTCATAATTGCCTGTATATATGTATGGGCCTGGGGTTCCTAGTTGACTTAGTTAGTTTATTGTGCCAACCTGGGTGATAAATACATGTGGGGTTCAATTGAAGGGCAGAGGGATACATGGCTCGGTGAGCCTCGCCTTTCTAGATCTCCGGTCTCTTGCTTTCTGATGGTTGGATCAGGGAGCAGTTGCCTTAGCCAGTTTCCTGTTTTCGCTGGCAAGGCTCACTTCCTGCAGGACATCCCTGAGGAGAAGCCACATGGACCTACCCCGATGCAGGCCTGGGTGCTGGAGCAGCCGTGTGGAGACTGCTGCCAGTGCTGCGATGTTTACACGTTCACTGACTCAGCTTTCCTCCTGCAGTTGGCATTATTGCATCTGTTTTGTGAGATGGAGGAGGACTTGTGGATTGGGGTTGGACATGGGTTAATGGGTTACTGTTAGACTAGTGGGCTTGGGCAGCACTGGATTGGGATGTTTTCTTGATGTACAGTTAACCTTTATATAAAAGTCTCTCTTATACATGAGTTTCTGTGGATTTGTTTCTCTAAAGTACCCAGACTAATACACTAGTTTATGTAGTAACTTTATGTTTAATATTTTGAAGGATTGTCAAATTGTTTTCCCTGAAAATATTTCCATTTTCCATTCCCACCAGCAATGGATGAGAGTCCTAGGTTGTCCATATCCTTACCAACACTTTTCATTGTCCTGCCTGTTATTCAGAGCCATCTTAGGGGGCGTGTACTGATATCTCCTGATTTTGATTTGCATTTCCCGAATGACTAATGATGTTGGGCATATTTTCATGTGCCTACGCTAATCCATTGTTCATTTTTTCTGTTCCACTATTTGTCTTTTTCATGTTAACTTTTAAGGGTTCTTTGTGTTTGGGGAGTTAAAACATCCTTCTTGGTAATGGATTTGTGGATATTTCCGCCCAGTTTATGAGTTCTCATTTTGTTTTCCTCATGATATTCTTTGAAACCCACAAGTTGGGTTTGTTTTTTTTGTTTTTCATTTTAATTGTCTTCTTTTCCTTTGTCACTTGTACCTTCAGAGTCCTATCTAAAAAACATCAGTGATGTAAAATCAAAAGAGCCCTAGTGGTATAGCAGGTTATGTGTTGGGTTGCTAACCACAAGGTAGCAGTACAAAACCACTAGCCACTCCATGGGAGAAAGATGAAGCTTTCCACTCTCCAAAAGGTTTACTAGCTTGGAAAATCACAGGGACATTTCTACTCTGTCCTGCATGGCTGCTATGACTTGGCATCAACTCTGTAACAGTGAGTTTGGTTTGAGAATTCAATATCATGAGAGTACACTCTGATTCTCTTGTAAGAGTTAGTATATAGTTTTAACTCTTATATTTAAGTTGATTGTGTTTGAAGTAGAAGTTTAGCTTCATTGCTTGCATGTGGATATTGTTAGCTTTGTTGAAAAGAATATTATTTTCACATTGTATGTTTTGGCACACTTGTCAAAAATTAATTGACCATAAATGCATTGGCTGATTTGTGGACTTTCAATTCTATTCTATTCCCTTTATATCTATATCTATATAAAGTGATATATATCCATATATATCCATATCTATATAAAGTGATATATATATGGATATATATATCCCTTTATATATATATATAAAGGGATATATATATCCCTTATGCCAGCACTACATGTCATTATTGTAGCTTTGTAGTAGATTGTGAAAACAGGAAGTGTGAGTCCTTCAACTTTGTTCTTCTTTACAAGACTTCCTTCTTTTCTTTTTTTGGTCCATTCTGAATCTTTTCAAATTCAATACAAATTTTAGGTTTAGCTTGCCAATTTCTACAAAGAAAGTAGCTGGGATTTTGTAAGTGATTGCATTGACACTATTGATCAATTTGGGGAATATTGACATCTTAACAATAATCTGTCTTCTGATTCATGGTCATCGAAAGCCTTTCTTTTTTTTTGTTTTTTACTTCATTCTATGACCCTTAGTAATATTCAGTGTACACATCGTGTACTTCTTTGATTATTTTTTTATAAAAGCATTGTTTTCATTAACTTCACTTTCAGATTATCCATTACTAAGCCCATTCCAACTCATAGTAATCCTATAGGAAAGAGTAGAACTGCCCCCCGACCCCCAGGACTTCCATATCTTTCTTCCAAGGAGCAGCTGATGGGTTTGAACCATTAACCTTTCAGTTAGTAGCCAGGCACTTCACCACTGCCTCTCCAAAGTTTTCTACTGCATCACCAGAATTCCTAATTGGCCTGTGATTGTCGATCTTGTATCCTGAAATTTAGCTAAACCAGAAGAGAGAAACTTGTAAGAGCTGGAACTTAACACAACTGCCTTACTTTTCCAAGTCCCGACGTTTTGGTGTCTGACAGCGTGCAGTCTTACTACTTCTCATTTGCTCTTTACTAGAGGGAAATGTTGATGTTTTCCTGCTCTGACAGATGTCTGCCTTATACAGTTTTCGCAGGTTCTACTGTATATAATTTCTGATAGTGTTTTATGGATCCCTTAGAATGTTTTAGACACAAATCATGCCATTCATGAACAGATAGATTCATTTCTCCTTGTCAATCTGAATGCATTTTATCTACCTCCCTATTTAGCTTCTTGTTTTGTAATCTAATTGTCTGTTTGTTTTTTCCAAGACTGTTAACTCTTTATGGGAGTAGAGAGCCCACTCTCTTACCCGAGAAGCAGCTGGTGGTTTCAAACTGCTGACCTTTCTGTGAATCACCTAACCTGTAACCATGACACCACCAGGGTTTTTGGTAGATATCCTTGATTCCATGAAGGAATTTCATGCAATTCTTATCTGATGGAGCATTTTTTATCATGAAAAGGTGGAGTTTTTTGGTTGTTGTTTTGTTTTTTACAATGGGCGCGATGATTCCGTGGATGGCAAGCCTTTGGTTCATTGCCAGAGTTCATTTTGATGGTTCTGCTAATGTTCTCTGTCTTCACATCAACGTGCTCAACCTTACTTTTCCATTCTTGAAATGATTTCCCTCTTCTAGTTTATTCTCAGGTAGGGTGCTTAGCCCTCTGATTCCTCCTGACTCAGATCACATTTGGGAAATTGAATACACTGCACAAAACTCATACGGAGTTTTGCACTCTCACAGGCAACTTCTCCAAATAGAATCCTCTTATGGGGGACTCGTCCTTTGGTTTTCACATGTGCACATGGATCATGTAAGCAGCAAATTGATTTCCATGTGAATAAAGCAGGTCTTTTTCCTGATCCTTAGTTACTATCGATAGTTAATTAAAAGTTTATTTCTCAGATCTTCTTCTTATATCTTCATATGCTTCCCCCCTTCCACTTGGTTATAATAGCTTAAGAAGGTTTGGCTAAGCTAAAATATAAAATTGAATAAGCATAACCATTCAGAAACAATTTAAAAGTGGCAGAGAAATCAAGAGGCTGAGGTACATCATACAGACTATTCCAAAAATGTCCTTTTCCACCTTACAGCAATGAGAGCTAAAATAAAATAGAGCAAGCCAACTTTTTAACTCATCTGTCTGAAGCTATAAAATGTTGATAATCCTTAACTAATACATTTTTGTATTTGTTTGCTTGTTTAATGTTTTTTTGAATTTTTGTATACACAGTAGCATACAGAGCAAACAGGTTCCCAATCAACAATTCCTACACATAATATTCAGTTACATTGGTTACATTCTTCAACTTGTGTCATTATTACAATATTTCTATTCTAGTCTTCCCAGTCTTGTTAACCTAGCCTTGCTACCCAGCAACCCCTACTTTCCCATCTATGTACAGCAGTGGTTTTCAACCTTCCTAATGCCGTGACCCTTTAATACAGTTCCTCATGTCGTGGTGACTCCCAACCATAAATTGATTTTCGCTGCTACTTCATAACTGTAAATTTGCTACTGTTATGAATTGTAATGTATTAAATAACTGATATGCAGGATGTATTAGGTGACCCCTGTGAAAATGGCGTTCGACCCCCCAACGGTGTCACGAACTACAGGTTGAGAACTGCTGATGTAGAATAACCGTTGTCCATTTAGTCTCCTAAAGATAAAGTTGGAAAAGAGCGCAGTACTCACAGATGGCCTTGCTTAGTTAGTTAGTTAGTTAGTTAGCTAGTTAGTTAGTTAGCTAGTTAAGCTGATGTTTAGTTAAAATGTGACTTCAGGGAATAGTTTTGGTTTCAAGTTTAATGAGTATCTCAGGGGTACAGTTTTGGGGATACCTCCAGTTTCAGTGGGTCCAATACATCTGGATTCTTTGAGAATTTGAAGTTCTGTTTCACATTCCCCCCCCCACTTTCTATCAGGATCTATCTATCTATTGTGACTCTGATCAGGTTATTCGTTCAGTAGCGGCAGTTAGGCACCATCTAGTTCTTCTGATCTCAAGGAAGCAGAAGCCAGAGTTCACAGAGACAATTAGTCTGACAGTCTGACCCTTTTCTCTTTTGCTCTAGATGAATCTGAAACCTACTGTTATTGTCAGAGCCCTGGTGGTGTAGTGGTTACATATTGGGCTGCTAACCTCAAGGTCAGCATTGGAAACCACCAGCCACTCCTTGGGAGAAGCATGAGGCTTATCTGTCCTGGATTCCGTGTATTGAGTGCTCTTATCTGTACTACTGTACATGCTCCAGTCTAGCCAGATTTGTAAGGTAGAACTGGGGTCATGATAGTGGGGGGCTGGGAGTGCATTAAAGAACTAGAGGAAAGTTGTATGTTTCATCGGTGCTATACTGCACCCTGGCTGGTTCGTCCCTTCCTTGTGACCTTTCTGTGAGAGGATGTCCAATTCTACTCCCACAAAGAGTTACAGTCTCAGACGACCACAGTGGGAGTTGGTCGTTGAGTCAATTCTGATTCTTAGTCATCATGTAAGGAGTTTCTGAGACTGAATCTTTATGGAAATAGACAACATCATCTCTTTCCCGTGGAGCAGCTGTTGAGTATGAACTGCCAGCATGCTACTAGTAGTGCATCACCAAAAATGCCGTGCCACCAAGACTTTTTTGAATGGATGAATAGAGATCCAAAGGTGCATTTTAGATGACTGCTCCCAAGCTTCTAAGACCCCAGACCCTAGTCACACATTTAAAGTGTAGAACATAAACTTTATGAACTAGATCATGCCAATTGATGGAATTGTCTCATGAGACAATGATCAGAAACCTTCAAACCAAGAGAAATCAACTAGAGAGGAATGTTTTCTGAGAGAAGCATTTAAGATGATTCCAGAAAAAGTGAAGCAACAGATTCAGGGTTTCTAACATATTAAATATTCTCCAAGCCTGAAATATTTTACTATTCAGAAGTATTTCATTCTTTCACACCTTGCCAATATGGTTAGCCGAATGACACTGTATCATCATCAGGTATGTATGTGTATGTGCATACGTATTTTTTCCAAGAAAATGAAAATATGTAGTGCCCAAACATACATATAATTTTTAGATGTACTCTAAGGTATTTTGGTGTATATATATATATATCCTATAAAGTATAAGACATCCTTATCCATATAAGATAGGCAAGGTAAACAATCCCAAGGAGAAAACAATGGGACCAATGGTTACAAGGGAGGACAGGGAGAGAGGAAAATGGGGGAAAGGGAGGGGGGAGCAAACAACCCCAGGGACAAGGGAACAAAAAGAGATCTAAAATGGATGGCCAGGAGGGTGTGGAACGCCTGGTTGGGTTTGACCAAATGCAATGTAGCCGAGAGGAATTATGGAGAACCAAATGAAGGTTGAACATGATAGTGGGACAGGAGGATAGTGAAAGGAAATAGAGGAAAGAACTAGGAGGCAAAAGACATTTACAGAAGTATAAATATAGGCATGCGTATATGTAAATATATTAATATAATGATAGGGATATAGGTTTATGTACATATATTTGTATGTTAAGTATCAAGGTAACAGTGGACATTGGGCCTCTACTCAAGTCTGCTCTCAATGCAAGAACACTTTGTTCTAATAACTTGGCATTCTGTGTAATGCTCACCTTCCCTACATGATCGCTGAAGACAAAATGGGTGCATAGGCAAATGTACTGAAAAAAGCTGATGGTGCCTGTATTAGAAGATATAGTGTCTGGAGTCTCAAAGGCTTTTGAAGTTAAACAAGTGACCATCTATCAGCTAAGCAATCAAGCCCACATGGAAGAAGCACACCAGCCTGTGTGATCACAATGTGTCGACAGGATTAGGTATCAGGCACCAGAGCACCCAAGACAAACAACCATATCGATGAGAACGATGTGGGCTGGAGTGGAGACCCAAATCCCATCTGTAGACAATTGGACATCCCCTCACAGAAAGGTCACAAGGAAGGGACGAACCAGCCAGGGTGCAATATAGCACCGATGAAACATACAACTTTGCTCTAGTTCTTTAATACACTCCCAGCCCCCCACTATCATGACCCCAGTTCTACCTTACAAATCTGGCTAGACCGGAGCATGTACAGTAGTACAGATAAGAGCACTCAATACACAGAATCCAGGACAGATAAGCCCCTCAGGAGCAATAATGGGAGTAGTGATACCATGAAGGGGGGGGGGGCGAGAAGGGGGAACCAATACCAATGATCAAAGTATAGCCCCTGCCCCACCAGGGCACAAGCAACAAAAACGTGGGTGAAGTAATATTCAAGTAATATTATTTTTTGGTCTTTTTTTTTTTTCAAGAAAAAATTCTGTTAGTTTTCTAACCCATAAATTTGTGAAAACAAGGAGAAAATCTGAAGTTGGGGACAAGGGGCAGAGAATCTAATATTTAAAGCTGTAAGGGAGTCCGTAGTTCAAAACCACCAGCAGTTCCGAGGGAAAAAGAAAGGGCTTTGTAGTCCCATAAAGATGTTCATCCTCAGAAACCCACAGAGTAGCTGTGGGTCGGAAATGACTCAGTAATAGTGATATTTGGAATGAGACAGAAAATCTGTTAATGACCATCTTCCATAAATTAGAAAAATATCCAACTGTGCAATTAGTTACTTATATAACTTTTATCACTGATTCATCACTTGAATTGTTCTTTTAAGTTAAAAGAATTACAGCTTTAATTATGATATACTATCTTGTAATGAATTCTCAGTATAGATGGAAAATGATATTGTTCCACATATAAATTGGAACTACTTTCATGCAGTGTAATATAAATAGAAACAGTGCAGATAAACAAAAAAAATAGATTTTTATAAAATATTTGCATTGTTCCAGGTTTTCTGTGGGTATAATTGGATGAATTGCTTTGCTTTGTACATTGAAAGAAATATCTATCATTATTATACATGTATAGTCCTCTTATAACATTACCTCACTGTTTATTTTATCTAACACACAATATAGAACAATTTTTTGGTTTGCATAAGGGTCCCTCCGAGTCACTTCATGACTGACAGAAACTGTGTGCTTTGACTCTTTGGTACGCTTTTTAGCTAATTTATTGGCACTTGTCTCTTTGGCAGAGCCTGCTGAATTAGTTTCTAATTGGAGTACTTTAAGACAGACTGTCTGCCTGCCTTAATTGACACTCCTGCACTCCATCAAATGGCTGCTGTGCTGTAGCTTCTATTTCTTTTTCCAGGTTCCACATTTCTGAAGTAGTCATTCACAACAAGGACATGGAGCTGTGGATAGACAGGGCGATTCCCGGGGGAGGGAAGAACACTACTCACATAGCAAAGAAGGTACCTGGAAGGATGCTTTCAAGCCCAGAAAACTTCACCTGCAAAGAGAAAGCCAAGCTGGTGTTAAGTTAAAAAACGGTGCAACTGGAAAGTGATAGGTGTTTTTGTTGGTGCCTGATGCATGGAAACCCCGGGCCCAGCAACAAGAAACAGCCTGATCCATCATTGGATGCAGATCAGAGTGCTGGTTTTCATAGGCTGGCTTTCTGAAGTAGATCACCAGACCTTTTTTCCTAGCCTATCTTAGCAGGAAAATCTGCTGAAATGTATTTACTGTCATAGAATCATGCAGCTATGCATAAGGTGCATATATCAGGAAACATGTCCGTGAAAGTTGGATATGGAATAAGGAAGACCGAAGAAGAATAGGTGCATTTGAATTGTGGTGCTGGAGCAGAAGATTGAACGTACCATGGAATGGTAAAAGGGACCAACCAATCCGTCTTGGAAGAAGTGTGGCCAGAGTGCTCCTTAGAGACAAGGATCATGAGATTTCATCTTACGTACTTGGGACACAGTCAGGAGAGACCAGTCCCTAGAGAAGGACGTCGTGTTTGGTAAAATGGAGGGACAGCCAAAAAAGAGGAAAGATCTCCAGGAAACGGATTCACACCATGGCTACACCAGTGGGTTCAAGCATGGGAACAATTGTGAGGATGGTGTAGAACAGGGCAGTGTCTCGTTGTGTTGTGCATAAGGTCACTGTGGGTCAGAACCAAGGCAATGGCACCTAACAACAACAACTAGGAATCTGGTATGCCTCCTTGACAATGTCCCATCTCAGCCAATCTTGGTGGAGACAGAGAATAAGGGTGCACATGATCTTGTGGTTCTTCCCTGTAAAAAACTTGCCCATGTCCGCCTACCCAATTGATTATACTAATGAGCATGGAATCTCCATGTCTGGAGCTCAAGATCTGCGTTTGTAAAGAATCTATCTGTACATCTCTGAGTTAAAGAAAAAGACTTCCATTTGAGACAATAGATTGATTGAGGGACACACTGGCCCCGTAATTTGGTGTTGATCTTCATGGCTGTGTACTTTGGAGTGAACTGTAACTCATCATAGTGAAACTACAGGACAGAACAGAATTGTCACATAGGGTTTCCTAAACAGCAGCCTCTACAGGAGCAGATTGCCTGGTCTTCCCTCCCATAGAGCTGCTGGTACGTTCGAACCACTGAACTTTTGGTTAGCAACCAAGTGCTTGACCACTGTGCCTGAGCATTGTGATTGATACCAATAGACAGCAGATTCAACTGTGGGATAATCCAATCTATTTTATACAAAACTGCCCAGAAAGTGGTAGATGAGAAAGTGGATCTGAGAATTAGCCTCTGATTTGTTGATTTCCTTCTTAGGTTATTCATTCTGATCATCAGAATAAATAGTTTCTTGGTCTGTGGGCAAAAGCAAAATGTAATGTGAGGAAAACACTATCTCTATTGTCCACATTTATTTGTGCTGATAGCTATTTCTGCATAAATATGTACCTTAAGACGAGATGAGAAGGAATATCCTGCATTTTTGTCAAGAATTTGCTGGAAATCCAGTGTAGTATTTGCTTAATGAACAGAAACATAAAGAAATACATCAGTATTTTCAGTGTAAGCTACTTTTTCACCCCCCACCCCCGCCCAAAGCTCCACATTTATAATTGACGTAAGGAACTTTTGTTTCAGGCCAAAATAAAACAGCTAGTATCAGACTTACCTTTATATCCTTAAACAAGAACTATAAAGATGGAATAAAATATATTTGTATGCCATTGAGAAGCAAGTAATACAGGCTACAATTCTTGAAAGAGTGAAAATATATCAGATGAGTCCCATATTCACCCCAATTTGCTCCCTGAAAGTATTTTGCACAGAGGAGTAAATTAGAAGGCAGAGTTTTCATTTCATTAGGCAGAAGAAACAGAGATCAGAATTTAAATCTGCTACCAGGACTGGGATTTGCGTAGGAGATACGGGAGAAAGGTACCAGATAAGGGATAAGTAAAGATAAAAAGGCCTAAAAAAAAATCTACCTACAAATTCTCCTCGGATGTTAAACTAATCAGGACAGACATCCAAAGAGGGGAATCTTACAAAAAGCAGCTCTCTGGAGACTAATTACAAAGCAAGAGTTTCAGAAGTTTTGAAATGCTAGAGAGATGTTGGAATTCCAGTTTAGCCAAATTGAAAGACACTGATGAACACTCAGTCAGTTGAAATGCCGAAAAGGGCATGCTATCAGACGGAGAAATACTTTCTAGGAGTAAGAGCAGAATTTAAAAACCCTCACCCTAAAAACAATTCCAGGTAGAGAAAGAATGCTTGTCCAGTAGACACCAAATGATCGTGCAGCTATAATACTCCGTCATGAACTGTATTTTATCAGAACCATCAAGTTCTAAGGTAATTAGGATCCAGCTACGTTCCCATGAAAGTGGTACTCCCAGAAGCGAGCATAAGCAAGAACAGAGGACACAAACAACCTGCACAAACAAGTGGTATTCACTGTCATACCTTCCTCTACTACACTGCCTTCCGCCCTCAGCACCCCCAGGCAGCTTAATCCTTTATAACTCGTGGAAAGAAAAAAAACATCTCCCAGCTGAGTTCAGAAGTTGGATAGCCTGTTACATGGGGTGCAGGCTAACAAAATGGATGGCAACCCCATGAAGTGTTGACTTTGAAAGATGATGGCGAAAGGAATCCTGCCCACGGGTAGGGCTCTGGGAACTGCATACGGCCATCCACTGAATGTGGAAAGAGAAGTAGACTAAGTATAGAATATGTGTAGCTAGATTGCAGCAAATATTTCGAGCCTATGTTCAAGACCCCAGAAGGAGAAAGTTTTGAATATCAGGCACTAGGAAGTTTTGAGAGGGAAAGCCAGTGGGCTGTATGGCAGGATGCATGAAGTGTGAAGATCTTAGTATCCTATCTTACTGCCCATTAGAATATAGCCACCACAAAATGTATCCGCCACAATCAGGCAGACAAAACAACTCCACCAGCTGATAGCAGCCAGCTCCTGTCTCCTCAGTGATTTTAAGAACGGGTACAGGAAGAGTCTGCCCAGGGTGGTAGGAGTGCAGAACACCCAGGAGCCCTACAATTCTTACCAAAACTGGTCAAACATCCAACCTGCTACCCACAGAGACAAGCCCTGGTTCTAAACACAGACCAAATAGACCAAAATGCCTCCATGGCAAAATGGCTTCATGAGGCTCCTTCTACCCTTGCAGGAGGAGAGATTTTGACAAGAACAAGTATGTATTTGGGGTACAGGTTTGTCTTTTCTGCTCATGGAGCCCTCCGTAGCGATGTTTATCCATTTGGCACCAGATCCCATAAAACCCAGCAACAGATTAAAGCATTTGAGACTGCTCTTATAACCATGGAATCCACTAGTTACATCACACACTCACTGAAAGACTGATGTCCCAAACCCACCCAGATGCACTGTGGAGGACAAGCCTAGCAATCTCTGTTCGAAAAGTGAAAGTTCTGAAATCCTGAGGGAGCAGTTCCACTCTGCACACAGGGTGTCACCATGTGTTAGTGACTGAAAATGACATTAAGAGAAGATAGGGCTCTGCTATTCCATGGGGGCAGGAATATGTTAGTCAAGTTGATTTCAACTTGTAGTGACCCCATGTGACAGAACACAACTGCCTCATCGTGTTTTTTGGTTATAATCTTTACAGGAGAAGATCACAGGTTCTTTCTCTCACAGAGCTGCTGCGTGGGTTTGAACTGCCAATCTTTTGGTGTGTTGAACACTAGAGAAGTCAGGAGTGATGGTGCTCCTTTAAGATGCCTCTGGGTCCTCCCTTGCCCTGTTTTGATTGTGAATGGATAAGAACTGCAGGTCTATTGTAAGAGGCATGGTGTTTGTGGAGATGAGGGTCTGGATGCCATCTACAGACAAGCCACCAAGGTCTACAAGGGGCTACCTGAGGATGAGGGAAATCTAGAACAGATAGTGAAGGAAGTGAGATGAGAAACAGTTGCCGTCCTGAGATCTCCCAAAGCAGTGGGGGCTGTAATTCATCCCATTAACTTCACTCTTCTATGTTCTCTCAGCTGCTCCACAAAATATAAAAAGTAGATCCAAGAGAATCTAAAATGGACACTGTGATGCACTGCCAAGATTCTCCTTCAGCAATGAAGGGCTTCTTTCCCCAGGTGCTGTCAGCCCCATAGAGGGACTTCATTGACTAAAGAGAGCTGGTGTGCCGTGCCAGTCAGGGTTGACTAGAGAAACAAATTCATAGACACTCATATGTATGTAAGAGAGAACTTTATATCAAAGAGCAAAGTACATAAAGAAAACACCCCAGCCCAGTCCAAGTCAAGTCCATAAATCTGATATTAGTCCACATGTCCAACACCCATCTATAAATTATTCTTCAGACTCATGCAGCACATGCAATGACGCTGAATGCAGGAAGAAAGATCGCAGGCCAGTGGGTGGGAAGCATGTCAGTGCTGGCAGGGATCTCCACGTGGCTCCTCCTACCTCCAGGGCTCTAGCTAGCTCCATGTGTCTTCTCAGAAGGAAGACAAAGCAGAGAGTCTCTGTGTTGGCACCAGATTATGTAACTACCCCCCTTGCCAAGTTCATGCCTCCTTTCTATAATGGTCGTTACCTAATAAGTGGTCAATGGGGGGGCGGGGGGGGCGGCGGGGCGGTGTGAAGGCTCACCTCCCTTAACTCTGAAAGAGCATCCCAACAAGAACTCCCATAGAGACTCTTAGCAGACTCTGCTATGGGTCTTCTGTAGCTTAACGTCCCTTGTCCCTAAGCTTGTTTCCTTCAATGGCTGAGAAAGAGGTGTTAAGATTTCTTATTGTGATTGTGAATTAAGCAAAAGAGGCCAAACAAGAAAAGTAGACATTTTATTAAACATTTATATGTGTGTCAAGAACAGGCAAAACAAACCCATGATGACATAAGTCAGAATCATAGTTACCTTTGTGTGTGGTGGTGGTCGTGGTGATCCAGGTTACTGGCTGTGAAGAGGAACATGGCAATCTAGGGAGTAGATGCAAATGTTCATGTCCTACATCTTGATCTGGGTATTGGTTCCATGAGTGTACATGAGGGACACTTCGAAAGATTCCTGGAAACATTCTATTATCTTTTAATCCCATTTTCCCCACAAACCTTGTGGTGTCTCCTTGTATGTAGTACCATCAAGCAGGATATTTAGACTCGGGCACTTGAGTATATCCTAAAAATACAAAACAAAACACCTGTTGCTGTCAACTCCAACTCATGACAATCTCCTGTGTGCCTGAGTCGAACCATGTGCCACATATTTCCGACCGCTGACTGGTTACTGGTAGATCACCGGACTTTTCTTTCCTGCTGCCTCGGGGTGGGCATCGATCTTCAACTTCCACCTTTTCCCTGGCAGCTGAGCACCTTAACTGTTTGCCCCACCCTGGGACTCCTTAAGTGTGCCTAAGTTATATCTAAATTTAACTAGTAATTTTCTTTTAAGAGTTCATGTGAATCCAAGTTTAGTCATCTGCTAGGTACACGACCTCTTTAAAGTCATTTCTCTCTAGACCTGAGTTTTCTCATTTCTAAAATGAGGATTTAGACTGAACGATCTAAGTTACCTAGCACAGGACTATCAAATAGTTTCTCTAACGTATTCTTACAAATAAAAAAAAACAACCAAACAAAACCTTCATTAACACACACACACACACACACACACATACACACACAGATTCACACACACTTCTCAAGAGAAAATGTATTGGAAGAAAAAAAATCCAATAATTAGGGAGTATTTTTACTCTAAAAAAAAGTACAAGTTTTTCTAGAATAAAATTGTGAAGGCGATGCAGAACCAGCTGGTGTCTCATTCTGTTGTGCACAGGGTCACTGTGAGCCAGGACCAACTCACGGCACCTAACAACATCACGTGCCAAACCCTGCTCTAGGAGCCAGGGATACTGCTGTTGTGAGCTATTGTTGACTCCGGGCAACCCTACATGTTCCAAAGTAGTGCTGCCTGGTAGGGTTTTCTTGGCTGTCATCTTTATGGAAGCAGGTTGCCAGGCTGTTCTTCCTCAGAGCCAATGGGTTGGTTTGAACCACCAACCTTTCAGTTTCCAGCCAACTGGAAACCACTGTGCCACTCAGACCCCTTGTGAGGGGTATAGGAGTTCACAAAACCAAGTTTGGTCCTTTGGAGATGGCCAGGGAATCATCAAGGGTGTGTAAAGTGGTTTATCTTCAAAGATGTTAATGTCATTGCTTTGTTTTTGTTTTCAATAATAAACAATTGGAAACAAGATAAATGCCCAACAAAGGGGGATGGTTTCGAAAACTTGGGACACTGTGACATAATAAAATGCTTTTTAGGCATTTAGCATCATAGAGGTCATGTAACAATATGTAAAAATATTGACCATGTTATTATTAAGTGTGCAGAAAAGCTGATGATAAGCAGACTGGAGTGTGTAGCTCATGTGGGTACACGTAGGTGTGAATGGTTATGTGGTCTTCGTGAGATGCTCAACTAGGGCAGTAATGATCTCGAAAAAGGCCTGGGACCAGACAGGGTTTTTCTTTATTGTGCATGATGTCACCCTGTATCATAACTGGTTTGATGGTACTAACAGCAACAATACAATTTGGGTTGGTTTTGATTTTCCTCTTTTACATCTTCCAGCTTTCTCATAATCTCCCATGCTTTTATTTTATATTAGAGAGAGCCTTTTAAAAAAAGTTTCCAAGTTGTTTACATTTTAAAGTAAAAAAATACCATGAGAGTATGAACGGGAGTCCCTGCATGGTGTAAACAGTGGTTCAAAACCACCCTGAAGAGCTGGTCATCTCCTTCCAAAGAGGTCTAGCCCTGCACAGTCTGGAGCAAGTCTACTCCCCCCCACCCCCACTCCATCCCACTGACAGGGCTGCCCGGAATCAGAATCTATGCACAAGCAACTAAGATACGCATAGTATTAACATGGGACCAGCTCATAAAACTTCAGTGAACATCTATAATAGAGTGTATCTCACTCATCGCCATCAAGTAATTCCAACTCATAGTCACCCTATGGGACAGAGACTGACTTACACTCTTTATGGGGGCAGACAGCCTCAGCTTTCTCCTGTGGAGTGGTAGGTGGCTTTGAACTACCAAAATGACAGTTAGCAGTCCAGTGTATAACCCACTCGATATAGCCATCAGTAAGTAAAGGCTCACACTAGTAACCCCCACCAAGGGTATGCCTGCTCGTTGAATGAGATGTTACGATATCTTCAGGTCTTCCGGGTTCTTGTTCACATTCATGCTCTTGAATGCAGTCAACCAAAGAATGTCCTGGTTCATGACTGACTGGACTAAATCATAAGTGTCTTGGAATCCAGGGCTGTTTCCACAACACTGTGCCTTCTGCCCAGTGCATGGACAACGTCAGTAGAATGAATCTGTCATCAGGAAAATGTCATTCAATACACTTGGAGGGTATCCTCAGCCCCTAAAAATAACCTGTCCGGCTCAGTGGCTTAGTGTGCAAAGACTTAAACTCTAAATACAGCCTGTGTTTAAAATGTAAAGACGTGGACAATGGCTTTAACGTGTTTGCTCTCTGATTCCTTGCCTGTCAGATTCACAGAACAGAATTCCTAGTGTGGCTGCACTGAAAGCGGCCTCTACAAGAGCCGTTGATGGTGAACTTTCTTGTTCTTCCCTTCCTTTAAACACCCCCCTCCCCCGCCCCTCATTTATTTCCTCAAGTAACACTACTCTCTTTTCTAGATGTTTGAAGTAAAAAATGTCATGGTGTCTTTAATAACTTAAGCAACAGTGACAAATTCCCCTTTCGCTCTGCTGACCAGCTCAGAGGTGGTTGACTGCGGCATGAACAGAATTCTCCCAGAGGTGAATCTGTACTGCACTCCCTGGGTTCATGGCTGCCGATTCGTCCACACACTAAAATAGCACCATAACCTATTACTGGCCTATCTATTACTAAGGGGAATTATCAAACCACCAGAGAGACAGAAATACATCTGGTCATGGGATTTCTCTAAAGGCCCGAAGACTTGTTGGTTCTATAGCAGAATGTTCTCTCTCTTCACAAAAGCCGGTAGTGTTGCTGATGTAGTTGGTTTTTTAAAGGCACTCTTTCTAATGTTTGGCCAGTAGTCAGAATCAAGAATGTATTTTTCCCCCCATCAAACTTGCAGGTAGCTATCTTTAAGATAACAATTCTTTTCTGTAAATATGTATTTTGTGTCTCTGGACTATGTATAGAACTCTACACATTTGATGACCAGTCTGAGATCCAGAGTCCACCCCTGTCCTCTGGCAGCTTACTGTTTAAAGTAATGCCCTATCTGAAGTTGAAGCCTCTCGGAACCAAAATGATGATTCTATACCTTCATGAACTATTTCTCTCTGTCGTCAAACTCCTTCTTGATGCTTGTGAGCTAAGAGTTGCTTCCCATGATTAATTCAAGAGGGGGCAGGAATAGAAAAATGAGTATGAAAGTTGTGAGAGTTTAGGTCTGGCCTTTAATGGTCAGCTAAAGATTTTGAACAAAGTGGACAGTAACTTACTGTAAGTAATAAAATAATATTGATCCTGCCATGGAGTAGAACCAAGGCTGCAGGGCCGTCTATATGCACAAATTTGGATAGGGCAAGCTTGGAACCTATTTATAACTTTTAAAGTATTTTATGGTTCTTTCTTTCTAAGGAAGTACACATCATATTGTACATCAAATTACCAAAAGCAGCAGAGAAAGCAAGAGGCATGCCTAATATTGTTTGTCAAACCTGAACTAGTAATGGGTAATTGTACAGATTACCCTATTGTGCAGACTTTATAACATGTGCTTTGAACATGTTATCAGGAGGGATTAGTCCCTGAAGAAGGACATCACGTTTGGTAGAGGGTCATCGAATAAGAGGCAGGCCATTAACAAGATGAACAGCCACAGTGGCTTCAAGAACACACTCAAATATAACAATTGTGAGCATGGGGCCGGACCAGGCAGGCTTTCTTTCTGTTGCACACAGGGTCACTAGGAGTCAGAACTTGTTACCTGGCACCCGTCCACAGCGACAACAACCGTACGTAGATATTTAGTTACTTCACTAATTTGAAAAATACTCCAAGAAAATTTTATAGCCCCAAGGCTACATGGTTCAATGGCTCAAGTTCATAAATCTATTAGGCAGCTAGATTAGGGACCCGGGCCTGGGGGTGGGGGTGTCTCTCCAATGCCTGCAAAGGGCCACACTATACAGGGTTTTGAAAGAGATCAGGCACCCTAATTGGACACCTATGGGGAAAATCAAAAACTGAGCATGCTCAGACACAAATCGCCAAGGCCCAGGTAAAACCAATACATTGGGCACACCCATCTTGGGTACATCACACTGATATGCCTACACTCAGTCAATGGGGTGAACCAATACCTTTAACCACGCCTCCCCAGCCAGAGGTGTGAAACACCCCGCTGCAGGAAGGCAGGCTCTCCTTGACTCTGCATGTGCTTGCTCCTGGCCTACTCAAGACCCACGTGGTTCCCTAGCATCTTGGTCCCTAGGATTCCCTACTTCCACACATGTGGGTGTTCTGTTCCCCGTGGTTTTTCTTACCCAGTTATGAACCCTAGCGTGGCTTCTGTGCCGCTTGGCACACTTTCCAGAAATAGCATGTACCCTTTTGAGACTGTAAAATCTGAACCTTTTTCTTTCCTTCATAAAAACTCACTTGGATACAAAAGTGCTTCTGTGACATGAATTCTTTCAGTGCTGTGTAGCCAGAACTGAGGACTATCCTACTCCAGAAACTTAATAAATCTACCAGGAATGGATCTGGCCACTGTAATTATAGCCAAGCTTGTGTAGCTATGACAAAACCCACCAGGAGTGTCAGCCATGCCTAGCGTGGTATGTACACAGAGAAGGTTTATAGAGCTGGACGATGGAAAAATCATGGCTTCACATTGCCCCAGCTCATAGCAAACCCATACATGACTGAACCAAATGCGTTCCAGTCCTACATCATTCCCATGACTGTTTAGAGATCTGACCAGTGTGACGTTCTAGTGTGTGTATGTGTAACGCCCGTGTGAGCATGCTTTTTTAAGTCTTTAAAGACCGAGTCTCAAAGGTGCCAAGTTATATGTAGAAGCTTATTATTTACTGATTTTCTGAAGTAGGTCCCCAGGTCTTTCTTCCTAGTCTTAGTCTGGCAGTTCCTGCGAAGCCTGTTCAGCACCACTGCAACACACAAACCCCCACTTCGGTTTCTCTTCAGCGGGTGGCTGCACAGGAGGTACACTGGCCACTGCAACATACAAACCCCCACTGAAAGGCAGCGGGTGGCTGCACAGGAGGTACACTGGCCAGGATGTGAAGCCAGATCTCCAGCGTGAAGGGCCAAAAGTCCACCACTGTTCTATCAATGTCCCCTCTGTTTAAGCAGGCTTGGAGAATATGGGATCTCCTTTTCTCCTAACCTTTGTTCTCCGTGAACTCAGGTTAACAACCAGTGCTCCCAGTCTTTAAGAACAAAATTAGAAAGATATCCAGATTTCATTTTGTGCAAAATGAATGAAGTTTTGGAAGAAGCTATCAGATTTTTATTGTTGAGGAGAAAGAACGAACGCACACCGGTTTGGGGTAGCATGGGTTCCGAAGGGAAAAGGCTGTGTTCTTTTCCCTGGGACACTGGCAGCGAAGCATCTTATTTCCAGAAGTGGAGTTCTCTATCTCCAGTGTCCCAATCTGCATTGCTTTTCCACCTCCCCCCTTTACCCAGTGAACATCCAAGCCGCTGGTGACACTCCCAGACCTGCTCCTTCCCAGATATGATCACAGTCCTCTCTGGAGTAGTCCCCGGCCACGCAGAAAGAGAGGAACAATAGCAAAGTAGTCCTTCTGCAAGCAGCCGTCTCCTCACAGAATAAGCAGGGGGGGAAATGGTACTTCATGGGAGTACAGAAATGCTTAAGGGAAGCTGCAAGATGGATGGTGAATCTGAGAAGACACGCCCCCTCCATTTCACAGACTGCTTAGTTTTTCTAATTTAAAAAAAAAATGATCTTGCATCATACCCTTTGAACCAGCGCTTTTCTTAAACAAGAAGGAAAGACTGTTGTGTATGATGTCCCTCTCTGGCTCTCATCTTACCTGTACTGTTTTTCAATTGGATTAAAAAGACAAAAACAAAAACTCCAGATGGATTTGGGTTTATTTCTGCCCATTTCCACGGAGAGTTCCAACCTGGAGAAACAGATGACCTCAAAGGGTCGCTCTCATGCAGAATTCAGCAAGCCCTCCCCCCAAAAGAATTCAATGTTTCGCACCAGGATCTTTAGGACCACAAGAGCTTTTGTGTAAACACCCTCTCTCATCCAATTGGGCTAACTGCAAAAGCACCTGGGAAAGAGAAACTGAAGTATGTGGTTGTTGTTAGGCGCCATTGAATCAGTTCTGACCCATAGTGGCCCTATGCACAACAGACGAAATACTGACCAGTCCCGTCCATCCATCTCATCGGAAAAAGCACCTTCCTCTTGTTTGCCGCCTCTCCCCTTTACCGAACATGATGTCCTTCTCCAGGGACTGGTCTCTCCTGGCAATATGTCCAAAGGATAATAGATGAAGTCTTGCCTCTAAGGAGCACTCTCGCCATATCCGCCTCTCTGAAAGGTTTAATAAACCCTGGTGGTTAAAAGCATCTCAGCTGTTAACCAAAAGGTTGGAGGTTCTAACCCACAAGCTGCTCTGTAGGAGAAAGATTAAGTTTTCTGATTTCATAAAGATGTTCCGCCTTGGAAACCCAGTGGGGCAGTTCTACTCTGCCTGTAGGGTCACTAGAAGTCAACTAATAGGATAGCAATGGGTTTGGGTTTGAAAGGTTAACATACTTCACTGCTTTGAAGGGAATAAATGGCGAGGCTATGGGGCAATCTATGTCTAGACGTCAGAGCACATTGCTGATGGAAACGCCTTAAAAACCTCAACCCAAACTGTCCAAGGTCATTACCACCCAGTTGACTCCAACTCAGAGCAACCCTACAGGATAGGGCAGACCTGTCCCTCTGGGTTCCGGGGTCTGTTACTCTCTCCAAGAGCAGAACGCTTCATCTTTCTTGTGCAGTGACTGGTGGTTTCTAACTGCTAACCTTGTGGTTAGCAGCCTGTCAGTAACTCACTACAGTGCATCAACAGTGTGGATAAAACATTCTGCTCTCTTGAAATATTTTCATCCAAACTGCCAATATGACTGGATGATTGTATGGCCTAATCGAACATACTCTCAAGTCTTACAAATTGCTAAAAACCGAAACACTGATGCTAAATACCCATGCCCATGCATCTCTTCAGGTGCACGACTTTCATCTACAAATGCTTTAAAGAGCTGCTGATAGAAAGCAGGGGTTATGTAACAAGCTGATATATATTTTTTTAATTACACGCGTTACAATTGCATCCAGATGAAACAGATGATTCCTGTGATTCAAATAGAAGGAAGTAGATAAATTATTTGTTTAGGAGGGGCAGGGTGTGGGGTGGGATGGTGAACTTATGGTGAGAAATCTGTACCAATCTCCCCGAATAACTAAGTTAAGCGGGCTCACACATCTGGTGAGTGTAGCAGTTAAGTACTAATGTTTGGTGCTTTGTAATAGAAGGCACCTGATAGACAGACAGCCATGTCTCCAGTTACTTCGTTTGGCTGGTTCGTGAGTCATTAAACCTGTTGGTTTTCCCAGGCACAATCAAGCACTAAGACCTGCATTTCCTTCTGGCTCTACCTCTCTTTAGGGTCAGAAAAGGTCGGGGTCCTCCTTCGGACTCCTGAAGATGCAGCTGGGCATCTGTGGCTGGGCTGCTTGAACCCCCGATGTAGGCTGGAAGTAGCCTTTGAGTGAGCCGCCCCAGTACAGGTTGCAGCTCGGGTTGCCCAGACCGCGCGCAAAGACCCAGTGACACACCTCTCCCCTCCAGTCCAGTCCGCTGGCCTAGGGTCCCGGCAGGAGCCACGCGGGGTGGGTGGGTGGGGGTGGTCTCCAGGACTTTGATGAGTTGGAAACGGCGTCGCCGAGAGCAAGGCCGCCTGCAGCCGTCCCCAGCTCTACCACAGCGCTGGCTCCAGAGCCCCAGCCTGGCAGCCAGCGCCGCGCCGCGCCCCGCCCGGGGAGAAGCAGCTGTTCCGAACAGCTGGGGGGCGGCGGCGCCGGGCGCCCCAGGTGTGGCCCAGGCCAATCGCAGGCGTCCGGCTCGGCCCTGCCCCTCCCCAGCCAGGCGCCGACCCCCGGCCCGCGGGGGAAGGGAGCAGAGAGGTGGCGAGCGGCCCTCGGCACTCGGCTTCCAGCTTCCGCGGCGGGAGGGACAGCAGTGGAGCCGGAGCCCGAGCCGCGCGGAGCGCCCCCGGCCGGCCCCCGCCGCCCGCCCCCCGTCTCCGCGCGCGGCCGCTCTCCCCGCCGAGCCTCCCCACGCCCCGCCCAAGCCACCTAATTTCTAGGACGGACAAATCTACCTCGCAACGCACCCCCTGCTCCGCGGGAGGACCACCCTCTCTTTCCATTTTGGGCCTCCCCGCCAGGCGAGTGGAAGCCGCTACCACCTTCTGGAGAACGGGATCCCAGCCCGGACGATCCCAAGAATTTGGACCGGGACCGGCAGGGGGGGCGGCAGGAGAGAGCCAAGTCC
>NW_022111339.1:5541036-5552927 GCF_000313985.2 Echinops telfairi
AGCCGCAGGGCGGGCGCGAAGATGCACACGACGCAGAAGGACACCACGTACACCAAGATCTTCGTCGGGGGGCTGCCCTACCACACCACCGACGGCAGCCTGCGCAAATACTTCGAGGTCTTCGGCGACATCGAGGAGGCGGTGGTCATCACGGACCGGCAGACGGGCAAGTCCCGGGGCTATGGATTTGTAAGTTGCATGGTGGGGGTATCGGGGGCAACGAAGAGCATGGCGGGGCGATAGCGAGCTCGGGGGCAGGGAGGACAGGAGGGTTTCTTGGCCCCTGAGAGTCGGAGTTGGGAGGGAGGGGACTGACCAGGAGGGACCTGCGGGCGTGAGCACGCTTCTTCTCTAGGGCTGAACTGAAACTTTGCACGTAGGGCTAGGGGACTGAGAGCCAGCACCACTGCTTCTTAGGGGCTTCCAAGAGGACCCAGGAGTGGGGGTGCGGTGTAGGGAGAAGGGCGCAGCTGGGGTGGCAAGAGCATTGTTGTAACGACCCTTGGGTTTAGGGGTGCGGAGGATGGGGGTGAGAGGGGCCGCAGCCCTGCAGAATTGCTTTCCCGGGTTGGTGGCTGGCGGTTACGGGAGCTGTTGCTTTTATGAAAACTGCATGTGTCTTCTGGCGTTCCGGCTGGGCCAGAGAGAGAACACCCCAAGAGGCCCTCCCCTCTTGCCACCGAACCCCTTCTTTTATAATTGCCAAGGTACGTTCTTTGCCGAAACAGAGCATCTTAAGATTCCTGGAGATAGCAGCTCAAAAATTCAGCTGCCTAGCAGCAGCCAGCCACAGAGTCGGACAATAGCTATTGTCGTTGGGGATATATTTACTATGGGTAGCTGGGCTGAAGAGGCTAGACTTTCTTTAATGCAAACAGTGGCTCTGTGGCAGCTGGGGGATGGGGGGAGGGAGTCTGGGAGCAGGGAGGCTGGAGAAACATTCTCAGAGCAAATTCAGGCTTCCAGATCTCAACTAGGCCCTACTAGCACCTGAAGACTTAGGGGGTGGGGTGGTGGTTACTGGAGAGGTGATCAAGTAATAAAAGCCAGCAAAAATCAATAAACAAACAGACAAACAAATAAGAAGAAGAAAGTAAGTTTGAGAATCTTTCAGTTTGACCATGAATAACTTCACTAGTGTGGGTCTTGGATTTTCCTAGGGGTTAATTTAGAGCTTTGTATGTGTGTGTCTGTGTGTGTATGTGTTGCTAAGGTCACCATGGCTGACCGGGCTGCTGCCGAAAGGGCCTGCAAGGATCCCAACCCCATTATTGATGGCAGAAAGGCCAACGTGAATCTGGCATACTTGGGAGCAAAGCCCAGGATCATGCAACCAGGTGAGAGATGGCTGTCACATGCCCCCCTACCCCCTACCCGCCCCCACCACACACACACACACACACACCAGAAGCCCACCCCTTCCCTCATATCTGAACAGTAGGAATTCCTAATTCACAAAACATTGTTTCCCTTCGAATCTATAGATGTGTTTAGGGAACTTGAGCCATAGGTAGTTATTTTACCTAGGTGTGAAAAATATTTGAGAGTTGGCCAACACTGGTTTTCAGGACCCAAAAAGCACCTGTCGAGTCTGGCATCTAGTGTGCCAAACTGTACATGCATAGTCCACTCTCTATTTTCTAGCTATTAGCCTCCTGTAGATGATTCACCGGTGGCCTTTGTAGGCCAAAGTTGAGGATTGTAGCCAGTTATCCTTCCTTACATATCTTGTCTCTGTGCTCAGAACAGGTAAACTGACTTGAACACCAACTCAAGGGAAGTATGGGGATGGGATTAAAATCAAGATGGTAACACTTTGATATAAAATCGCAAGATAGTAGCAATGGAGAAAAATCGAGCAATTGCCCTAGTCAAGGACCTTCCTGTTCCAGGTGAAGCAGTGGACAATTAGAGATGCGAAATCATTTTCTCCAAAGCTCTGTAGCAGTTAGTCACCAAAGGGGAGTCTTCATGGTTGTCTGTGTGAGACTATGACCTTTTGTAATATTTCCACTGCCCTTTGTTTTAGTGCAAATGACGATGAAGGGCTGGCTATTAAAAGTGTGTGCTCATTTTCTCTTGGGTGAGCAACTAGGCCCTATTAGATCACAGATTCTTCAAGTGTCTTTCATCTGAAGTTTTGAAAAGAGCTTGAGGTTTCCATCGAAACTGACTGAAAAAGAAAACTACCGTATAGATTCGAGTATAAGCTGACCTGAATATCAGCCAAGGCACCTCATTTTACCACGAAATCTACATTTTAAATGTGCTGGAAAACTTGGCTTATATACAAGTATATACGGTAGGTTGTCCAGAGAGAAAGAACATGTGCACAGATTCAAGGGCATTAAATACGACATAAGGAATCCTTGGGCAGCACCAATGGTTCAGTGCTCATCCATCACCAAAAGGTTGGTGAGTCAAATCCACCTAGTGGTACCTCCAGGAGGCAGTCCTGTAAATCCCCTCTTCCAAAAGGCCGGGCCACACAAACCCTGTGGAGCAAGTCTGCTCTGCACAAGTGGGGGCCCCAGGAGTCCAAATCAGCTAACAACAACAACAAATAATAATACAGCAAGTTGTTTGCTTTAGTGTGTATGTATCTAGTATCCAGGAGAGCAGTAGAATTCATTTTCCTGAATTTTGAACACTATAGGCTGCACAATCCAGTTCTTCCAGAACCTTGTCCAAAGCATTCCAAAATCAATGTCCCGAATTGCAGAGGCTTTTTAGAGATTGTGGTTCAGGGTGGTAGGAATATTTGTGCCGTGCCACTGCATCGTCAAATCCTGCTGTTGCTTGTTTCCATTTCCCCAGAGTTTTCCCTGGTCTAATTTTTTTCACCAGAGTTTTCCCTGGTCTAATTTTCTTTTATGGCTCTCTTCTCTCTGTCTGTCAAGTAAACTTGGCAAATTCTTCTTCTTCTTTTTTTTTTTTTCTCCTAAGTTTCCACTGTAGCCTGTTAAAATCCTTATTTGGGCTCAATAGTAGCATTTGTAAAACTGACTGTACACACATACACATACATATTTATGAACACTTATCTTTTCTGAGTGCCAGTTTTCTTTCTGAAGTGAAATGGCTACCTTTTCCAGTGATTGCATTGCTCGTGTTCTAGTACTGTGACCGTGTTCAAATAGAGAATGTGGTGTGTTTTGTTGCTAGGTTTTGCCTTTGGTGTTCCGCAGCTTCATCCAGCCCTTATACAAAGACCTTTTGGGTAAGTCCATTGACCTAGGCCCTCCTAACATTTTAGTAGAGCTGTCAAATCATTTGTTAAGCTACCTCTTTGTGATGTATATACCCACAAGACATGTCATAGAATTTTCCTGGTTATACATATTTCTATATGCTTGTGTCTCTTTAATTGTGGATATGATAGATATTTTTAGATGAGTCAAGTTTTATGTGACCAAGTATACAGCCTTCCAACCAGACATGTTTTGAACTTTTGATTAACCAAACAAAAACACCAGGTACGACTTGTGTACAAGGTGATTGTACCCCTTCACCATTACTGCTGTTCAACTTGACTCAATTGTATTTATCTCTTTTTAACCTGACAGGGCTCGTATACAGTTAAGCTAACTGATCAGAAGGATACGATGATAAGAGGTGGAATAGTTCTGTTTGGAATTAAACTCTGTAACCAGTAGACTCAGACACACAAGCTCAGATGGTGATTAATGATGCATGAATGTTGGTGTTGTTTTTTATTTTATCTTATTTTATTTGTTCACACTAGTCAATAGACCTCGTGTGCTTTATTTTATTGATTACAGTAATGAAGTGGTGTTGATAGCTAAACTGTGTGCTTTTTTTACTTAATTGAAAAGAGCTATAGTGAAAGTGTTTTCTTTTTCCTCGGGGAAGGGGCTCTTTGTGTTTTGGGGTTTGGGCGATGGTGTTGAGGAGTGTTGACTTTTGACTTTGCCATGGGAAGCAAAGGGCCCTAACTTTCCCCTCCTCTTGCTTTTTAAGCTGTAGCCTGTGACTTGCACTTACATGTACTTTTGTAGTGAGTGCTCAATATGTGTGCTCTCTTTCTATAAGAATGTAGTCTCCTTGCATGTCTTCTTCACATTTCTGTTTCCCTCGGGCGTTTTCTGAGAATGGACTTCTTTCTTTTGTAATATGTCTCTGCTCTTAGGCCTTCTATTTTAAAGGTTCAATGCCTCTCATCAGATTTCGTTAACAATAGCCAGAGTGGGGGATAGAGTAGCACTACCTCTCTCACTTTGTGGAGCTAACCCAGGTGAACAGCCTGCTCATGTATCTGAGTTACCTCTGCGTCCTGTGATTAACAGCTTTCCTTACCTGAGCTCCCCATGCCCCTCCCATTCAGATATAATATGGGTAGGATATCACCTACCTCCTAAATGGATTCTGAACATTAGAGTCTAGTTTGGCTGTGTCCTACCTGACCAACATTCCTGTGATTTGAATGCTAGAGCTTTAAATGTTCTTTAAAAAATTTTTTTTAAGTTCTATTTGTTCAAGGTGTGTTTCTATCCTCAGTGATAGATTCTCCCCTAGTTCAAGAACTAACCTTCGATAATACTTGTAACCTGGAATGGTGGAACCTGTCTGTATTTATGAAAATATATATCCTGAGCCTAAGAGTGGAGATCATAAGAGTAGTAATAAGTTGATTTGGAAACATCAAACTATATTCTTCCACGAATGACTTCTTATAACTTTACCTTTAAAACACAGAGACCTGACTTTTACTGCCAACTTCTGCTTTGTGTTTTCAACCATAGAAAAGAGTCTTCTATCTGATAGGATTAGAAAAGGCCTTCTGAGACACATACTTTTTTATCAAAGCTGTTTAACTTCTTCATTAAAGCTGGACCTGGACCCCAAACAGTGAAGTGATAGTCTCACTCCTGTGGGATTCCATTCCCTCGGTGGTCTACACACCAGTTTCCCAAAGTAGACAATACTGCCCCCTGGGGGGTGCTGGGCTGCATGGGAGCTGCAGAAACAGATACCCACACTTTATCCTGGATTATGAGGTTGTGTTAGTCTGGGTAGACTAGAGAAACAAATCCGTAGAAACTCCTTTGTGTATAAGAGAGAGTTTCATATAAAGAGTACTTTTACAGTAAGAAAGCATCCCAACCCAGTCCAGTCCAAGCACATAAGTCTGATATTAGCCCATATGTCCAATACCAATCTATAAAGTCCTCTTTCGACTCATGAAACAAATGCAATGACGCCGAGTGCAGGACAATCACAGGCCAGTGGGTAGAAAGTCTTTGGATCCAGTGGCATTGTAAGCATCTCAGCACTGGCAGGGGTCTCCACATGGCTTCTCCAATTCCAGGGCATGGGGTCTGTCAGCATAGTGCCATGTGTCTTGTCAGTAGAGCATCCCCAAGGAGTGAGCGGAGAAAGAGAGTGTGGGTCTCCTGCCTCCAGGGAGGAAATTCAGAAGTCGCCAGAATCCTCAGGAGGCCATGCCCACACAGAGGCCTCATTGGCTATGATTAGATTGACAGACTAGACTTCAATCCTTCACTCTTAATCCTCTGAAGTCTTAAATTGACACCAGATTATATAACTATCATAGGGTTTATAGTCAAAAAGTTTAAATGCCAGGGAGGTTGCTGAGAATTTTTTTTTTTTTTTCAGAAAAGGGAACGAAAGGTCAAATACATTTGGGAACCTATGGTCTAGGGTCTGTTGGCAAACTACGGCTCAGTGGCCATATATGGCTTTTTCAGTACATGCATGTGGCTGTAACGTATAATTGAAAAGTTTCATTTGTTAGTAAAATATATTTATAGCTCTCAAATAATTTTTAAACATTTGTGAGGAACAAGATTTGCTCTTCCAGCTGAAAAGTTTGCCAACCCCTGATCTAATTTCCAACCCCTTAAATCTACTGTTTTTAAAGTAGAATTATGGGGGAGAGAATACCTCTTAAGAAGTAATGGTGAGCTTCGTCATGATTTTACACTAATAATCTTGAATTGGTTAGAAAGCTAAATCAGTCAACAGCTATTGTTAGCACGCACATGCACGAGTGTGTGTGTGTGTGTGTGTGTGTGTGTGTGCTGTGCTGTGATAGTATATAAGGCAAAAGGAAGATAATGTACTGTGGTTTGAAAAATAACTCTAACAAAACCTATCAGGGATAATTCCTTGCTAAATTACTTGGAATTGTTTCAAGTTCAAGAAGAATTCAGAGAAGCATGGCTGCGGATGTGCTAGAAGAGTTGGGGAAAGGTGCACATGGGCTGGGGCGGTGGAAGGAAGAGAGGGTCGGCTGGTGAAGTGAATGTGTGTAAGACACAGTGGTTAATGGCTCTGTACCCGGAGAAATCAGACTGCTGGAGGCGGGCAGGGGGTTCTTAAGAGCGAGACACAGACATTCAGATGTGCCACGACGGTCTTTTATAGATCCTTGAAAAAGGAAGAGGTAGAACAAGGCAAGTAAGAGCAACCAGAGTCAGCCATCAGGTGGAAATTTTCAATCACGTGTGTTGGATGGCAACTTTTTAATACTCACTGTCTTTATAAGGGATGGTGATGGTTACTGTTTTTGTAAACTGTT
This sequence comes from Echinops telfairi, assembly GCF_000313985.2. NCBI lineage: Eukaryota > Metazoa > Chordata > Mammalia > Afrosoricida > Tenrecidae > Echinops > Echinops telfairi. The sequence continues at coordinate 5,547,599 of NW_022111339.1, forward strand.
TGAATCTGAGATTTGTATTAGAGATAGATCGCATTCCAGAGGAAAACAAGCAAGCTGCCTCATTCTCTCTGAAGGGGCTTCCAGCCTTGTGCTCATACCCAAGTCTGGTCCTAAGAAATGCCACCTGTTTGGCCTCAATTCATTTTGAGTGCCACATATTTTTAGTTTAAGCCTACAGAGCTGCTTCCATAAAGACACTGGAGACGTTTCTATATTATCCCAGTTGTTTGAAATTCTAGTAACAAATTACTATTTTTTTAAAATGTGGTCCCAGGTTACTCTCTAACATTGAGACAAAACCTCAGTCCAGATGTGGATTTGCTTAAGAGTATCTTAAACTATATTATGTTTGGAAGACACGTTTTCTGCTTGAATCCTTAGCAGCCCAATGGGCAAATCACTACACCACCCAAACCAAACCAAACGCACTGCCCTCGAGTCTGTGCCCACTCGTAGTAGCCTATGGTTTCCTTGGAAACCCTATGGGTTTCCCAGACTGTCACTCTTTATGGGAGAAGAAGCCTCTTTGTTCTACCTCAGAGCAGCTGATAGTTTCCAACTGCTCACCTTGCAGTTATCAGCCCAACGAGTAACCACTATGCCACCAAGTTTCCTGATACTACCTTTCCCAGGGCTCCTAATATAGTAGGTAGTCATCAATAAATGGGTACTCTGAATGAGCTCCATCATCCTTCAAAACTTGGGTCACCTTTGACCTCCTTCTTGAAGCCTTCCTGGGGGATGAGCCCAAGGGGGCCATTCTTCCTTATCTGAAGCTGCACTGAAGAGCACTGAGGGGAGTTTGTTCTCTGAATCGAGTCCTGGATTTTGGGCTACAGCCTGAAACACAGAGAAAAGAGACAACCTTCAAGGTCAGGCAGACCAGGAGTCTGAAAAAATTAGACTCCATCATCACTTCCTAATTAACCTCTGTGTGTCTTATATTGTTTGTTTTTTATGGGGTGGTTTTTTGTTTTCTTTTTGCTTTTGTTTTCCTACCCAGGGAAAGGATAGTCACAGTGCCTTCTGTCAAAGAATGGTGAGGATGAAATTACATAATTTATGTAAATCCCTTATCAGTACTAGGCATGCAGCAGATGTTCAGTTAATGTTAATAACAACCCTCCCTGCCTGCTTAGCAGATAGTATAGCTCCTAGCACACCGAACACAAATTCAACACATAAGGTGTACTGATTGATGTTTTAAAGGTATTTCCCACCTGATTCGACATTGGCCCAGACACTTCTGCTCACCTGCCATGCCATAGGAGAAAGAAAAGAGTTCCTACCAGCCTTGGAAGCACACCAGGGTGGGCGGGCAGCTCCACTCTGTCTTATACAGGTTTACAGGGAGTCGGAATAGACGCAGTGGCAACAAATGAGTGCAACCTGCTATGTTCCTACTAACAGCGTCTGGTTGTTTTATTAAATGCCCAACAGCAACTCAAAATGGAAAATGCTAGGCCCATTTCACAGATGGGAAATGTGAGGCTGAACAGAAAAAGCAAGTTGCTGAAAAGCCTACACACATAAGCAGTACTACAATGAGATAGGCATCCCCGATGGTGCAAATGGTTATGCACTTGGCTACTAATTGAATGGTTGATGGTTCAAACCCATTCAGAGGCACCTCAGAAGAGGCCGGGCCATTTGCTTCAGAAAGCTGTTCCATTGGAGGACAACTAATAACCACCACAAGAGTGGGGGTGGGTAGGTTTTGGATTTCCACAGGTGGAGTGGCATCCCTGACCATGGGGAGTGGGCTGGGCAAAAGCGAGCATCTGAGGAAGTGTGACATGCTCAGGACATATAAAAGAGCCTGCCATTGACCTGGGTTCAAGGAAAGTTAGAAAGGAATACTGGAAAGGCTGTTTGGAGCCAGACTCACAGAAGACCTGGAATGTCTAAGTTTAAGAAATTTGCATTTAACTTGATAGGATACTAGGGGTCACAGATTACTTTGAGCCAGCAAGTGAGAGGCATACTGTCAAAATTGTGCAGTTGGTTAGAAGAGGAAATCAGTTAATGTACTGTTTCAAAACTCAGAAGTTCCGAGGGACCAAAAGAGATGGGCAAAAAGGAAAATGTAAGGATTTGTTTGAAAATCGCTCAGGTGTTGTCTCCTTTGCACATGTGTCCGTTTGTAAGTGCCAAGCATGCTCCGTAGACAGTTAAGGTGGTACAAACTACTAACTTGCTTGCCTGCTAACACAAACCTTAGAGTTTCCCATCCACCTTGCGGTGCCTTGGATGAAAAGCCTTGCGATCTCCTTCTGAAAAAATCAACCAATGGATATTCTGTGAAGACGGTTCTCTCCTGATACTCAAGGGGCCATTAGGAGTTGGAATTGGCTCAATGGCAACTGGCGGTTACAGTGGTGGGCTATTAAAGGAACTTCTAATATAGGATCTGCTTCCGGAGGGCCACCCTGAACCCTCTGCCAGATTCTGCCTCCCTCCCTCCCTCCCTGTCTATTTTAGGCTTCTTCCCAGTCTTTGGGATTCTCTTTTTCCCTGGACCTTAAAGGGCTCTGGGCTCTCATTTGACTTCAAAGCATCTTCCTACTCTTGCTGGACTTCATGTAGAATTCTGATCTTCTGGGGAAACTCACCCCCTGCACTGTGCACCCCCGTTGGTTTGCATTCGCAAAGCAAGATGAGGTTTCGGTGGAATGTCAGTGCAGAGATATGAGTCCTCCAAGCCAAGGCTGCTGGACCCCTTTTCCCCAGAGAACTTCGCCTCTGGTTGGCTATGCACTCGATATTGAATTCATTCCTTTTGCCAAATTTTTCACGACCCCCACGTTCAATTAGGCAACCCAGTTTAGGAAGCTTTGCTATAAGCAACCCTGCTTATAATCTTATAATTTAATGCATATTTCATGCGTGCGCGCGCGCGCGCACACACACACACACACACACACACACACAATTTTATCTTGCCTCTTTGGGACTTTGGGAGTATGAAGGGTTAATGTTGTGGTATCAGTGAGCTTCTTGCTGGCTGGCCTTTGCAACTGATAGATGTTTTACTTTGGCCTTATAAAGACATTTTACCCGCTGGAAACCCTTGTCCTATGACAGGATCAAAAATAGCCCGGCGGCAGCGGACAGCCCCTGCTGTCCATCACCACATGTAAACTGGCATGAGCACAAGCTCTCTTTAGTCCATGTCCCTGCACTGTGGATGAGGCGACCTCCAGGGACAGAGTCTGCTGAAGACACACCTGTTGCTTCGAATGAGCCAGCCACCCGGGGTGCAGAAAGGTTGAGAGCGTGCGTCCAACCAGGAGTCTGGTTTCTGACAAGCAGCTAAAGAACATATCTTGGGCTGTCCTCAGAAACACCCTGGTGACGTGGTTTCTCCTGGCATCGGGAATGATCCACAAGTTCTAATGAAAAGCAGTGTATTTTCATCACCAGGGCAAAGCCCGCTGCCCTGGGTGATAAATACATCTTTTCCAGGGATCGTCTTTCTTAATGAATGCATTTAGTGAAACGCTAGGAAGGTCAAAATAATGTCTTTGGAGCACCAGAAGGCAGAGCTTTCTGCTGTGGGTTCACTCTGGTGCCAAGATATCGCCATGTGCTTGCGCTTGTTTTACGCTCTGGGGGCGCTTGGCCCACAACCACCTGGCACTGTGGTGCCACACTTGAGGCAGCCGGAAGGTTTCTGACGGACGTTGAGCGAGAGAACGATGAAGATCAATCAAATGTCCATAGTAGTATTGCAGTGTGTGCGACAGAGACCCGCAAGAGTTAAGACTGAGCCATGTGGCGTTTTTTATTGATTTGTTTGTTTATTTTGTGATTTTTCTTTTGAACGGATTCAATGTCAAGGAAGGCCTCTGGCATCAGTTCTTGTCTGCAATCTGTGAATAGATCATTTTTAAAAAGATAGTTGATTCCCCCCCCCCCCTGTTCTTGAACTTCCTGCAGGGCCTTAGAAGACAAATTGTTTGGATACAGTAGCTGGGACTAGGGCAGAGGGAAAACAGAGGGAAAACAAATAGGCTCATCTCTGTTGCCGTATGGAGGATGAAGCAAAGCTCATGAGTGTGCACAAATAATAACAATGTTTTGTCGTTCACAAAACATATATGAGCCATCTATGTTTATATTAATACAGGAGATAGTGTTTCCTTTCCCTCATCCTCCTAGTTCCCTCCTCCCCAAACCCTTCTGTCCGACATTAGAGATAAACAAGCTGACTAGCTCTCACTTGCCTGCTAGGCAAACAGGTTTGAGGACCTCTGTGTCCTGATGAATATTTAGGGGCAAGCAGAGGAGAAAGAAAGAAAAAAGTGCTACACCTCTCTTTGGAATAACTGCCGTGAATGTTAATAGCATTTCTGTAGCTTCCCACCACAGCCCTTGTGATAGAGTGAGCTGCACTACAATTCGTTTGAGAAGTGTGATTCTGCTGTGTTTACCACACTTGTGAACTTTTAAATTCTTTTTTTTGTTGTCGCCTGCTTCTTTTTAGTTATTATTTTATTTATTTATTTTTAATCAGGGTGACTGAGGTTGCAGAGGGATTAATGTGTGCTGAGTCTGCCTAGCAATTTCAAGTAGGGTTGCCATGATAATAAGCATATGTTGTTGAAGCCAAATATTTTGCCGAAATTGGTTTTCGCTTTGACAAACTGGCCCCATGGAATTGAATGATCACGGATGACGGGGGACCCCCATGTATACTGCAAAGAAGTTTCCTATTTGCTAAAACGTCGCTCTTTATGCACCTTGACTTCTATCCCAAATCTTGGATAGATGGCATTCAATGGCCCTGCATAATTATTTATAAAAATCTAAGTGAGGGTGGGTGGGTATTGTGGTGTTTTTGCTCTTGAATTACACCCCACCCCCCAAAACAAAACAAAAAAAAAGCTGCATGACTGTGGCTACAGTCAGAGTAATTTGAATGGACCACTCACAAGTAGATATTGTGGCAACCCTATGATCATAATAACCACTAAATTTGAGTTTGTCTTCTTTCTGGACAATGAACGCTGCTGAGCGGCGGTAGTAATGGCTGCCTGACGTTGTTCTCCGTTTTTCAACAGGATACCTGCGCACTATGTCTATCCACAGGCTTTTGTGCAGCCTGGAGTTGTCATTCCGCATGTCCAGCCAACGACAGCTGCTGCCTCCACCACACCTTACATTGATTACACTGGAGCTGCGTATGCACAATACTCGGCCGCCGCAGCTGCCGCCGCCGCCGCTTTTGGCCAGTATCAGCCTCAGCAGCTGCAAACAGACCGAATGCAATAGACTAGCCATCTGATCGGAGTTGAATTGTTCTCTCTTCCTCTCGACCCTTTGCCCC
>NW_022111339.1:5553142-5554792 GCF_000313985.2 Echinops telfairi
AACAGCTTGAGGAAGAAAAAACAAAAGAAGCAGAAGATGGGGGGAGGGGGGAAGCGATGCTATTGCAAAGCGGAAATAATACTGGGAGAAGGAGGTCTCAATGAGTGGGAGTCGGTGCAGGTTTGGGAAACAATCCCCGAGCCCCTGAGTCAACACAAGGCCGATTTTACACGAGGGCAGGAGTAGCGTTGGAACTTCATTTTGATAACGGGGTTTATAATTTTTTGCTCTTTTTATAGCATCAGGGAAGCAAACTGCCTTTTTACCAGTTAGAAAATGTTTGAATCTAGTTGAACCAGGGAATGCAGAATGAGCAATACGTAGCTTGAATTACCTGTAAAAGTCGATTTTTTTTAAAAGACAAATCGTGTTTGAAAGCGATTTCAAATGGACTGATCATCGGTTTCAGCAGTCACTGTCGGGCTTTTCTGAGTAAGGAGGTCCTGTTCTTACTATCTCAAACCTGGGCATCGAACAATCAACGTGGGAGTGTGGCCGTGGGTGAAGTGATGGACAGGCACCAAAGCGATTCTCTCGTCTGTCCTCGCTCGGGGTGTGCGGCACAGTGGGGCGAGTGATGTGGGCGCAATGGGTGCAACAGCTGTACAGACAATCAGTAATACACAGTTCTGGAAAGAACACATCACTTGTGCTTGTTGGATGAGCTTGTCAGTCACATTCTAATCCCTGTCCCCATCCTGTTTCAATTTTGGGAAACTTGTATCTGCTGGTGACAGCAATTCTGATTCTGAAATAGGATCAGGCTTTTACTACTAACGACAGCCTTCTGTTTCTATTTATTGTGTCGACTCGTGGCTTATGAATAAAGGCAGGCAATGTTTGCAGGCTTCTTTCTGAACCCTTAAGAGCTGTCTTAAGGGCACTTATTATTTTTCTTCCCCTTTTGGAATAATTTTACACTTTTTTCGTAATCTATTTCAGAGTCATATTTAAAACTATTTATTAGTGAAGACAGGACATGAGACAGCAAGGTTACCGAGATGACAATTCTTCAAAGATTAGCAATGATGTGGTTTATACTGTGCCTTAATAGTAATTCTATTTAAAATATTTATTTTTAAGTTTTACTATGCTGCACTCTAAAGAGAGGAACTTTAGATGTGACAATGTAAAATTATGTATTCATCTCATGGCATAAATTATTTAGTAGGTCTAGAATGTAGCATTTTAAATATTAACCTATTCAACGAAAGATGTTGACTTGGATTTATTTAAATTCATATTGCACTGTAATAAGAGAGTACTCTTACATGAACACATTTTAGTTTATTTTAGCTTTTAGGTGCTATTGTTTTTTGTCCCACCCCCACCCCCCCAACCAGGCTGTATTGCTAGTTTCGTGCTCCTGCCCCCTGATTATCGCTCGTTGGAAATCTTTTTTTGGTTTTGTTTTTTTCTTGCTGTTGGGTAGCTTGTTAGTCTAACACTTCTTCTCACGTAGTCTTTAAATGCTGCTTTACATTTTTCTTCTGAAACTGCAATACTTGTGATTTTTATTCTTAAACTAAATTGAATACTATTTTACACTGTATTGGATTTTTATACTTGAACAATTTCATACAAGGGAAGACAGGTTAGCATTTTTATGGACTTTCTCCATCATCACTGGATTTACTTATAAGTATTCCC